>NC_138773.1:27076545-27176545 GCF_965119305.1 Pelophylax lessonae | reverse complement strand
ATAGCACTGACCAAGGAGAGTCTCTGCTTACTTCCAAGACCAAAGAAAAGACCCTCATTGGCCAGCTCTGCAACATGACTGTTGACCTGCAACTGAGAGTTATTGCACACGTTATGCTGCCAAACAGCTTCCATGGCTACACTTTCAGACATGGACAGCGGCAATTCTAATGCCCCGTACACACGCGCAGATTATCTGAAGACTTTTGTCTGCAGACTTACCAAAACCATATAATATGAGGTCAAACCTAAACACTTTCAATTTGTATGCAATCCGGCAGGCCCTTGCACTACATAGAAAAGGTAAGTCTGCAGAAAAATGTCTGCAGATAATCTGCACGTGTGTACGGGGCATAAGCAAATGCAGATGTGTGCAGTGAGAAAAGGAGGCTCAGGAAGGGTTTTCCAAAGTAACCCCTTTTAAGTAAACCTGCCTTGACAAGACATAAGTGGGTTGCCATTGCTTGCGGTTTGCCGGCAGCATTTTGTACAGGTGACTGGAAGACACACAGGCCCCAAGCACAGATTTCTCAACTCCCTATCAGGATTTATTGGGACTCTGGTTTGAGTGTTGCTTTTTCTGATTGCAAGCAGACCACAAAAAGCCAAAACGGATAAGGAAGTGACAACAGCCAGCAAAGCTCAGAAAGACAGCAGAACCCAGACAGAGGCATTAGAGAGCAGACCACAGATAATGGGCCAAGCCCTGAAGAGGACAGTAGACATCAGACAGCACAATCCTGCATTACACAAAGCATAGTTGCCAACATTTGAAAAATATTTCCAGGGACACTTTGCAGCACAGCTATCAATTACTTACCACACCCACTTAACTGAAGCTCCGCCCACTCCACATAATTCATCTCCGCCTATTTATCATCAGATTATAGGGTCTACTCAATAAAGAGAGAATTACAGGAAATTGAAAAAGGGAAATTTCCAAACTAAGGCCAAAGTAGCAGAGTTGGAATAATTCTCCCAATCAGCTGCACTACTTCTGCTGAAAATTCTCATCACAATTCCCTGCAATTCTAAAGTGAGAAATGTACTCAGGTGTGACCATAGAAAAAATGGAATATGTAAATATAAATAAAGTGCAAGGTATAAATAAGTATGATAAAACCTAATTATACTATCTGGCAGGGCTTTTTTTCTCAGAGAATAGGTTCAGGAACTCTTCTCTTTTAAGTCACCCTTTGCCCCTGCCCCTTACCCAGTGCTGTATTTTGGCCTAGGCCAACAAAGCCCAGGCCTAGGGCAGCACTTTGCAGGGGGGCAGCAAAAAAGTCCCCCCCCCCTCCACCTGAGAATCTTTTTGGCCAGTGGTTGCTAGAGCTGCCTTTCGCACCCCCCTCCTCTCTATCTCACCCCCCCCTCTTCCCTCTCATTCCCCCTCTATCTCTCTCTCTCATCCCCCCCCTCTCTCTCTCTCTCATCCCCCCCCTCTCTCTCTCTCTCATCCCCCCCCTCTCTCTCTCTCTCATCCCCCCCGTCTCTCTCTCATCCCCCCTCTCTCTTTCCCATCCCCCCTCTATCTCTCTCTCTCTCATCCCCCCTCTCTCTCTCACCTCCCTCCCTCTCATCCCCCCTCTCTCTCTCATCCCCCCTCTCTCTCTCTCTCTCATCCCCCCTCTCTCTCTCTCTCTCATCCCCCCTCTCTCTCTCTCATCCCCCCTCTCTCTCTCTCTCATCCCCCCTCTCTCTCTCTCTCATCCCCCCTCTCTCTCTCTCTCATCCCCCCTCTCTCTCTCTCTCTCATCCCCCCTCTCTCTCTCTCTCATCCCCCCTCTCTCTCTCTCTCATCCCCCCTCTCTCTCTCTCTCATCCCCCCTCTCTCTCTCTCTCTCATCCCCCCTCTCTCTCTCATCCCCCCTCTCTCTCTCTCTCATCCCCCCTCTCTCTCTCTCTCTCCTCCCCCCTCTCTCTCTCTCTCATCCCCCCTCTCTCTCTCTCATCCCCCCTCTCTCTCTCCCACCCCCCCCACCCCTCTCGTGAGATCTCAGGGGTTCATGCTGGGACTTGTAGTCCTTAAATTTTGGAGGGAGTCACATCCGTTAAAAAGGAAGGAGTGGGGCAAATTTACATAGGAGGGGGCGCTCAATTTTAGTCTTGCCTAGGGCAGCACAAAACCAAAATACACCACTGCCCTTACCCACCTCTAAGAACCGTTCCTTGGTTCCGCCCCTTACCCACCTCCCAATACCGCCCCTTTTAGAGAATATAGACCCAAGTATTATTTTGTGGTGCCAAGTATTTTGTATGGAATTTGTTAATGACAACAAAAAAAGACAGTAAAATAGATCTAGCAACAATGGACACTCCAACGACAATAGATCCACCCCAGCAACAATAGACTCCCAACAGCCAACATTAATAGACCCTCCAGCAGCCAGCAACAAATACCCCTCCCTCAACAGTACATCCCTGCCAGCAACAATTGACCCCCTGCAACATAAGATTCACCCCCAGCAAAAATAGATCCCTACCAGCAACCATAGACCCCCCCCCCTGCAAAAATAGATCCCTTCCAGAAACAAAAGGTTCCTCAGTAGCCATAATCAACAGACCCCTTCCTCTACAGTACCTCCCTCCCAGCAACAACTGACCCCCAGCAACATACATTACATACATACATTCAGCTCTGGAGGTGCCGGAACTGCGTTCCCCCACGTTCCCACTGATAAAAAACCCTGCTATCTGGTATAATTAGGTTTTAATGGCGCAAGACGGCGCCATTACGTAACTGCGCAAAATGCGCTTGCCTGGCCGAGCTTGTACGAGCTTTCCTGAGCCTGGCAGGCATCAGAATGGTGCATGCGCAGTTACGATGTCGGCCGGCAACCATTTTATTTACGGGCAGCCTGATTGACGGGCGCTTGCAGGGACAATATAAATTACCCGGGACAGGCTCCTATTTGCAGAGACTGTTGGCAAGTATGCACAAAGCTCAACTGCAAGTGAAGAGCCAAAAGATAACCAACTGATATTTGGTAAGAGATAGTGTTGGGTCCACCAAACTCACTCACCTGTGCTTCAACTTCCATTGAAAGCAACATGAACATGTCGTGTAATTCAATAATGCTTTTCTCCAGTTTCAGGATCTCATCGTGTCTTGATTCGATCTCATTCAGGGCCTGTTTAGTGACTTGCGTGTCCTTCAGGAGCTGAGGAAGGAGATACAAGAGAAGGGACTCAGTGGCCTTTAATTGTGATCCCCACCAAACCATCTACTCAGCAACCCGTCCTTTACTTTTTAAACGGCTCTTCCCCCAAAGGTTTACAATCAGCATTGTTTAGAGGGAACGGTACAGAACTCCCATATTTAGGATAAAAGGAAGTATTGCCTAAAACCTCTCTTTGAAGAAAATGGCCCTTTGCAAAGTTAGACCGGTAATGTGAATGCTACATAACAATTATCAGGTAGGAAGCCTTCTCCTTCCTGACAAGCCACACACACCCTTCTCTGCAACTAACCAGCAAAACATGCCTATGTGCCTTAGCGTTGGTACAGGCTTCCATATTGTTTGGCCATCAACCCAATGGAGAGCCAAGCAGATACTTGGACAATACAGAGAATACCCGGGGTGCCTCATTTACTGAGCCTGGCTTCTTCAGGTACAAAAGGACCAACCTGACCTTAGAACATTTTATTCTCTTCAATGGGCAGAGCAGCTACTCAAAACTACTATAGGGAACTGCCATGATTGATTTATACAAAAACAATTAGCATTAAACTAGTAATAGGTGTACCAATATCACTACAGGCAAAAAAAAAAAAAAAAAAAAACACATAAATCAATGTTCATCAGAAAAAAAAAAAAAAAAAAAAAGTCTATGCAGTTGTGAAGACCGATCTTACAGCTATAACTAAGTGCTCAAACATCAAACCGCTTGTGGATTACCACCACGTTACACAAAAAGGCTTATGGCTACGCGTTGTCACATAGGACGTTATCAGGGGTGCCACTTATGACATCATATGAGGAAATGTGCAAGGTGGAGCTGGAAGTTGTGACGTCACCACGCGAATGCGTGTGGCTGATGGAAATTCTGTGAAAGTTTGTTTGATGCTCATTACTACACATTTACATAGTTAGGTTGAAAAAAAAGACAAGTCCATCTGGCTCAACCAATAAAAAAACAGTAAAGAAAACAACCATACAATCCCATATACACAATCCTATACCCGCAGTTGATCCAGAGGAAGGCGAAAACCCTATGATCCAATTTGCTACAGCAGGGGAAAAAAATTCCCTCCTGATCCCCCCCCAGAGGCAATCCGATATTCCCTGGATCAACTTTACCTATAAATATTAGTACCCATTTATATTATGTACACCCAGGAAAGAATCCGGGCCTTTTTTTAAAGCAATCTAGTGAGCCAGAACCACCTCTGGAGGGAGTCTATTCCACATTTTCACAGCTCTTACTGTGAAGAAACCTTTCAATTTTTGGAGACGAAATCTCTTTTCCTCTAGATGTAAAGAGTGCCCTCTTGTCCTCTGTTATGACCTTAAATTGAAAACTCGATACTAGGGATCGCCCGATTAGCGGCAAAGCCGATATATCGGGGGGCGATATGCACTTTTCCCAGTATATCGGAATCGACCCTGAGGTTACCGATATTTCAGGAAAGTGCTTGTACCGGAGTGATGCCTGCAGCTAGAGGCATCAACCCAGTACCGGCGTCCATAGCCGACAGTCGGCTGTCTTGTAATGACAACCGATGAGGCCATCGCTATGGACGCCAGTACTGGGTTGATGCCTCTAGCTGCAGGCATCACTCCGGTACAAGCACTTTCCTGAAATATCCACAATATCGGTAACCTCAGGGGCCGATTCCGATATATCGGGAAAAGTGCATATCGGCCCTCGATATATCGACTTTGCTGATAATCGGTCGATTCCTACCGCAGAGCATGATTTGACTTGTCACCTTCTGAAGGTCACAATAATTTTGGTAGGCCTTTTTGTGTACCACGGTAACGTAGACTCGTGGTGGATAACACAAGCATAGCATTACAGCGATCCACTACAAGAGCCTCTATGAAGAGCTGTGTAGCAAGGTTTGAAGCCAAGGAGCTGACCATTTGAGCTTTTGGGTGTAGAGCGGGACCCAGGATTCAAGTGGTGAACACCTCCCACACCACCACCATTGCTTACATTACATGTGAAGACGTCGCTCTGTCCACTCTCCAGCATCTCGTCAAACTGCTCATCTGTGACGCTGTGTCCGGCTGTGAAAAAACAAGAACAAATTGGTCAGGAAACTCTTCTAAACAGGTCATCCCCCCCACAGACCTTCAGGACCCAAGTGTGTCCTATGCCTTTGAGCTCGTGTCAGTGGGCCATTGCAGGTGCATTCTGCTGACATCTGAAAGCCTGAGTCACTTCTGAGATTATTCTCAGTTCACTGGCAGGTTCAGTCGACCTAATTTGCAACAAGGCAGAGCCCCGTTCTGTGTGCCTTATGTACACACAGAGCACGGCTTGGGATCGGGCACGCACGAGTGCCCCACTAGCAAGCAGCTTGCAATGTTAAAAGAAAATAATATATATGATACTTACAATATGTTATCTATACCTAGAACCTATTCGGAGGTCACCAGTATCTATGGTCCCTGAAGAAGCCCACAAAGGCGGCGAAACATGTTGGACCTGTGTGACCCTGTTACTTTAGGATATGGTTCTTAAATCCTCTATATTGCACAAATTTTTATATCTGTACTGATGCTTTGCATCGTCGTTGGTTATTTTATGTCAATTATGTACCAATAAAATTATTGCATTTTATCCAATTGCTCTTTATTATTTATCTATATATGCCAAGTGAACCCCGCCTTTAAAGTCCCATATTGGGTGTATCCTGTCCACACACACGGGTCCTGTGGGGCCATTTCAGGGTCCGCTGTTTTGGAAACACCTTTTTCTTTCTCAATTTCTTGCTATGGGGACACTCATCAAGGGGGGTGGAGCCAGGAGCACCAGCGTGGGACCCCAGAACAGTAAGATTGGGGCCACTCTGTGCAAAACCATTACACATAGCAGGTAGGACATGTTTGTAATTTTAAAAAAAACATGTTACCTTTAGTATCAAAGATGAAGTCTGGGATAAGAAAAAAATTAATTCTCACCATCGCTCCATCCCTTGTGCCAAAGTAAATTTAAATTGGAGCACTTTATTAACAAACATGCAAAATTTCTGCTAAATCCTCATTTTAAATGTCGGTGACATAATCGCTGTATACAGGGAAAAAAAAAAAAAACTATGTCTAGGGATTGAGAAAGAGGGGGCCTCACTTCCTGTTTGTTGCCACTGTATCAGACAATTCCCACGATGCAATGAGAATTAAAGCATTCATTGGGTGGGATTGTGGTAGGTCAGACGTCTGCCAGTCACAGGCTTCTAACTCTTCCCAATACCCAGCTTATTAGTTGCACAACTGGTGGCCGGGGCAGAAATAAGCACAGCATCCACTGGTTGTACAAACAGGAAATAGAGGACACAATGCACTTTTTAGGGCAGGATACCAATAAAGAGGTGCCAATAGCATAAAAAACGCACACGATTTTACTGTGCTTATGGGGTGTTTTCATAGGTCGTGTGACTCAAAACCACATCAAAAAGGTAACACAGGTGTGTTATTGATGTGTTCTTGCTGTGTTTTCAATGCATCTCAAACGGGGAGGTACATTTAATTTTTTAACACCACAACGGAAGCGTAACCAGTGTGAAGACATACATTACCAAAAGTATTGGGACGCCTGCCTTTACACACACAGTCTTAGTCCGTAGGGTTCAATATTGAGTTGGCCCACCCTTTACAGCTATAAAAGCTTCAACTCTTCTGGGAAGGCTGTCCACAAGGTTTAGGAGTGTCTATGGGAATGTTTCACCATTCTTCCAGGAGCGCATTTGTGAGGTCAGGCACTGATGATGGAGAGAAGGCCTGGCTCGCAGTCTGCACTCTAATTCATCCCAAAGTTGTTCTATCAGGTTGAGGTCATGACTCTGTGCAGGCCAAACAAGTTCCTCCATCCCAAACTCACTCATCCATTTCTTTATGGACCTTGCTTTGTGCACTGGTGCGCAGTCATGTTGGAACAGGAAGGGGCCACCCCAAAACTGTTCCCACAAAGTTGGGAGTATGAAATTGTCCAGAATGTCTTGGTAAGCTGACGCCTTAAGAGTTCCCTTCAGGGGCCAAGCCCAACCCCTGAAAAACAACCTCACACCATAATCCCCCCTCCTCAGATTTGGTCCAGTGCACAAAGCAAGGTCCATAAAGACATGGATGAGTGAGTTTGGGGTGGAGGAACTTGGCTGGCCTGCACAGAGTCCTGACCTCAACCCGATAAAACACCTTTGGGATAAATTATAGCGGAGACTGCGAGCAAGGCCTTCCCATCCAACATCAGCGACTGACCTCACAAATGCGCTTCTGGAAGAATGATCAAACATCCCCATAGACACACCTATAAATCTTGTGAACAGCCTTCCCAGAAGAGTTGAATCTGTTATAGCAGCAAAGGGTGGACCAACTCAATATTGAACCCTATGGACTAAGACGCCATTAACCACTTAAGCCCCGGAGGATTTGGCTGCTAAAGGACCAGGGTTTTTTTTGCGCTTTTTTACTGCGTGACTTTAACGGACAAATGCGCGGTCGTGCGACGCTGTACCTAAACGAATTTGACGTCCTTTTTTTCCCACAAACAGAGCTTTCTTTTGGTGGTATTTGATCACCTGTGCGATTTTTTGATCACGCGCTATAAACAAAAAAAGAGCGTAAATTTTGCAAAAATAACAATATTTTTCACATTTTTTTATATGAAATTCCCCAAAAAAAAAGTAAAAATCAAAATTTTTTAACATTTTTCGGCCAATTTGTTTTATGCTACCTATGTTTGGTAAAAAAAAAAAATCGCAAAAAGCGTATTTTGATTGGTTTGCGCAAAAGTTATCGCGTTTACTAACAAAGGGAAAGATTTTTGTCATTTTTGGTGTTTTTTTTTTTTAACGCGTAATGGCGGCGATCTGCGATTTTTTTTTCGGTACTGCGACATTGCGGCGGACAGATCGGACCCTTGACTGACATTTTTGACACTTTTGGGGTTACCAGTGACATTACTGCAGTAATCAGTGCTATACATATGCACTGTTACTGTAAAAATGACACTGGCAGGGAAGGGGTTAACTTTATTGGACAGGGAGGGGTTAAGTGTGTCCTAGGGGGCGTGATTCTAACTGTGTAGGGACATTCCTATTGGTGTAAAAGCAAAGATCAACCGTTCTACATAGTAGAACGGACAGATCTTCACTTTTACACAGGGAGAACTGACAGGCAGCTTGTTTACACAAGCTGCTCTGTCTTTCTCCCTTCACAGGAGCGATCGCAGTGTGACTGGCGGACATCGAGTCCGCCGGTCACACGCACTGACTTGCCTGTGAACGAGCCGCGGCGGGCGCGCGCCCGCCCGCGATAGGCTCGCAAGTCAGTGACAGGCGAGTGACGTACCGATACGTCACTCTGCCTGGCCGGGGCTGACCGCCGCAGTATATAGTCGTGCGGCGGTCGGCAACCGGTTAAAGTTCATGTGTGTGTAAAGGCAGGCGTCCCAATACTTTTGGTAATATAGAATTTAAAGGGATGCATTTTTCTTTAGCTTTTCATGCGCTAAAGGTGCCAATAATGGCCAAAAAATGAATTCATATTAATTTAAATTCATTATATTAACTAAAAGGCTGAATACACACACACACACACACACACACATATATATATATATTTTTTTTACACTATCATTTTCGGTACAGTGCATCCTACATTTTAGGTTTCGGTACCATAATTTCCATTCGGTGCACCTCTAGATTGCAGTGCAAATCTGCTCTAGCATGAAAATCCTGCTGTTTTTCCATACCCAGGGAGTTGCAGGTGGTGTATACAGCCGGCCATAGAAGTGAATGGTTGTATGTGGCCATATTCCGGTAACACTAATAAGCACATAGGGAGTATTCTGCGCAAGCAGAACTTCCCTGTTCAATGAATGCATCATACGTATCTATGCATGTAAAGGCCAATGCAAAAAAAGCATCAGTGTTTACTAAAATACAGCCACATACAGCCATTCACTTCTATGGCTGGCTGTATTCGCCACCTGCAGCTCCACGGGTACAGAAAAATGCTGGGATTTGCATACTAGACCATATTTGCTTTGCAAATCATCCGGGTGCATGGCCCTTAGATTCACAATGAATAACATGTGCCAAGGTTAAGAAAGACCTCTCTTAGAGCAGAAATGTTTAGGCATTATGAGTTTAGCCCTAAAGCGGTAATAAACGCCACTAGAATAAGAATAAAGTGCTGCAGGGTTAAAGGGTAACTCCACTTCTGTGGGGAAAAAAATTTGCAATTAAAGAAAAAACAATATAGCGTATAGAATTGCGAAAAAAAATCATATTGTATTTGAATGATATTGACCACTTGCCAACCGCTTATGTTATTTTTACTGCGGCAGGCTGGTTCCTACAGGCAAAACGACGTAGCTCTACATCGCTCGCCTGGAGGCAGCTAGGGGGCGAGCGCACGCCACCGGTGGTGCCCTCCCGCCCCCGATCATCAGCGGAGAAGCCGATGCGAGTGTCGGGGGGCTCCGATTGCCGCCTGACACCCGTGATCGCTCCCCGCAGAGAGAGAAGGACGGTCGACTGTTGTAAACACATCTGACTGTTCTTCTCCCTGGAATGATCATAGAGATCATGTGATCCTTCTATATAGGATCACGTCTCTAGGATCATTTCACAAGCCATGCCCACCCACAGTTAGAATCACTCCCCTAGGCTCACACTTAACCCCTTGATCACCCACAGCTTTAACCCCTTCCCTGCCAATGGCATTATTACAGTACCAGTGCATATTTATAGCACTGATTACTGTAGTAATGTCACTGGTACCCCCAAAAGTGTAAAAAATGTCCGTTAGGGGTCTGATCTGTCTGCCGCAATGTCGCACTGTTTATAGCGCAAAAAAAAAAAAAATAATAAAAATCGCACAGGTAATTAAATACCACCAAAAGAAAGCGCTATTTGTGGGGAAAAAAAGGACAAATTTTGTTTGGGTACAGCGTCGCACGACCGCGCAATTGTCCGTTAAATTAACGCAGTGCCGAATCGCAAAATAGGGCCTGGTCATTAAGGGAGAAAATCTTCCGGTCTTAAAGTGGTTAAAAATCACCTTTCTTTTTCAATCTGCAGCTGTTTTAATTTTCTGAAAATGCAATACAATATGGCCACCTGGAGCTGTTCTGTACATAGAATGTATACTGACCACACCCCCAGAAACATAATTTCCTGCTTGTGTGATTGGCTCACCAATTTTCCCAGAAATCTGCACTAAGATACAAGTCAGATTTCTGGCCTCCCCTGCAACACAAATGTCATTTTTGGTGAGATACTCCAAATAGGAACACGTCTAAAGTGATGCAGACCCAGCAGCTTCCCTCATTAGAGCCCTGCAGCTGCCACAGCTGATTGATAATTATGAAACCACTCCCATTAGACCCACTCAGCACAGAGGAACAAACAATGATTTCTTCAGAATAACAAAAGGTAGGAATCTGCAACGTTTGGTAAAATCCGTGTAATGTACAGAGATCACCCAGAGGGGAATGTTTTTTTCTCAACAAAAGTGGAGTTACGCTTTAAGTCGTAATGTACTTACGCATACTAGCACATTATGACAGACCTACCTGGAAAAGCGGATCCCTCCCGCGCAGCGGGGTCACGGATTCCCAGCACTGCAATCTTCACCCTTTCATCCTTCCGGGTTCGCGGGTGAATGGGCGGGGCTGCCATGATGACACTCTAGTGCAGTGATGGTGAAACTTGGCACCCCAGATGTTTTGGAACTACATTTCCCATGATGCTCATGCTCTCTGCAATGTTGTTGAGCATCATGGGAAATGTAGTTCTAAAACATCTGGGGTGCCAACATTCGCCATTACTGCTCTAGTGCATGCACGGAGATGGCGTTTCTTCAGAGCACATGCGCCGGTGACGTCCCCAGCAGCATCCCTTGTGAATATCTCCTAAACTGTGCAAGTTTAGGAGATATTCCCTGTACCTACAGGTAAGCCTTTATTATATAGGCTTACCTGTAGGTGCAAGTTCCAAAGCGGAGTTTACCTCCACTGTAAGTGGTGGACCCAACTCTCTGAGTGCAGCCCACCTGGCTTTATACTTACCTCTGCCCCCATTAGAGTGATCTTCACTGTGCAACCCTGCTCAGAGCAACACGGCCTTTCTATAAAAAGCATGAGCATTAAGTCCTTATCATACTGAGCATGTGCACCATGACCCCATTCATTCCTAGGAGTACAGGATCTCTAAAGGCCACCATAAGTATGGCTCCCTATATTTCAGGCCTATCACATTGTTACCCCTGGTAATGGCTCACCAGGCAAAAATAAACTGGAGCCCCGGAGGTACTGTGTCCAGCGACATTTAACGCCAATCATATAAGTTACAAGTTGCCCCAAACGCACCTGGTCACCCTTTTGCGATTAGGTTTCTGGGGCCCCATAAACACCACAGCATTTTTCCAATAGGGAATGGCAGATGGTGAACAAAGAGATCATAACATATGGCGGGCATCTTTGTAATCACGTCCTAAACAAAGCATATTGCACAATAAAAACCTACTGATCTGCAGCTGCCTTTTGATCCTCTTGACGTTGCTGTCTTTGTACTGCGTCTGGATCATGTTGCACTGATTAATGATTTCGATGAACTGCTGGGAGAGGACGCCATGCTGAAAGATAAAATGAGAATTTTTGAAATGTCATCCACTGCATGTCCTAGAGAGCGTCACAAGGAGAGCGGATCAGTTTATTCCCTTGAAGGGCACCCATCCTATGAATTCAGTATATTCTGAGGAGAAGGATCACTTTGGTGCAGCTTGCAAGCTAGAACATGTACTGCAATATATGCAAATCTAG
This sequence comes from Pelophylax lessonae, assembly GCF_965119305.1. Lineage (NCBI taxonomy): Eukaryota > Metazoa > Chordata > Amphibia > Anura > Ranidae > Pelophylax > Pelophylax lessonae. Next base: position 27,164,549 of record NC_138773.1, on the reverse strand, counting down.
AATACCTGTTTTTTATGCAAAAGTTTGCTAGAAATATACAAGGGTAAAATACCGATAAAGATCAAGAAAATGAGACATGGTCATGACAAAAAGAATAAAAATAAAAGTGAAGGCTATGGAGAGGAATGGATAAGGCTACGGAGAGGAATGGATAAGGCTATGGAGAGGAATGGATAAGGCTACGGAGAGGAATGGATAAGGCTATGGAGAGGAATGGATAAGGCTATGGGGAGGTATGGATAAGGCTATGGGGAGGTATGGATAAGGCTATGGGGAGGTATGGATAAGGCTATGGGGAGGAATGGATAAGGCTATGGAGAGGAATGGATAAGGCTATGGAGAGGAATGGAGAAGGCTATGGAGAGGAATGGAGAAGGCTACAGAGAGGAATGGATAAGGCTATGGGGAGGTATGGATAAGGCTATGGGGAGGTATGGATAAGGCTATGGGGAGGAATGGATAAGGCTACGGAGAGGAATGGATAAGGCTATGGAGAGGTATGGAGAAGGCTACGGAGAGGAATGGATAAGGCTATGGGGAGGTATGGATAAGGCTATGGAGAGGAATGGATAAGGCTATGGAGAGGTATGGATAAGGCTATGGGGAGGTATGGATAAGGCTATGGAGAGGAATGGAGAAGGCTATGGAGAGGTATGGAGAAGGCTACGGAGAGGAATGGATAAGGCTATGGGGAGGTATGGATAAGGCTATGGAGAGGAATGGATAAGGCTATGGAGAGGTATGGATAAGGCTATGGGGAGGTATGGATAAGGCTATGGAGAGGAATGGAGAAGGCTATGGAGAGGTATGGAGAAGGCTACGGAGAGGAATGGATAAGGCTATGGGGAGGTATGGATAAGGCTATGGAGAGGAATGGATAAGGCTATGGAGAGGTATGGATAAGGCTATGGGGAGGTATGGATAAGGCTATGGAGAGGAATGGATAAGGCTATGGAGAGGAATGGATAAGGCTATGGAGAGGAATGGATAAGGCTATGGAGAGGTATGGAGAAGGCTACGGAGAGGAATGGATAAGGCTATGGGGAGGTATGGATAAGGCTATGGGGAGGAATGGATAAGGCTACGGAGAGGAATGGATAAGGCTACGGAGAGGAATGGATAAGGCTACGGAGAGGAATGGATAAGGCTACGGAGAGGAATGGATAAGTGGTAAACAGCGTCAACCAGGTTATTGGGGTAATATTAGTTATTCGTTGTTTTGAGAGTTTGTGTCGGATGGTTCCTCGTCTAGAACAAAGATGAATGTATTAAATGTAAATGATATACAGTATATTCAATGTTCAAATTGTGCAATAGTACTTATAAAAGTAATATGCAAGGGTGTATTGTAGTGTGCAGAGGATTAATTCAGGTTTTTCTGTGTTAATGTATGGTCATACCCCCTTAGCACCTCATACATATAAGCTCCAGTTATAAGTTTTTTTGATATCTCCTCTATTTTTATTGCATAGTGCAGCTTAGTGACTCCGGTCACTCAGAACCATCCCTCCCTCTGCCCCCCCCCCCCCTTGAGACACCACCCCACACCTCCTTTCTCACCATCCCTCCCTTCCTCCTCTCTCGCCGTAATCCATCCCTCTTCTATCGCCATCATCTTTCCCTTCCTCCGCTCTCCTGATCATTCCTTTTCCCTCCTCTCTGTCCTAATCCTTCCCTACCTTTTCTATAGTCATCATCTTTCCCTTCCTCAAATCTCGCCATCATTCCTCCTACCCTGGCTATCATTCATCCTCCCCTTGCCTTTATTCTTTCTTTTCACCATCATTTATCCTCCCCTCCCTCTCGCCCTCATTCTTCCTCCCCTCCCTCTCGCCCTCATTCCTCCTCCCCTCCCTCTCGCCCTCATTCCTCCTCCCCTCCCTCTCGCCCTCATTCCTCCTCCCCTCCCTCTCGCCCTCATTCCTCCTCCCCTCCCTCTCGCCCTCATTCCTCCTCCCCTCCCTCTCGCCCTCATTCCTCCTCCCCTCCCTCTCGCCATCGTTCCTCCTCCCCTCCCTCTCGCCATCGTTCCTCCTCCCCTCCCTCTCGCCATCGTTCCTCCTCCCCTCCCTCTCGCCATCGTTCCTCCTCCCCTCCCTCTCGCCCTCATTCCTCCTCCCCTCCCTCTCGCCATCGTTCCTCCTCCCCTCCCTCTCGCCATCGTTCCTCCTCCCCTCCCTCTCGCCATCGTTCCTCCTTATTTCCTTTCTCACCATTATCCTTCCCTCCCTCCACTCTCACTATCATCTCTCCCTCGCCATCATCCCTCCCTCCCTGCTCTCTCACCATCCATTCTGTCACTCCAATCTTTCGCCATTCCTTCCTCCCTCCCTCTCATCCCTAAACACATATATCCCTCTACAAGTGGCCGATACCTGCGTCTTCTTCATCCGCTTGTGAACTGACCCTCTCACTTCTTCATCGTCATCTTTTACCTCGATTTCTACAATAAAGAAGAACTCTATGAGATACAAAAACAACCCCAAGAGGGTGGTTGGGGGGACAGACGATGGTCTAAGGACTAGATCCTGCAGTTCAGAGACATACACATACTAAACCAGAATACTAGGATTACTGGGTGGAAGAGGATTAGAAACTTACCACTGGACCATCTTACACCCTCGAATGCCAGCAGATAAAAAGTTAAAAAGCAAGATAAGAGAATCAAGATGAGTTTAAATGGGCACACAGAAAGAAGCCAGAGGTCAGCTGGACAGACAGACACTAACTAACTGCCCAGGCATCTAGGACACTGCAGCAGATATAAAGACAGATGATCCTACTGAGAGGGTGTAGGTGGCCCCATACCTAGACTTCTCCTGTACGGATGTGGCAGTGGCCACTGATTTTTGCATGCCCTAATGCTGCTGTAAAAAAGGGTGTGGCTTAACAAATAGGGGGCAGTGCTTCACAAAACAAAGACACATACACTGTATATAGCAATGAAAGGTCAACTTGAGATTCTGTACATCCGACCTAAAAGTGAACAGCCAGGAGACATTAGCAAGCTACTGCTAGACAAACCATAAGCAAAAAGACAAGGGATGCAAACAGGGATAGTATGATCAGTCACAGCGCCCTAATGGGGACACACAGGAGCCATGCTGGCCATGCCAAAGTGGACAGACAGGAGTCAGACATACACACAACAGGAGTAAATGATGAATTCAACAAGACCGAGACCGTTCACTTACTCTGCAATTTCCCACGAATCTCTTTTGACAAAACTTTGATCTCTTCTCTCAGAGACTGTAAATCTTTCTTCATACCTGAAAGACAGACAGAGCCATTATGCAGACCATATTACCGGCAGATGTAGCAGTATAAGATACCAGATATTGGCAGCTGCAATATTGGCTGGTATTATTGAAGTGCAATCATAAATAAACTGGTTAGTAGGAAAACATTGTGATAACCGGATGGGCAGAACAGCCTGCATGAGAACACCAGTTTCAGGGTGGGTGGAATAGTTAGTGTAAGAATGCCTTAAGTCCCTGGATGGGGTCGATCAGTTTAGGTTACTTTGATCCAGTCACTGGATTAGCAGTAGATAGTGGTACAAGCACTATACAGTCAAGAGACATAATCGACAGACAATGAAAGATTGCTGCTGCCAATGGATGGACAGAACAGTCTAAACAAGAGAGTGTTGTAGTCACTGGGTGGATGGGATAGTCAGTATGAGAATACTTCAGTCATCAAACAGACAGATTAGTCAGTACAAGCATTTTGCAATCATTTGGGAAGGTGAGGGAGCGTAAATGACAGTCAATAGAAGAGTACTGCTGACACCGGGGAATAGGACAGCCAATGGAAGTGCTGTAGTGGCTGGGAGGATAGGACAGCCAATGGAAGTGCTGTAGTGGCTGGGAGGATAGGACAGCCAATGGAAGTGCTGTAGTGGCTGGGAGGATAGCACATCCAATGGAAGTGCTGTAGTAGCTGGGAGGATAGCACATCCAATGGAAGTGCTGTAGTGGCTGGGAGGATAAGAAAGCCAATGGAAGTGCTGGAGTGGCTGGGAAGATAGGACAGCCAATGGAAGTGCTGTAGTGGCTGGGAGGATAGGACAGCCAATGGAAGTGCTGTAGTGGCTGGGAGGATAGGACAGCCAATGGAAGTGCTGTAGTGGCTGGGAGGATAGGACAGCCAATGGAAGTGCTGTAGTGGCTGGGAGGATAGGACAGCCAATGGAAGTGCTGTAGTGGCTGGGAGGATAGGACATCCAATGGAAGTGCTGTAGTGGCTGGGAGGATAGCACATCCAATGGAAGTGCTGTAGTGGCTGGGAGGATAGCACATCCAATGGAAGTGCTGTAGTGGCTGGGAAGATAGGAAAGCTAATGGAAGTGCTGTAGTGGCTGGGAGGATAGGAAAGCCAACGGAAGTGCTGTAGTGGCTGGGAAGATAGGAAAGCCAATGTAAGTGCTGTAATGGCTAGGAGGATAGGACATCCAATGGAAGTGCTGTAGTGGCTGGGAAGATAGGACATCCAATGGAAGTGCTGTAGTGGCTGGGAAGATAGGAAAGCCAATGGAAGTGCTGTAGTGGCTGGGAAGATAGGAAAGCCAATGGAAGTGCTGTAGTGGCTGGGAAGATAGGAAAGCCAATGGAAGTGCTGTAGTGGCTGGGAGGATAGGAAAGCCAATGGAAGTGCTGTAGTGGCTGGGAGGATAGGAAAGCCAATGGAAGTGCTGTAGTGGCTGGGAAGATAGGAAAGCCAATGGAAGTGCTGTAGTGGCTGGGAAGATAGGAAAGCCAATGGAAGTGCTGTAGTGGCTAGGAGGATAGGACATCCCATGGAAGTGCTGTAGTGGCTGGGAAGATAGGACATCCAATGGAAGTGCTGTAGTGGCTGGGAAGATAGGACAGCCAATGGAAGTGCTGTAGTGGCTGGGAAGATAGGACAGCCAATGGAAGTGCTGTAGTGGCTGGGAAGATAGGACAGCCAATGGAAGTGCTGTAGTGGCTGGGAAGATAGGACAGCCAATGGAAGTGCTGTAGTGGCTGGGAGGATAGCACATCCAATGGAAGTGCTGTAGTGGCTGGGAGGATAGCACATCCAATGGAAGTGCTGTAGTGGCTGGGAGGATAGCACATCCAATGGAAGTGCTGTAGTGGCTGGGAGGATAGGACAGCCAATGGAAGTGCTGTAGTGGCTGGGAGGATAGGACAGCCAATGGAAGTGCTGTAGTGGCTGGGAGGATAGGAAAGCCAATGGAAGTGCTGTAGTGGCTGGGAAGATAGGAAAGCCAATGGAAGTGCTGTAGTGGCTAGGAGGATAGGACATCCAATGGAAGTGCTGTAGTGGCTGGGAAGATAGGACATCCAATGGAAGTGCTGTAGTGGCTGGGGAGATAGGACATCCAATGGAAGTGCTGTAGTGGCTGGGAAGATAGGACATCCAATGGAAGTGCTGTAGTGGCTGGGAAGATAGGACAGCCAATGGAAGTGCTGTAGTGGCTGGGAGGATAGCACATCCAATGGAAGTGCTGTAGTGGCTGGGAGGATAGGACATCCAATGGAAGTGCTGTAGTGGCTGGGAGGATAGGACAGCCAATGGAAGTGCTGTAGTGGCTGGGAGGATAGGACAGCCAATGGAAGTGCTGTAGTGGCTGGGAGGATAGGACAGCAAATGGAAGTGCTGTAGTGGCTGGGAGGATAGCACATCCAATGGAAGTGCTGTAGTGGCTGGGAGGATAGGACAGCCAATGGAAGTGCTGTAGTGGCTGGGAGGATAGGACAGCCAATGGAAGTGCTGTAGTGGCTGGGAGGATAGGACATCCAATGGGAGTGCTGTAGTGTCTGGGAGGATAGGAAAGCCAATGGAAGTGCTGTAGTGGCTGGGAGGATAGGACATCCAATGGAAGTGCTGTAGTGTCTGGGAGGATAGGACAGCCAATGGAAGTGCTGTAGTGGCTGGGAGGATAGGACAGCCAATGGAAGTGCTGTAGTGGCTGGGAGGATAGGACATCCAATGGAAGTGCTGTAGTGGCTGGGAGGATAGGACATCCAATGGAAGTGCTGTAGTGGCTGGGAGGATAGGACAGCCAATGGAAGTGCTGTAGTGGCTGGGAGGATAGGACAGCCAATGGAAGTGCTGTAGTGGCTGGGAGGATAGGACAGCCAATGGAAGTGCTGTAGTGGCTGGGAGGATAGGACAGCCGATGGAAGTGCTTTAGTGGCTGGGAGGATAGCACAGTTAATGGAAGAGTGCTGCAGACACTGGGAGAAATCACCACGTAGAAGAATGCTGCAGTCAGTATAAGAACACTGCAGTCATGAGATGGGCAGAATAAACATTGTTGGGTCACTAGATGGGTGAAGCATCCAATAGATGGGTGCTCTAGTCACCGGAAAGGGCAGATCAGTTGGTATTGGGTAAGCAGAGCAGTAACTAAAAATGAGCATAAATTACGAGGGTGGGCTGAGCAGTCAATTTAAAAAAATAGCAGGTGGAGCAGACACTTACTGTCCTCTGGAAGCGGCTGGCTGAGAACGGTCGTCTGATTGGACTCTAGATCTTTCACTTTACTCCTGAGAAGTTGTAGGGACTCCCGAATCTGCTTCGTCTGAGGATTGACATTGATCATTCATCATCTACTACCAAGATCACATAATGCACACTACAGAATTATGTGACTCCTCCTCCATTTGACCCGCCTCCTTAATATAATGCTACAGCCAAATGTCACTAACAATATTCCCCACCCCCTTATGACCATGCTTCACCAACAATATTCCCCGCCCCCTTATGACCATGCTCCACCCATGTTTCATAAGCAATATTCTCTGCCCCCCTAATGACCATGCTTCACAAGAAATATTCCCCAACCCCTTATGACCATGCTCCACCCATGTTTTACTAGCAATATTCCCCGCCCCCTTATGACCATGCTCCACCCATGTTTCACTAACAATATTCCCCCGCCCCCTAATGACCATGCTCCACCCATGTTTCACTAGCAATATTCCCCGCCCCCTTATGACCATGCTCCACCCATGTTTCACTAACAATATTCTCCGCCCCCTAATGACCATGCTTCACCCATGTTTCACAAGCAATATTCCCCGCCCCCTTATGACCATGCTCCACCCGTTTCATAAGCAATATTCTCTGCCCCCTAATGACCATGCTTCACAAGCAATATTCCCCGCCCCCTTATGACCATGCTCAATCCATGTTTCACCAACAATATTCTCCGCCCCCTTATGACCATGCTCCACCCATGTTTTACTAACAATATTCTCCGCCCCCTTATGACCATGCTCCACCCATGTTTCACCAACAATATTCCCCGCCCCCTTAGGAACATACTCCACCAATAATATTCCCCGCCCCCTTATGACCATGCTCCACTCATGTTTCACAAGCAATATTCCCCACCCCTTAATGACCATGCTCCACCCATGTTTCACTACATAAATATATATTGAAGCCTAGAAAGCACTAAATTGAAAAGGTAACGCACATCTAAACCCAAACCCATGTCCATGGTTGTCACACAGACTGGACATTAAACATGTCTTCCTTTCTCTATCCCCATTACATTGGGGTGGTAAGACTGGTGGTTTGCACAAGAAAGATAACATTGTTTTTGCTTCCAGTTCAGCTCACAATAAGTGAAAATAACACAGCATTACTGGGGGGGATCAACTGATATTTATGCACTAGCCTGAAAAAATATAAATAAATGCCACCACCACCACGTCTAATGACTGGTAAGCTGCGATATATTGCATCTGTGTTCACGGATTTCGTTTTGTTTTAGCTGCCAACAATCATGCCACTAACAGACCTTGCTATCATTTTTACCTGCCCACCCTGTGCCTCCGGAAACTGAACACTGGCTGCCCCCCCCCCTCCATAGCGCCCACTAGTGTTACCGTTTCAAAGAACTTCCGGTCAAGCTCTTCATCGTTCTCCGTGGGCTCCACTAACACCTTGTGTTCATCCGGCTCCGAATCGCTTTCAGCCTGCAGAAGGAAAAATAAGCGGCCATTAATATGACAGCCCAAATCCGCACCCAGCCCAGCATGGAAAAGCATTGCTGCAGCCCAGTGATCAACCAGGTCAATGGTGTCATTGGATGGGAGGGAGCTGATTATTTATAGTGGCTATAGCCGCTGGTAATAATCGCATGCTAGAAATCCTACATGCTGGTCGATCAATGGATAAGGGAACGAACTTCTGTTTCCAAGCTCTTGCTATGGTCTGTTTCACCGCCAGCAAGACACACATGGCTAATTTAAAGTGGAAATAAACCCTCCTGTCATTTTCAGCCAAAGAGGCCTCCAATCTAAGCCCCTGTCTGATCTAAAAAACAAAAAAAAAACTTTAATATCACTTTAAGGGGGGTCGGATTGTGGACATTGGGAGCAGGAAAGGTCCCGATGTCAGTGGGAATAAACAATGCCCCATCATTGGGGTCAGTGCAAGGAGTTGGGCCCCCCCCCATCGTTGGGGTCAGTGCGAGTAGTTGGGCCCCCCACCATCGTTGGGGTCAGTGCGAGGAGTTGGGCTCCCCACCATCGTTGGGGTCAGTGCGAGGAGTTGGGCCCCCCACCATCGTTGGGGTCAGTGCGAGGAGTTGGGCCCCCCCATCGATGGGGTCAGTGCGAGGAGTTGGGCCCCCCCCCCATCGTTGGGGTCAGTGCGAGGAGTTGGGCCCCCCCCATCGTTGGGGTCAGTGCGAGGAGTTGGGCCCCCCACCATCGTTGGGGTCAGTGCGAGGAGTTGGGCCCCCCACCATCGTTGGGGTCAGTGCGAGGAGTTGGGCCCCCCCCCCCATCGTTGGGGTCAGTGCGAGGAGTTGGGCCCCCCCCCCCCATCGTTGGGGTCAGTGCGAGGAGTTGGGCCCCCCCCCATCGTTGGGGTCAGTGCGAGGAGTTGGGCCCCCCCCCCATCGTTGGGGTCAGTGCGAGTAGTTGGGCCCCCCACCATCGTTGGGGTCAGTGCGAGTAGTTGGGCCCCCCACCATCGTTGGGGTCAGTGCGAGGAGTTGGGCCCCCCACCATCGTTGGGGTCAGTGCGAGGAGTTGGGCCCCCCACCATCGTTGGGGTCAGTGCGAGGAGTTGGGCTCCCCACCATCGTTGGGGTCAGTGCGAGGAGTTGGGCCCCCCACCATCGTTGGGGTCAGTGCGAGGAGTTGGGCCCCCCCATCGATGGGGTCAGTGCGAGGAGTTGGGCCCCCCCCCCATCGTTGGGGTCAGTGCGAGGAGTTGGGCCCCCCCCATCGTTGGGGTCAGTGAGAGGAGTTGGGCCCCCCCCCCATCGTTGGGGTCAGTGCGAGGAGTTGGGCCCCCCCCCCCATCGTTGGGGTCAGTGCGAGGAGTTGGGCCCCCCCCCCATCGTTGGGGTCAGTGAGAGGAGTTGGGCCCCCCCCATCGTTGGGGTCAGTGAGAGGAGTTGGGCCCCCCCCCCATCGTTGGGGTCAGTGAGAGGAGTTGGGCCCCCCCCATCTTTGGGGTCAGTGCGAGGAGTTGGGCCCCCCCCCCATCGTTGGGGTCAGTGCGAGGAGTTGGGCCCCCCCCCATCGTTGGGGTCAGTGCGAGGGATTGGGACCGCCCCCCCCCCATCATTGGGGTCACTGCGAGGAGTTGGGCCCCCCCATCGTTGGGGTCAGTGCGAGGAGTTGGGCCCCCCCCATCGTTGGGGTCAGTGCGAGGAGTTGGGCCCCCCCCCCCCCATCGTTGGGGTCAGTGCGAGGAGTTGGGCCCCCCCCCCCATCGTTGGGGTCAGTGCGAGTAGTTGGGCCCCCCACCATCGTTGGGGTCAGTGCGAGTAGTTGGGCCCCCCACCATCGTTGGGGTCAGTGCGAGGAGTTGGGCTCCCCACCATCGTTGGGGTCAGTGCGAGGAGTTGGGCCCCCCACCATCGTTGGGGTCAGTGCGAGGAGTTGGGCCCCCCCATCGATGGGGTCAGTGCGAGGAGTTGGGCCCCCCCCCCATCGTTGGGGTCAGTGCGAGGAGTTGGGCCCCCCCCATCGTTGGGGTCAGTGCGAGGAGTTGGGCCCCCCCCCCATCGTTGGGGTCAGTGCGAGGAGTTGGGCCCCCCCCCCCCATCGTTGGGGTCAGTGCGAGGAGTTGGGCCCCCCCCCATCGTTGGGGTCAGTGAGAGGAGTTGGGCCCCCCCCCATCGTTGGGGTCAGTGAGAGGAGTTGGGCCCCCCCCCATCGTTGGGGTCAGTGAGAGGAGTTGGGCCCCCCCCATCGTTGGGGTCAGTGCGAGGAGTTGGGCCCCCCCCCCATCGTTGGGGTCAGTGCGAGGAGTTGGGCCCCCCCCCATCGTTGGGGTCAGTGCGAGGGATTGGGACCGCCCCCCCCCCCATCATTGGGGTCAGTGCGAGGAGTTGGGCCCCCCCCATCGTTGGGGTCAGTGCGAGGAGTTGGGCCCCCCCATCGTTGGTGTCAGTGCGAGGAGTTGGGCCCCCCCCCCCCCATCGTTGGGGTCAGTGCGAGGAGTTGGGCCCGCCCCCCCCCCCCATCGTTGGGGTCAGTGCGAGGAGTTGGGCCCGCCCCCCCCCATCGTTGGGGTCAGTGCGAGGGATTGGGACCGCCCCCCCCCCATCATTGGGGTCACTGCGAGGAGTTGGGCCCCCCCATCGTTGGGGTCAGTGCGAGGAGTTGGGCCCCCCCCATCGTTGGGGTCAGTGCGAGGAGTTGGGCCCGCCCCCCCCCCCCATCGTTGGGGTCAGTGCGAGGAGTTGGGCCCGCCCCCCCCCCCCATTGTTGGGGTCAGTGCGAGGAGTTGGGCCCGCCCCCCCCATCGTTGGGGTCAGTGCGAGGAGTTGGGCCCCCCCCATCGTTGGGGTCAGTGCAAGGAGTTGGGCCCCCCCCCTTCGTTGGGGTCACTGCGAGGAGTTGGGCCCCCCCCTTCGTTGGGGTCACTGCGAGGAGTTGGGCCCCCCCTTCGTTGGGGTCAGTGCGAGGAGTTGGGCCCCCCCCATCGTTGGGGTCAGTGCGAGGAGTTGGGCCCCCCCCATCGTTGGGGTCAGTGGGAGGAGTTGGGCCCCCCCCCATCGTTGGGGTCAGTGGGAGGAGTTGGGACCACATACAAGACTTTAGTAATGAAAACGGTATTATTAGTAGTAATCAGCATGGATTCATGAAAAATCGTTCTTGCCAAACCAATCTATTAACCTTCTACGATGAAGTGAGCTGCCACCTAGATAAAGGTAAGCCGGTGGATGTGGTGTATCTGGACTTTGCAAAGGCCTTTGACACCGTTCCCCACAAACGCTTACTGTACAAACTAAGGAAGGTAGGTATGGACCATAAGGTGAGTACCTGGATAGAGAACTGGCTCCAGGGGAGAGTCCAGAGGGTGGTGATTAATGGGGAGTACTCAGATTGGGCGGGTTTGGAAAGTGGGGTCCCCCAGGGTTCTGTCCTGGGGCCAATCCTGTTTAATTTATTCATAAATGATCTGGAGGAGGGGATATCTAGAACAATCTCAGTATTTGCAGATGATACTAAACTAAGCATGCCAATATCTTCTATGCAGGATGTGGAAACCTTACAAGCGGACCTGAACAAAATAATGGGGTGGGCAACTACATGGCAGATGAGGTTTAATGTTGAAAAATGTAAAGTAATGCACTTGGGGGCCAGAAATCAGAAAGCAAGCTACTCACTAGGGGGGGAACCTCTGGGTGAGTCTAGGATGGAAAAGGCCCGGTGGGTCCTAGTAGACAACAGGCTTGGCAGTGGCATGCAATGCCAAGTCGCTGCAAGCAAAGCCAACAGAATACTGGGTTGTATAAAAAAGGGGATTCACTCCAGAAATAAAGAGATTATTCTCCCTCTTTACAAGACTCTGGTCCGGCCACATCTGGAGTATGCTGTCCAGTTCTGGGCACCGGTCCTCAGGAAGGATGTGCTGGAACTGGAGAAAGTCCAGAGAAGGGCAACAAAAATAATTAGGGGAATGGAGGACATCGGCTATGAGGAAAGACTACAAGCATTGAACCTATTCTCTCTGGAGAAGAGACGATTGAGGGGGGATATGATATCAATGTACAAATACTGTACTGGTGACCCTAGCATAAGGAACAAACTATTCAGAGAAAGGAGATACAATAAGACACGTGGCCACTCACTAAAACTAGAGGAAAGGCGGTTTAACCTTAAAATACGTAGGGGGTTCTTCACTGTCAGAGCGGTAAGGATGTGGAATTCTCTTCCACAAGCAGTGGTATCAGCAGGGAGCATCGATAGTTTCAAAAAACTATTAGATGGGCACGTTAAAGACCACAACATACAGGGGTATACAACGTACAACATACAGGGGTATACAACGTACAACATACAGGGGTATACAACGTACAACATACAGGGGTATACAATGTACAACATACAGGGGGTATACAATGTACAACATACAGGGGGTATACAATGTACAACATACAGGGGTATACAATGTACAACATACAGGGGTATACAACGTACAACATACAGGGGTATACAACGTACAACATACAGGGGTATACAACGTACAACATACAGGGGTATACAACGTACAACATACAGGGGTATACAACGTACAACATACAGGGGTATACAACGTACAACATACAGGGGTATACAACGTACAACATACAGGGGTATACAATGTACAACATACAGGGGTATACAATGTACAACATACAGGGGTATACAATGTACAACATACAGGGGTATACAATGTACAACATACAGGGGTATACAACGTACAACATACAGGGGTATACAATGTACAGTTAACAGCACCCACGCGCACACACACATCATAGGTTGAACTGGATGGACTGATGTCTTTTTTTCGACCTCGCAATCTATGTAACTATGTAACTATCGTTGGGGGTCAGTGGGAGGAATTGGGCCCCCCCCCCATCGTCGGGATCAGTGGGAGGAATTGGACCCCCCCCATCGTCGGGATCAGTGGGAGGAATTGGGCCCCCCCCATCGTCGGGGTCAGTGCGAGGAATTGGGCCCCCCCCCCCATCGTCGGGGTCAGCGCGAGGAATTGGGGCCCCCCCCCCCATCGTCGGGGTCAGTGCGAGGAATTGGGCCCCCCCCCCCATCATCGGGGTCAGTGCGAGGAATTGGCCCCCCCCCCATCGTCGGGGTCAGTGCGAGGAATTGGGCCCCCCCCCCCATCATCAGGGTCAGTGCGAGGAATTGGGCCCCCCCATCGTCTGCGTCAGTGGGAGGTATTGGGGCCCCCCCATCGTCGGCGTCAGTGGGAGGTATTGGGGCCCCCCCATCTTCTGCGTCAGTGGGAGGAATTGGGCCCCCCCATCTTCGGGGTCAGTGGGAGGAATTGGGCTCCCCCCATCGTCGGGGTCAGTGGGAGGAATTGGGCCCCCCCATCTTCGGGGTCAGTGGGAGGAATTGGGCTCCCCCCATCTTCGGGGTCAGTGGGAGGAATTGGGCCCCCCCATTGTCTGGGTCAGTGGGCGGAATTGGGCCCCCCCCCATCATCGGGGGTCAGTGGGCGGAGCTGTGCTCCATCTTTGGTGTCGTTGGGAAGAAATTTGCCACTTCATTGGGGTCAGTGAGGGGGAGGGGTTAGGAATATCCCATTGTTGGCATTAGTGAATGAAAATAGTGCCCCAAGGGCCAAAAAAAAGTAAGCAAAAGGGTTGCATCTGGCCCTATATTATTCCTAAAGCCCCGTACACACGTAGCGAATGTCGGCCGTAAATATTCGGCTGCCGAACGATCGGCCGATTGTCGGCTTGTTAGTATGATGCTTCCGACAACCGACTGCGACTTTTCGGCCGAACAGAATCGGGTGTGCAGGCTTTAAAATTTTTGTTGGCCGTCACCAGAACGGCCGATTGTTCGCCAGTCAGTACAGAATTCGGCCGACAGACAGCCGATTATCAAGACTGGGCATGCTCAGAGAAGAAAAAACACACGGAAAGTTAACCATCACATGACATCACTTCTGCAGTCGGCTGTTGTTGGCCGACAAAATTCGTGTGCAGTCTTTTGCTCTTTTCAGCCGACAGGACAGCAACGGACAAAAGACGGCCGATCGTTCGGCCAACATTCCCATGTCCCATCCAATCAGAACGAGCTCTGTGAACCGAGCCTTCCGTCCGCAATGAAGGATCAGCACCCCTCCCCCCACCACCTAAATATAAATCCCATACATGACCCTGGCTGGGGGGGATGATTCATCCCCCCCACCTTGGTAAAGGGATGGGATAGGATGGGCCCCTGGAGTCCATGCTGGACCCTGTAGTCCCCCCAGTGATGTCACTGAGTGAATTGAATATGCAATGGTGACCCCCAGACCCCCCCATATATAATAATAAACATGTCCCTGGTTATATGGATAGGATGGGCCCCTGTAGTCCCCCCAGTGATGTCACTATTTAAGTCTTATATCTGCCATGGTGACCCCCCTCTATATAAATAATCCCTGTGTCCCTGGCTGGAAGGAAGTCAGGGAAGTCCCCCCACCCCCCAGTGCTGTCACTGTGTGAACTCTGAGTCTGCACTGAAAACCCCCCATACACCCTCTCTATACAAATCATATATGGGCCCCTGACAGTCCATGCTGGGCCCTGTAGTTCCCTCCCTCGTGACGTCACTCACACAGCCCAGCTCCTTGCTGCGGTCCCTCATCCTGCAGATACAATGTAGCTCTTTCTCAGAACTTCTCCCGCGCTCACTGCGCATGCGCGACCCCGCCCAGTACACCCTGCCCGTACCATAGAGAGGAGACAAGAAGGGGGTGGAGCGCTGCATGCTGGGATAGCGGACGCCGCTGCGGATGGGAAGGAGGGGGTGCTGGGTGTAGAGAGGAGGAGGGTGGAGGAAGGTCACATCCTGTACAATCATATCCATGGATCTCCTCTCCTCTCTATTCCACAGATCTCCTCTCCATTATATTCCACAGATCTCCTCTCCTCTATATTCCACAGATCTCCTCTCCTCTATATTCCACAGATCTCCTCTCCATTATATTCCACAGATCTCCTCTCCTCTATATTCCACAGATCTCCTCTCCATTATATTCCACAGATCTCCTCTCCTCTATATTCCACAGATCTCCTCTCTATTATATTCCACAGATCTCCTCTCCATTATATTCCACAGATCTCCTCTCCATTATATTCCACAGATCTCCTCTCCATTATATTCCACAGATCTCCTCTCCTCTATATTCCACAGATCTCCTCTCCTCTATATTCCACAGATCTCCTCTCCATTATATTCCACAGATCTCCTCTCCTCTATATTCCACAGATCTCCTCTCTATTATATTCCACAGATCTCCTCTCCATTATATTCCACAGATCTCCTCTCCATTATATTCCACAGATCTCCTCTCCTCTATATTCCACAGATCTCCTCTCCATTATATTCCACAGATCTCCTCTACATTATATTCCACAGATCTCCTCTCCTCTATATTCCACAGATCTCCTCTCCTCTATATTCCACAGATCTCCTCTCCATTATATTCCACAGATCTCCTCTCGATCTCCTCTCCTCTATATTCCACAGATCTCCTCTCCTCTATATTCCACAGATCTCCTCTCTATTATATTCCACAGATCTCCTCTCTATTATATTCCACAGATCTCCTCTCTATTATATTCCACAGATCTCCTCTACATTATATTCCACAGATCTCCTCTCCTTTATATTCCACAGATCTCCTCTCCATTATATTCCACAGATCTCCTCTACATTATATTCCACAGATCTCCTCTCCTTTATATTCCACAGATCTCCTCTCCATTATATTCCACAGATCTCCTCTCCTCTATATTCCACAGATCTCCTCTCCTCTATATTCCACAGATCTCCTCTCCATTATATTCCACAGATCTCCTCTCCTCTATATTCCACAGATCTCCTCTCCATTATATTCCACAGATCTCCTCTCCTCTATATTCCACAGATCTCCTCTCTATTATATTCCACAGATCTCCTCTCCATTATATTCCACAGATCTCCTCTCCATTATATTCCACAGATCTCCTCTCCATTATATTCCACAGATCTCCTCTCCTCTATATTCCACAGATCTCCTCTCCTCTATATTCCACAGATCTCCTCTCCATTATATTCCACAGATCTCCTCTCCTCTATATTCCACAGATCTCCTCTCTATTATATTCCACAGATCTCCTCTCCATTATATTCCACAGATCTCCTCTCCATTATATTCCACAGATCTCCTCTCCTCTATATTCCACAGATCTCCTCTCCATTATATTCCACAGATCTCCTCTACATTATATTCCACAGATCTCCTCTCCTCTATATTCCACAGATCTCCTCTCCTCTATATTCCACAGATCTCCTCTCCATTATATTCCACAGATCTCCTCTCGATCTCCTCTCCTCTATATTCCACAGATCTCCTCTCCTCTATATTCCACAGATCTCCTCTCTATTATATTCCACAGATCTCCTCTCTATTATATTCCACAGATCTCCTCTCTATTATATTCCACAGATCTCCTCTACATTATATTCCACAGATCTCCTCTCCTTTATATTCCACAGATCTCCTCTCCATTATATTCCACAGATCTCCTCTACATTATATTCCACAGATCTCCTCTCCTTTATATTCCACAGATCTCCTCTCCATTATATTCCACAGATCTCCTCTCCTCTATATTCCACAGATCTCCTCTCCTCTATATTCCACAGATCTCCTCTCCATTATATTCCACAGATCTCCTCTCCTCTATATTCCACAGATCTCCTCTCCATTATATTCCACAGATCTCCTCTCCTCTATATTCCACAGATCTCCTCTCTATTATATTCCACAGATCTCCTCTCCATAATATTCCACAGATCTCCTCTCCTTTATATTCCACAAATCTCCTCTCCATTATATTCCATAGATCTCCTCTATTATATTCCACAGATCTCCTCTCCATTATATTCTACAGATCTCCTCTCCTTTATATTCCACAGATCTCCTCTCCATTATATTCCACAGATCTCCTCTCCTCTATATTCCACAGATCTCCTCTCCATAATATTCCACAGATCTCCTCTCCTCTATATTCCACAGATCTCCTCTCCTTTATATTCCACAGATCTCCTCTCCTCTATATTCCACAGATCTCCTCTCCTTTATATTCCACAGATCTCCTCTCCTCTATATTCCACAGATCTCCTCTCCTCTATATTCCACAGATCTCCTCTCCTCTATATTCCACAGATCTCCTCTCCTCTATATTCCACATATCTCCTCTCCTCTATATTCCACAGATCTCCTCTCCTCTATATTCCACATATCTCCTCTCCTCTATATTCCACAGATCTCCTCTCCTCTATATTCCACAGATCTCCTCTCCATTATATTCCACAGATCTCCTTTATATTCCACAGATCTCCTCTCCTCTATATTCCACATATCTCCTCTCCTCTATATTCCACAGATCTCCTCTCCTCTATATTCCACAGATCTCCTCTCCATTATATTCCACAGATCTCCTTTATATTCCACAGATCTCCTCTCCTCTATATTCCACAGATCTCCTCTCCTCTATATTCCACAGATCTCCTCTCCATTATATTCCATAGATCTCCTCTCCTCTATATTCCACAGATCTCCTCTCCTCTATATTCCACAGATCTCCTCTCCTCTATATTCCACAGATCTCCTCTCCATTATATTCCATAGATCTCCTCTCCTCTATATTCCACAGATCTCCTCTCCTCTATTATATTCCACAGATCTCCTCTCCATTATATTCCACAGATCTCCTCTCCTCTATATTCCACAGATCTCCTCTCCATTATATTCCACAGATCTCCTCTCCATTATATTCCATAGATCTCCTCTCCTCTATATTCCACAGATCTCCTCTCCTCTATAGTCCACAGATCTCCTCTCCTCTATATTCCACAGATCTCCTCTCCATTATATTCCACAGATCTCCTCTCCATTATATTCCACAGATCTCCTCTCCTCTATATTCCACAGATCTCCTCTCTATTATATTCCACAGATCTCCTCTCCTCTATATTCCACAGATCTCCTCTCCTCTATAGTCCACAGATCTCCTCTCCATTATATTCCACAGATCTCCTCTCTATTATAGTCCACAGATCTCCTCTCCATTATATTCCACAGATCTCCTCTCCTCTATATTCCACAGATCTCCTCTCCTCTATATTCCACAGATCTCCTCTCCTCTATATTCCATAGATCTCCTCTCCTCTATATTCCACAGATCTCCTCTCCTCTATATTCCACAGATCTCCTCTCCTCTATATTCCACAGATCTCCTCTCCATTATATTCCACAGATCTCCTCTCCTCTATATTCCACAGATCTCCTCTCCATTATATTCCACAGATCTCCTCTCCTCTATATTCCATAGATCTCCTCTCCTCTATATTCCACAGATCTCCTCTCCATTATATTCCACAGATCTCCTCTCCTCTATATTCCATAGATCTCCTCTCCATTATATTCCACAGATCTCCTCTCCATTATATTCCACAGATCTCCTCTCCATTATATTCCACAGATCTCCTCTCCTCTATATTCCACAGATCTCCTCTCTATTATATTCCACAGATCTCCTCTCCATTATATTCCACAGATCTCCTCTCTATTATATTCCACAGATCTCCTCTCCTCTATATTCCACAGATCTCCTCTCCTTTATATTCCACAGATCTCCTCTCCATTATATTCCACAGATCTCCTCTACATTATATTCCACAGATCTCCTCTCCTTTATATTCCACAGATCTCCTCTCCATTATATTCCACAGATCTCCTCTCCTCTATATTCCACAGATCTCCTCTCCTCTATATTCCACAGATCTCCTCTCCATTATATTCCACAGATCTCCTCTCCTCTATATTCCACAGATCTCCTCTCCATTATATTCCACAGATCTCCTCTCCTCTATATTCCACAGATCTCCTCTCTATTATATTCCACAGATCTCCTCTCCATAATATTCCACAGATCTCCTCTCCTTTATATTCCACAAATCTCCTCTCCATTATATTCCATAGATCTCCTCTATTATATTCCACAGATCTCCTCTCCATTATATTCTACAGATCTCCTCTCCTTTATATTCCACAGATCTCCTCTCCATTATATTCCACAGATCTCCTCTCCTCTATATTCCACAGATCTCCTCTCCATAATATTCCACAGATCTCCTCTCCTCTATATTCCACAGATCTCCTCTCCTTTATATTCCACAGATCTCCTCTCCTCTATATTCCACAGATCTCCTCTCCTTTATATTCCACAGATCTCCTCTCCTCTATATTCCACAGATCTCCTCTCCTCTATATTCCACAGATCTCCTCTCCTCTATATTCCACAGATCTCCTCTCCTCTATATTCCACATATCTCCTCTCCTCTATATTCCACAGATCTCCTCTCCTCTATATTCCACATATCTCCTCTCCTCTATATTCCACAGATCTCCTCTCCTCTATATTCCACAGATCTCCTCTCCATTATATTCCACAGATCTCCTTTATATTCCACAGATCTCCTCTCCTCTATATTCCACATATCTCCTCTCCTCTATATTCCACAGATCTCCTCTCCTCTATATTCCACAGATCTCCTCTCCATTATATTCCACAGATCTCCTTTATATTCCACAGATCTCCTCTCCTCTATATTCCACAGATCTCCTCTCCTCTATATTCCACAGATCTCCTCTCCTCTATATTCCACAGATCTCCTCTCCATTATATTCCATAGATCTCCTCTCCTCTATATTCCACAGATCTCCTCTCCTCTATATTCCACAGATCTCCTCTCCTCTATATTCCACAGATCTCCTCTCCATTATATTCCATAGATCTCCTCTCCTCTATATTCCACAGATCTCCTCTCCTCTATTATATTCCACAGATCTCCTCTCCATTATATTCCACAGATCTCCTCTCCTCTATATTCCACAGATCTCCTCTCCATTATATTCCACAGATCTCCTCTCCATTATATTCCATAGATCTCCTCTCCTCTATATTCCACAGATCTCCTCTCCTCTATAGTCCACAGATCTCCTCTCCTCTATAGTCCACAGATCTCCTCTCCTCTATATTCCACAGATCTCCTCTCCATTATATTCCACAGATCTCCTCTCTATTATATTCCACAGATCTCCTCTCCTCTATATTCCACAGATCTCCTCTCTATTATATTCCACAGATCTCCTCTCCTCTATATTCCACAGATCTCCTCTCCTCTATAGTCCACAGATCTCCTCTCCATTATATTCCACAGATCTCCTCTCTATTATAGTCCACAGATCTCCTCTCCATTATATTCCACAGATCTCCTCTCCTCTATATTCCACAGATCTCCTCTCCTCTATATTCCACAGATCTCCTCTCCTCTATATTCCATAGATCTCCTCTCCTCTATATTCCACAGATCTCCTCTCCTCTATATTCCACAGATCTCCTCTCCTCTATATTCCACAGATCTCCTCTCCATTATATTCCACAGATCTCCTCTCCTCTATATTCCACAGATCTCCTCTCCATTATATTCCACAGATCTCCTCTCCTCTATATTCCATAGATCTCCTCTCCTCTATATTCCACAGATCTCCTCTCCATTATATTCCACAGATCTCCTCTCCTCTATATTCCATAGATCTCCTCTCCATTATATTCCACAGATCTCCTCTCCATTATATTCCACAGATCTCCTCTCCATTATATTCCACAGATCTCCTCTCCATTATATTCCATAGATCTCCTCTCCTCTATATTCCACAGATCTCCTCTCCTCTATATTCCACAGATCTCCTCTCCTCTATATTCCACAGATCTCCTCTCCATTATATTCCATAGATCTCCTCTCCTCTATATTCCACAGATCTCCTCTCCTCTATTATATTCCACAGATCTCCTCTCCATTATATTCCACAGATCTCCTCTCCTCTATATTCCACAGATCTCCTCTCCATTATATTCCACAGATCTCCTCTCCATTATATTCCATAGATCTCCTCTCCTCTATATTCCACAGATCTCCTCTCCTCTATAGTCCACAGATCTCCTCTCCTCTATATTCCACAGATCTCCTCTCCATTATATTCCACAGATCTCCTCTCCATTATATTCCACAGATCTCCTCTCCTCTATATTCCACAGATCTCCTCTCTATTATATTCCACAGATCTCCTCTCCTCTATATTCCACAGATCTCCTCTCCTCTATAGTCCACAGATCTCCTCTCCATTATATTCCACAGATCTCCTCTCCATTATATTCCACAGATCTCCTCTCTATTATAGTCCACAGATCTCCTCTCCATTATATTCCACAGATCTCCTCTCCTCTATATTCCACAGATCTCCTCTCCTCTATATTCCACAGATCTCCTCTCCTCTATATTCCATAGATCTCCTCTCCTCTATATTCCACAGATCTCCTCTCCTCTATATTCCACAGATCTCCTCTCCTCTATATTCCACAGATCTCCTCTCCATTATATTCCACAGATCTCCTCTCCTCTATATTCCACAGATCTCCTCTCCATTATATTCCACAGATCTCCTCTCCTCTATATTCCATAGATCTCCTCTCCTCTATATTCCACAGATCTCCTCTCCATTATATTCCACAGATCTCCTCTCCTCTATATTCCATAGATCTCCTCTCCATTATATTCCACAGATCTCCTCTCCATTATATTCCACAGATCTCCTCTCCATTATATTCCACAGATCTCCTCTCCATTATATTCCATAGATCTCCTCTATTATATTCCACAGATCTCCTCTCCTCTATATTCCACAGATCTCCTCTCCATAATGTATAACACACAGAGCATTCCTAATAATAGCACAGATAATGGTGGGTGGAGTCAGATTGTACAGTGGGGGAGGGTGGGGATATCAGGGATTTTATTGCTGTCAATGTCCTCTGGAGGAAATGTCCCCTGGATGAAATGCCCCCTGGAGGAAAGGTCCCCCGGAGGAAATGTCCCCTGGAGGAAATGTCCCCTGGATGAAATGTCCCCTGGAGGAAATGTCCCTTGGAGGAAATGCCCCCTGGAGGAAATGTCCCCTGGAGGAAATGCCCCCTGGAGGAAATGTCTCCTGGAGGAAATGTCCCCCGGAGGAAATGCCCCCTGGAGGAAATGTCCCCTAGAGGAAATGCCCCCTGGAGGAAATGTCCCCTGGAGGAAATGTCCCTTGGAGGAAATGTCCCCTGGATGAAATGTCCCCTGGAGGAACGGTCCCCCGGAGGAAATGTCCCCTGGAGGAAATGTCCCCTGGATGAAATGTCCCCTGGAGGAAATGTCCCTTGGAGGAAATGTCCCCTGGATGAAATGTCCCCTGGAGGAACGGTCCCCCGGAGGAACGGTCCCCCGGAGGAAATGTCCCCTGGAGGAAATGTCCCTTGGAGGAAATGTCCCCTGGATGAAATGTCCCCTGGAGGAACGGTCCCCCGGAGGAACGGTCCCCCGGAGGAAATGCCCCCTGGAGGAAATGTCCCCTGGAGGAAATGCCCCCTGGAGGAAATGTCTCCTGGAGGAAATGTCCCCCGGAGGAAATGCCCCCTGGAGGAAATGTCCCCTGGAGGAAATGCCCCCTGGAGGAAATGTCCCCTAGAGGAAATGCCCCCTGGAGGAAATGTCCCCTGGAGGAAATGTCCCTTGGAGGAAATGTCCCCTGGATGAAATGTCCCCTGGAGGAACGGTCCCCCGGAGGAAATGTCCCCTGGATGAAATGTCCCCTGGATGAAATGTCCCCTGGAGGAAATGTCCCCTGGATGAAATGTCCCCTGGAGGAAATGTCCCTTGGAGGAAATGTCCCCTGGATAAAATGTCCCCTGGAGGAACGGTCCCCCGGAGGAACGGTCCCCCAGAGGAAATGCCCCCTGGAGGAAATGTCCCCTGGAGGAAATGCCCCCTGGAGGAAATGTCTCCTGGAGGAAATGTCCCCCGGAGGAAATGCCCCCTGGAGGAAATGTCCCCTGGAGGAAATGCCCCCTGGAGGAAATGTCCCCTAGAGGAAATGTCCCCTGGAGGAAATGCCCCCTGGAGGAAATGTCCCCTGGATGAAATGTACCCAGGAGGAAATGTCCCTTGGATGAAATGTCCCCTGGAGGAACGGTCCCCCGGAGGAAATGTCCCCTGGAGGAAATGTCCCCTGGAGGAACGGTCCCCCGGAGGAAAGGTCCCCCGGAGGAAATGTCCCCTGGAGGAAATGTCCCCTGGAGGAACGGTCCCCCGGAGGAAAGGTCCCCCGGAGGAAATGTCCCCTGGAGGAAATGTCCCCTGGAGGAACGGTCCCCCGGAGGAAAGGTCCCCCGGAGGAAAGGTCCACCTGGAGGAAAGGTCCCCTTATTTCCAGGAAGTGAGGGGGCTCAGGCAGGAATAATCCATATTACAGTACAGGGGGGGAGGGGTTAGAAACTCAGAGTTTGTATTGGTGTGGCACAGGACTGCATAATACACAGAGCGCTGGGCACAGGACTACATGATACACAGAGCGCTGGGCAAAGGACTGCATAATACACAGAGCGCTGGGCACAGGACTACATGATACACAGAGCGCTGGGCAAAGGACTGCATAATACACAGAGCGCTGGGCACAGGACTACATGATACACAGAGCGCTGGGCAAAGGACTGCATAATACACAGAGCGCTGGGCACAGGACTACATAATACACAGAGCGCTGGGCACAGGACTACATAATACACAGAGCGCTGGGCACAGGACTACATAATACACAGAGCGCTGGGTTCAGGACTACATAATACACAGAACGCTGGGCACTGGACTACATAATACACAGAGCGCTGAGTTCAGGACTACATAATACACAGAACGCTGGGCACAGGACTACATAATACACAGAGCGCTGGGCACAGGACTACATAATACACAGAGCGCTGGGCACAGGACTACATAATACACAGAGCGCTGGGTTCAGGACTACATAATACACAGAACGCTGGGCACTGGACTACATAATACACAGAGCGCTGGGCACAGGACTACATAATACACAGAGCGCTGAGTTCAGGACTACATAATACACAGAACGCTGGGCACTGGACTACATAATACACAGAGCGCTGGGCACAGGACTACATAATACACAGAGCGCTGGGCACAGGACTACATAATACACAGAGCGCTGGGCACAGGACTGCATAATACACAGAGCGCTGGGCATAGGACTACATAATACACAGAGCGCTGGGCACAGGACTACATAATACACAGAACGCTGGGCACAGGACTACATAATACACAGAGCGCTGGGTTCAGGACTACATAATACACAGAACGCTGGGCACTGGACTACATAATACACAGAGCGCTGGGCACAGGACTACATAATACACAGAGCGCTGGGCACTGGACTACATAATACACAGAGCGCTGGGCACAGGACTACATAATACACAGAGCGCTGGGTTCAGGACTACATAATACACAGAACGCAGGGCACAGGACTACATAATACACAGAGCGCTGGGCACAGGACTACATAATACACAGAGCGCTGGGTTCAGGACTACATAATACACAGAACGCAGGGCACAGGACTACATAATACACAGAGCGCTGGGCACAGGACTGCATAATACACAGAGCGCTGGGCATAGGACTACATAATACACAGAGCGCTGCGCACAGGACTACATAATACACAGAACGCTGGGCACTGGACTACATAATACACAGAGCGCTGGGCATAGGACTACATAATAAATTGAGCGCTGGGTTCAAGACTACATAATACACAGAGCGCTGGGCATAGGACTACATAATACACAGAGCGCTGGGTTCAGGACTACATAATACACAGAGCGCTGGGCACAGGACTACATAAAATACAGGAGGGTGTTAGGCATAGAGTGCAGGGTTCAGAGGTTTGCTATGCACAGAGGACTCTTCTGCCCTCACATCCATAGCTCTCCTCTGCACCCTTCTCACAGATTATCTCTGCACCCTTCTCACAGATTATCTCTGCACCCTTCTCTCACAGATTATCTCTGCACCCTTCTCTCACAGATTATCTCTGCACCCTTCTCTCACAGATTATCTCTGTGCCCTTCTCACAGATTATCTCTGCACCCTTCTCTCACAGATTATCTCTGTGCCCTTCTCACAGATTATCTCTGCACCCTTCTCTCACAGATTATCTCTGTGCCCTTCTCACAGATTATCTCTGCACCCTTCTCTCACAGATTATCTCTGCACCCTTCTCTCACAGATTATCTCTGCAGCCACCTCTTATCCCTTCCCCCACAACAGCTAAACTCTCCATCTCTCCATGCAGCTGCATCAGCTCTGACTCCTCCTTCCCCACTGCCCTCACCTGTGTACAAACAGACCCCCCCCCCCCCCCCCCCCCCATCTGCTCACCTCCCGGTCTCAGCCCTCCACACAGTCAATTTTTGGCTCTTCCTCTCCTCCACTGAACAGCAGCAGGAGCGGCACTGAGATCATCCAGCAGGGGGCGTCTGCATCCGAGCCATCAGGCTGTTTCTCAGCCAGCATGGGATGCCCTGTCTACGTTTATCCGGCCCTGAATCCGGGGACAAAATCAGGGACAGACTTGGCCCGGGGATGGTGTCCTCAGTCCGGAAACTGGGGACGTCTGGTCACCCTTCTGTAGGGAGAAAGGTTTACCCTTGGGTGGCTCTCCTAGGAATGATGGATGAAGGTCAGCTCCTAACACAAGCAAGGACTGAGCACATTTAAAGCAGAACTCCAGCATTTCCACATTACTATTCCTACCAAGTGTCACTGTTACAAGGTGACAATGATTATTTACTCAGGAAACATGACTGCTGTGAGTTTGACGTTTTACATAATACTTTTTTCCTTTGTCCAGGTCTTCATGAGTACCGGAGGCAGAACTCACTGTTGGACCTTGTCAGCGGACCCTGGCAGGAGCCTAGAGGGACCGTTTCTTGAAGTCCAGGCAGACTTAGCTGTAGCTCTTTGGATAGCTGCAATCTGCAACTGCAGCACTAGAGGTCACTGTTGCCTATCTATGTGTATGCGGCTTTTCCTAGCCAGAACCCCACTCCCCACTTTTGGTACACAGGATTGGATTATCAGATCAATTTTCCTCTGATTTTTTGCTGCATGCTGGTCTCATATGGAAAGTGAAGAGGATACTCAACATAAAATTCTCGTATGACAGAATTCAACTTCAGAAGTGATGTCACGTGTTGAATTGTTTTGTATGTGTTATTTTATTTCCCAGCATGCCTAGTCTTGCTCTTATGATTTTTTTTGGATGAAAACTGTACTAATTAACCACTTGCCGCCCGCCCACCGTAAAATGATGGTGGAGCCGCGCAGCTCTCGTTCTGGGACGACGCCATATGATAGCGACACAGAACGGACCCTCTCGTGTGCCCGCGGGGGCATGCAGCGCAGCGATCGTGACCGCGCCATGTTCCTAGGACACGGCGCGACCCCGATCTTGGTAAAGAGCCAATGACGTGGCTCTTTACCCATGTGATCGGCTGTGTCCAACCACAGCGGGTCACATGTAAATGAGGAAGTGCCATTTACTGGCTCTCCTCGCCTCACACTGTCCGTGTGTGTGGCGAGGAGAGCTGATCAGCGGCTCCTCCTCAGAGGGAAGTCCGGGAAAGGTAATCAGGGCACTGATCATCAGTGCCCTGATTACAGTAAACTACAATAGTGCCCAGAAAGTGCCCAATCAATGACACAACAGTGCCCAATCAATGCCCATCAGTGACATCAATCAGTGCCCACAGTGGCTTCTATCAGGGCCCATTAGTAGTGCCTATCAGTGCCTGCTACTTTGTGCTGCCCATCAGTGCCTATCAGTGTCATTTGTCAGTGCCGTCTGTCAGTGGTCATCAGTGCCATCCGTCAGTGCCCATTAGTGCCATCCGTTAGTGCCATCCGTCAGTGCCCATCAGTGCCATCTGTCAGTGGCCATTAGTGCCATCCATCAGTGCCGTCTGTCAGTGGTCATTAGTGCCATCCGTCAGTGCCCATTAGTGCCATCCGTCAATGCCCATTAGTGCCATCCGTCAGTGCCATCTGTCAGTGGCCATTAGTGCCATCCATCAGTGCCGTTTGTCAGTTGCACCCACCAGTGCGCCTATCAGTGCCCACCAGTGCCGCCTATCAGTGCCGCATATCAGTGCGGCCTATTAGTGCCTCCTCATCAGTGCCCATAAGTGCAGCCTATCAGTGCCACCTCATCAGCGCACATCAGTGAAGGAGAAAAATTACTTATTTACAAAATTTACTGACAGAAATTGAGAAAAACTTTTTTTTTTCAAACTTTTTTGTCTTTTTTTTCTTTTCGTAGTAAAAAATAAAAACCCCAGTAGTGATTAAATACCACCAAAAGAAAGCTCTATTTTGTGTGAAAACAATGATAAAAATGTCATATGGGTACAGTGTAGCATGACCGCGCAATTGTCATTCAAAGTGCAACAGCGCTGAAAGCTGAAAATTGGCCTGGGCAGGAAGGGGGTGAAAGGGCCCGGTATTGAAGTGGTTAAACATTGTGTTGACGTACGATAAAAATTTATAGCCTCCACATTCAGTTTTTGTCATCTGGAAATTCGGAATCGGCTGTCTAAAGCACCATATTAAGGATCCGAAAATCGGCAGATCGTTCGTCGGATGAAATTTTACCTCGGATTTTCTTGTTGTGTGTACGGGCCTTAAGTGATGCTTGCATCAAACAAGTCATGTGACCCCCCCCACCACCACCAATGTCATCTCAGAGAGAAGAACACAATATATCCTGGGATCCTCATTCCTTTTATTCCGTCATTCACATGTGGAAGAGTTTTAAGAAACATAGGAGGGCAGCTATAAACAGTTGGGGGGGCACAGACTTCACATGACACCCACTAACTACAGGGTGGGCATAGACACCTGTCCTGGGTAGGGATCGACCGATTATCGGCAAAGCCGATATGTCGGGGGCCGATCTGCACTTTCCCCGATATATTGGAATCGACCACCAAGGTGACCAATATTGCCGATATTTCGGGAATGAAGGCCTCTTGACCCCTGTAGGGAAAGAGAGCCTTGACTGATGGGGGCATGGCCGGGGTTTGGGATCAAGCAGGAAGATATATGGGTCAAATGGATTGGACGGAGCCTTGGGTATGGGGATGGGCCTGAGCTCAGTTAGGAGGACCTTCCCAAGAAATTCTGGGTCCTTTTTGAAAAGAATCGCGGTGAAGAGCTGCCCCGACCCCCACCCCCACCCTGTCGTTCGGTCGGTCTGTCACAGCTTTCGTGTTGGTTTTGACCTCGCCAGCGCTAAAGTTCCGGTAATGAGTTACGCCATTGTTTGTAAATTGGGGGGTAGGCTGTCTGTCAAGCACTGATGGTAAGGACAGCCCCTTACCCCTTTTTGGAAGTTATGTTAATGACTAAGAGTGCTCACAGTACAACTGTGACTGGCACTGGTCTAGACGTGTTCTGGTTTGTTATTGGAAAATAAATAAAAGTTGTGGCCTTGCCCTTTCCAACTTAAATGTGGTAAGCGTGTTTTTTTATATGGGGCGGGGGCAAGGGGATGTTGGGTCAGTACGTTAACTTTGTTTCTGGGCCTATGCGCCTCAGCAGTCAAGTACTTGTACCGGAGTGATGTCTGCAGCTAGAGGCATCACCCCGGTATCGGCGTCCATAGTTTTGTAATGACAACCAATGAAGCTGAGAAGCCGCTAAGCTGTCATTACAAGGAGCGGGAGGGGACGCCCCCCTCCCGTCGCCTTCTGCGGCTCGCCCGGGTCTTCCGTCCCACCAGGAGACCGGGGCAACCATCCTGCACGGCCGCCGAAGACCCGATCAAAGCCGCATTCGGCTCTGATCGGGTCTCCATGCAAAAACCCGGAAGTGATGTCATGACATCACTTCCGGGTATTCGGCGCCAGATTAAAAAAATACGAGCATTCAAAACAGCCAAACTTGGCATTTTGAATACTTTTAAGTGCAGAGGAGGGGTTTGGGGTCTTTTAGACCCCCAGATCCCTCCACAAGAGTACCTGTCAAGTAAAAAAAAAAAATTTTTAAATGTGCAAAAATATCGGCCAATACCTGTCACTGTCCTTTCACCATTAAAGCTGTCAAACTGGGGCCTTTAAAGAGGGATTTATTTACTTTACATATAATGTACCTAAGAAAAAGATTTATTAGCGCTCAGTGCATGCTGCAACATATACTATCTCACAGAAGTGAGTACACCCCTGACATTTATGTAAATATTTTATTCTATCTTTTCATGTGACAACACTGAAGAAATGACACTTTGCTACAATGTAAAGTAGTGAGTGTACAGCTTGTATAACAGTGTAAATTTGCTGTCCCCTCAAAATAACTCAACACACAGCCATTAATGTCTAAACCGCTGGCAACAAAAGTGAGTACACCCCTAAGTGAAATATGTCCAAATTGGGCCCAATTAGCCATTTTCCCTCCCCGGTGTCATTTGACTCCTTAGTGTTACAAGGTCTCAGGTGTGAATGGGGAGCAGGTGTGTTAAATTTGGTGTTATCGCTCTCACTCTCTCATACTGGTCACTGGAAGTTCAACATGGCACCTCATGGCAAAGAACTCTCTTAGGATCTATAAAAAAGAATTGTTGTTCTACATAAAGCTGGCCTAGGCTATAAAAAGATTGCCAAGACCCTGAAACTGAGCTGCAGCATGGTGGCCAAGACCATACAGCGGTTTTAACAGGACAGGTTCCACACAGAACAGGCCTCGCCATCGTCAACAAAAGGAGTTGAGTGCACGTGCTCAGCGTCATATCCAGAGGTTGTCTTTGTGAAATAGACGTATGAGTGCTGCCACTACTGCAGAGATTGAAGGGGTGGGGGGCCTATCAGTGCTCAGACCATGCTGAAGACAAGCAGACAAAGCACATGGATTACTGGAACCATGTCCTGTGGTCTGATGAGACCAAGATAAACTTATTTGGTTCAGATGGTGTCAAGCGTGTGTGGCGGCAACCAGGTGAGGAGGACAAAGACAAGTGTGTCTTACCTACAGTCAAGCATGGTGGTGGAAGTGTCATGGTCTGGGGCTGCATGAGTTCTGCCGACACTGGGGAGCGACAGTTCATTGAGGGAACCATGAATGCCAACATGTACTGTGACATACTGAAGCAGAGCATGATCTCCTCCCTTCATAGACTGGGCTACAGGGCAGTATTCCAACATGATAATGACCCCAAACACTCCTCCAAGATGACCACTGCCTTGCTAAAAAAGCTGAGGGTAAAGGTAATGGACTGTCCAAGCATGTCTCCAGACCTAAACCCTATTGAGCATCTGTGGGGCAACCTCAAATGGAAGGTGGAGGAGCGCAAGGTCTCTAACATCCACCAGCCCTGTGATGTCATCATGGAGGAGTGGAAGAGGACTCCAGTGGAAACCTGTGAAGCTCTGGTGAACTCCATGCCCAAGAGGGTTAAGGCAGTGCTGGAAAATAATGGTGGCCACACAAAATAATGACACTTTGGGCCCAATTTGGACATTTTCACTTAGGGGTGTACTCACTTTTGTTGCCAGCGGTTTAGACATTAATGGCTGTGTGTTGAATTATTTTGAGGGGACAGCAAATTTACTCTGTTATACAAGCTGTACACTCACTACTTTACATTGTAGCAAAGTGTAATTTCTTCAGTGTTGTCACATGAAAAGATAGAATAAAATATTGACAAAAATGTGAGGGGTGTACTTACTTTTGTGAGATGCTGTATTTTCAACCAACAGTCATTCTATGGTCAGTTTCTTAAATCCGACATCTCCCCCATTGTAATGTTTGTCAATTTATAATGTAATCTCTTTTTTTGAGCAGCCACAGCCTGTGGAGGTCCGACACCCTAGAGCTCTCCAGTCAGTACCCTCCGCTGATTGGAGAGCTCTGCCTCTAAATCAGTAGGGAGTGTGTCGGACCTCTGCAAAGAGATCATTGATTCCACACAGAGATCAAGTGTTTTCCCTGCAGTATGCTGGCAGGGGATAGGCTTTTCTACTCAGGGTGTGACTTTTTTTTTCTCTAGAAAAAAACGTGGACTTTTCACAATTAAGGCTTTGTTTTGATCAATTGTTTAATTGGGCTTTAAAGTTGGTCTTAGCAAGGGTGACGCCACTTGTGGTCCCGTGTCTCCCATGACCCCTGTGTGCTCTTCTGCCTTCATTGTCTCCAGTGGCATCTGTGTGCTCCTACATCTCCAGTGACTCCAATAACTGCGTTGTGATTCTGTGCGTCCAATGACTCCTTTGTCTTCTTTGACTCCTGTGCATTCCTGAGTCTCGAGTGACTTCCATGTCTCCAGTGACCTCCATGTCTAAATTGACTCCTGTGCACTCCTGTATCTACAGTGACCCCTGTGTTATCTAGTGCCACCACACATACTTCAGTACTCCCTGCAGTTGTCTAGCTTGCTGCACTCAACCATCAGTACCCTCTATGGCCTCTCCACTTTCAGGTATGCACTCCTTTGCCTTCAGTGACCCTTGTGTGCTCTTGTGTTTTCAGTGACTCTAGTGACCCCTGTGAACTCCTGTGCCTCCAGTTATTCTCGTGCCTCCAGTAACCCAACTGTGCTTCAGTGCCTCCACTGACCTCTATGTCTCCAGTGACGCCTGTGTGCTCCTACATCCCCAATGACTTCAGTAACCGCTTTGTCTTCCTGTGCCTTCATTAACTCCTGTGTCCTCAGTGACCCCTGTGTGCTCCTGAGCCTCCAGTGACACCCTCATCTCCAATAACCCTCATTGTGCTCCAGTGACTCCTGTGTCTCCTGTGACTCCTGTGTCTTTAGTGACCTCTGTGTGCTCCTGAGCCTCCAGTGATACCCTCGTCTCCAATAACCCTCATTGAGCTCCAGTGACTCCTGTGTCTCCTGTGACTCCTGTGTCATTAGTGACCCCTTTGTGCTCTTGAGCCTCCAGTGACACCCCCGTCTCCAATAACCATCCTTGTGCTCCAGTGACTCCTGTGTCTTCAGTGACCCCTGTGTGCTCCTGAGCCTCCAGTGAAACCCCCGTCTCCAATAACCATCATTGTGCTCCAGTGACTCCTGTGTCTCCTGTGACTCCTGTGTCTTCAGTGACCTCTGTGTGCCCCTGAGCCTCCAGTGACACCCCCGTCTCCAATAACCCTCATTGTGCTCCAGTGACTCCTGTGTCTCCTGTGACTCCTGTGTGCTCCTGTGCCTCCAGTGACTCCTCTGTCTCAAGCGACACATGTGTGCTCTTACATCTCCAGTGACTCCCATGTCTCCACTGACCCCTGTGTACTCCTACATCCCCAGTGACTCCTGTGTCTTTAGTAACTGTTTTGTGCTTCTGTGTCTCCACTGACTCCTGTGTTTTCAGCGACTCCTGTGTCTCCAATAATCTCATTGTGCTCCTGTGACTTCTGTGATCCATATGACCCCTGTGTACTCCTGCACATCCAGTGATCCCTTGTCTCTAATGACACCTATATGCTCCTACATCTCCAGTGTGCTCCTGTGCCTCCACTTGACTCCTTTGTCTTCACTCTTCACACTCTTCACACAAGACACTCCTGTGTCTTGAGTGGCTCATATGTCTTCATTTACCCCTGTGCATTCCTCTGTCTACAGTAACTCTAGTGTCTCCTGTGTGCACCTGTGTCTTCAGTAACTATAGTGACCCCTGTGAACTCCTCTACTGAGTCCTGTGTCTTCAGTAAACCTTGTGTGCTCTAGTTCCTCCTGTGTCTCCAATACTCCCATTGTGCCCCAGTGACTTCTGTGTTTCCCATGACCCCCTAGGCTTCCAGTGATCCCATGTCTCCAGTGACATCTTTATGCTCCTACATCTACAGCGACTCCTGTGTCTCCAGCAACTGTTTTGTGCTCCTGTGCCTCCATTGACTCCTTTGCCTTTAGTGATCACTTTGCACTCCTGTGTCTTGAGTGACTCCTATGTCTTCATTGACCCCTGTGCACTCCCGTGTCTACAGTGACATCTGTTTCTCCTGTGACCCCTGTGTGCACCTGTGTCTTCAGTAACTCTAGTGACTCCTGTGCACTCCTGTGCCTCCAGTGACTCCTGTGTCTTTAGTGACTCCTGTGCCTCTCATTAGCCCTCTGTGCTCAATTTCCTCAAGTGACCCTTATGTCTCCATTGACCTCTGTGTGCTCCTACTTTTCAGTGACTCTTGTGTCATCAGCAACCGCATTGTGCTTCTGTGGCTCCACTGACTTCTTTGTCTTCTGTGACTCCTGTGCCTCCACTGACTCCTATGTCATCTGTGTGCCCCTACATCTTCAGTGACTTCTGTGACTCCAGTAACTGCTTTGCGCTCCTGTGCTTCTATTGACTACAGTGTCTTCAAGGATCCCTATGCACTCCTTTGCCTCCAGTGACTCCTATGTCTTTGTTGACCCTGTGCACTCCTGTGTCTCCAATAACTCTGGTGTCTCCAACAACCCCATTCTGCTCCAGTGATTCCTATGTCTCCTAAAACCCATGTGTGCTCCTGTGCCTGCAGTGACTTCTATGTCACCAATGACACCTGTGTGCGCCTACATCCCAAGTGACTCCTGTGTCTCCAGTAACTGCTTTGTGTTCCTGTGCCTCCGCTGACTCCTGTGTCTTCACTGACCCCTGTGTGCTCTTGTACCTACAGTGACACCTGTGTCTCCAATAACCCCATTGTGCTCCAGTAACGCCTATGTTTCCCATGATCCCTTTGTGCTCCTGTGCCTTGAGTGACTTCTATGTCTACAATGACACCTATGTGCTCCTACATCTTTATTGACTCTTGTGTCTCCAATAACTCCTTTGTGCTCTTGTGCTTCCACTGACTCTTGTTTCTTCAGTGATTGGTGTGCGTTCCTGTATCTCCAGTAACAGCTGTGTCTTCTGTGACCCCTGTGTGTTTATGTATCCTCAGTCACTCTAGTGACCCCTGTGCATTCCTGTACTTTCAGTGACTCCTTTGTCTCAAGAAACCCCATTGTGCTCCAGTGACTCCCGTGTCTCCCATGACCCCTGTGTGCTCTTATGCCTCCAATGTCTCCAGTGACCTGTGTGCCCCTACATCTCCAGTGCCTCTATAGACTCCTGTGTTTCCAATAATCCCATTGTGCGGCAGAGACTTCTGTGTTTCCCGTGACCCCTATGTTCTCCTTTGCCTCCAGTGGCTCCTATGTCTCCAATGACACTTGTATGCTCCTACATCTCCAGTTACTCCTGTGTCTCCAATAACTGTTTTGTGCTCCTGTGCTTCAACTGTCTCCTTTGTCTTAAGTGACCTCTTTGCACTCCTGTGTCTCCAGAGGCTCCCATGTCTTTATTGACCCATGTGCACTCCTGTGTCTACAGTGACACCTGTATTATCCAGTGCCTTCATACAACCTTCAGTACTCCCTGAAGTTGTCTAGCTTGCTGTGTTCCGCCATCAGCATCCTCTACTGTTTCTCCACATTCAGGGATGCACTCCTGTGATTCCAGTGACCCTTGTGTGCTTTTGTGTTTTCAGTGACTCTAGTGACCCCTGTGCATTCCTGTGCCTCCATTGATTCCTGTGTCTCTAGTAATCCTATTGTGCTTCAGTTCCTCCACTGTCTCCTATGTCTCTAGTGACCCCTGTGTGCTCCTACAATCCCCAGTGACTCCTGTGTCTCCAGTAACCGCTTTGTGTTCCTGTGCCTCTATCAACTCTTGTGTGTTCAGTGACCCCTGTGCCTCTAGTGACACCTGTGTCACCAGTAACTGTTTTGTGCTCCTGTGCCTCCATTGTCCCCTGTGTCTGCAGTGACTCCTATGACTTTGTTGACCCTGTGCACTTCTCTGTCTACAATGACCCCTGTGTGCTCCTGTGCTTCCAGTGACTTCTATGTCTCCAGTGACCCCTGTGTTCTCCTACAATCCCCAGTGACTCCTGTGTCTCCAGTAACCACTTTGTGTTCCTGTGCCTCTATCGACTCTTGTATCTTCAGTGGCCCCTGTGCCTCCAGTGACACCTGTGTCTCCAGTAACTGTTTTGTGCTCCTGTGCCTCCATTGTCTCCTGTGTCTACAGTGACTCCTATGACTTTGTTGACCCTGTGCACTTCTGTGTCTCCAATGACCCCTGTGTGCTCCTGTGCTTCCAGTGACTCCTATGTCTCCAGTGACCCCCTGTGTGTTCCTACATCCCCAGTGACTCCTGTGTCTCCAGTCACTGCTATGTGCTCCTAAGCCTCCATTGTCTCCTGTGTCTGCAGTGACTCCTATGACTTTGTTGACCCTGTGCACTTCTGTGTCTCCAATGACCCTTGTGTGCTTCTGTGCTTCCAGTGACTCCTATGTCTCCAGTGACCCCTGTGTGCTCCTACATCCCCAGTGACTCCTGTGTCTCCAGGCCCTGTTATGTGCTCCTATGCCTCCATTGCCTCCTGTGTCTGCAGTGACTCCTATGAGTTTGTTGACCCTGTGCACTTCTTTATCTACAATGTCGAGGGAGAACTCTCTTCCTCAGAGCCATCTGATGGCTCTGAGGAAGAGGGTTCTCCCTCAAAACGCGTTAGCCCTGTCTATATGGACACCTTCAAGTTCACTTGCTCTTATTAAGGAATATGGTCCTGCGGTCTCTGGATAGTCAAAGGAATCCTTTGGTTTTATGCTTTTATATAGCATACTCTTGTGAGTATAATGTATGACGTGGTTTTAACAATTTTCCAATAAATGTTTTATTGTATTGCACTAGGTTAGTGTGCCCTTCTCTTGTCTTTTATAGTAATCGTGATCCATTGTGATGCATCGCGGTATCGAATCGAATCGAATCATTGACATGATAATTGTAATCAAATCTAATTGTGAGACCAGTGAAGATGCACACCCCTAGTGTCTACATTGACTCCCGTGTCTCCTGTGACCCCTGTGTGCTCTTGTGTCTTCAGTGACTCTAGTGTCCCCTGTGCCTCCCATGACTCCTTTGGCTCAAGTGACCTCATTGTGCTCTAGTGACTCCTGTGTCTCCAATGACACCTGTGTCTACATCCCCAGTGACTCCTATGTTTCCAGTGACACCTGTGTGCTCCTACACTCCCAGTGATCCCATGTCTCCAGTGACCCCTATGTGCTCCTACATCCCCAGTGACTCCTGTGTCTCCAGTAACCAATTAGTCCTCCTCTGCTTCCACTTACTCCTGTGTCTTCAGTGACCCATGTGCACTCCTGTGCCTCTAGTAACCCTATTGTGCTCCAGTAACTTCAGTGTCTCCCGTGTGCTCCTGTGCCTCCAGTGATAACTATGTCTTCAATGACACCTGTGTGCTCATAGATCTCCAGTGACTCCTGTGTCTTCAGTGACCGCTATGCACTATGTCTTGATTGACTCCTGTCTACAGTGACTCCTGTGTCTTCTGAGCCCCCTGTGTGTTCCTGTGACTCTAGTGACCCCCTGTGCACTCCTGTGCTTCCAGTGACTCCTGTGTCTCAAGTAACCCCACTGTGCTCCAGTCTCCAGTGACCCCTATGTGTTCCTACATCCCCAGTGAGTTCTGTGTTTCCAGAAACCACTTTGTGCTCCTCTGCCTCAACTAACTCCTGTGTCTTCAGTGACCCCTGTGGACTCCTGTGCCTCCAGTGACTCATGTGTTCCCAATTACTCTATTGTGCTGCAGGGACCCCTGTGTCTTCAGTGACCCCCATGGGCTTATTTGCCTCCAGTGAATCCTATGTCTCTAATGACACCTTTGTGTTTCTACATCTAAGGTGTCTCCTGTGTCTCCAGTAGCCACTTTGTGCTCTTGTGCCCCCACTGACTCCTGTGTCTTCAGGGACCACCAAACCTGCACTGAGTTCCTAGGTCTGCACACCTTCTGTGCCCATTGTATGGGGTTCCCACCATTTCTGTTCTTCGTCCCCAGCTTTGCACACCTTCTGTGCCCATTGTATGGGGAACCCACCATCCCTGTGCTGAGTTGCCAGGTTTGCACACCTGCTGCACCCATTACGAGGGGTGCCCACCACCCCGTCCCCTGAGTTCCTGGGTCTTTACACCTGTTGTGTCCATAACACGGGGTTAATTTTGTTTATTGAAAATTCTTACAAACAAACAACTTATATACAATAAAACCATAATAAATAAATTATAAATAACATATTTACAAAATAATTGAATATAACTATACAAAACAAGAACATAATAAATAAACCAAATTGCGCACAGCATAAACCCTACAAGAGAGCCAGACTAAGGAACATCACCGTCACCATGCATGGAGCCTTTTATCAAAAATTATATTTTATGACTGATTTTAAGCTGACAACATTAATGGTTGCCACTTTTAACGGAGGATAATTGAGGCAGCCATTTCTTAGCCTGACTACTCTCTCTCCCTGGAGAACCAGTGCGCTTCAATGCACCCTGGGACTCATCATCCATAGAAGACGCTATACTCAACGAGTCCCATTCATCATCATCATCTGACAGGACCCCAAACTTATTTGTCAAAGGCAAAACCTCAGGACTGTGGGTAGCTGAAAACTTTTTTTTCCTTCTTTTGCCCTTCCTCCTTTTCTCCTCCAACCATTCCACATCCCCCTTGGATAAATTGGAAATAACAGTTTCCACACTCTTACCCTCCCCTTCACCCCCACTCTCCCTTACCTTATCTACCACCAGGCCAGCCTCTTCACCAATCTCCCCACTCCTCTGCACCCCACGGTCCCTAATAGAAGCCCTGCAATGTCTAGGGGGGGGGGGGGGGGCTGGCACTGTACTTGATGCCCCTGCCTCAGCACCTTTGGTGGACATAGACACAGAAGGATTGGACACATTCTCAGTAACTGATACCTTACATACAGACTGGGAAGACACAGGCACACTAGGCAAATGCACAGACTGGGGCGCCACAGACTTGGAAGACGCTGACACACTGGGAATTGGCACAGACTGGGGCACCACAGACTGGGAAGAGACAGGCACACTGGGTATTGGTACAGACTCGGAGGGAATCGCAGGCACCCTAGCTGCTGAGCTCTGAGCATCCTCCATGTCCAGGCGGAAGAACTCTCTCATGAGCTCAGGCTGGTTATGCATTGCCTCAGGACACTGACTATAAGGATGCCCAAACGCATTGCACAAGTTGCACCTTATAATATTGCAATATTTTGCCAAATGCCCTAAATCCTGACACAGAGAGCATTTCATTACTGGACAGGAGGATGCAAAGTGCCCTTTATCCCCAAACTTATTGCACAGCTTTGGCTGGCCTGGATAGAATATGGTTAGTCTGTCCCTCCCCAGGAAAGCTGAGGATGGCAGATGCTGGATGACATTATCAATAACCCTCAGTTTTAGCTGCACAGACCATCCCCCCGTCCATATTCCCCGATCATCCATAATTTTCTGTAAGGGGCTCAGGATGTCTTCATATCTCCTCAGCCATACAGATAAATCCCCTTGTGGTATGGACTCATTGCGAACAAGAATTGTCAATATTTTAATAAGTGGCTGACGTGACACAACTTTGGGGATTAGCCCTTTCCAATCCGGCAGGCTCCTACACACATGTTCATATTTCTCCCAAAATATGTCCAAAGACTCCGGATGGACAAAGGACAAGTCATACTCATAGGAGCCGGTCGGACTGATCAGGGCAAAGATATCTGCAGGTTTAAAACCCATCTGCAGAATCTTATCCACCACAGCTCTCCTATATGGGGGAATACCCTCAGCCTCCCACCGTAACTGTACAACATTCCTCCTTTTAAATAATGAGGAAGCTAAAACATTTCCATGCTCCTTCCCTGCTTGCACCCCCCTCCCAAATCCTTCAGCAGCACCAGCATAGGTTTTCCTCCCAGAAACACCAGCAATTACAGCATTGTCTTTAGACACAACCACACCTGATGACAAGGAGCTTGAATCAACCCTTGCAGTCTTTGGAGTAAAAAAGTTATAGTACTACTGCTCCCAGTATCTCCTCCACCATGCTCAGGAACAGCCACTGTATTTGGTCCAGGCAAAACCTCTGCAATGTCCGCGGTGCACCTCCTTGCAGACTCTTCAACCAGAAGCTTAATGTTATTTTCAGTTTTCTCACCACTTGCATTTAAAAGTGGAGTTTGTTTAGCAGGTGCATCAGGTTGCACTGCATGCTGCACATTGTCTATGGGTGTGGGCTGACAGCCCATAGCACTACAACCCTCAGCAAGCACATTGTCATTAATAAAGTTCATATCACCACCTTGCACACACACCTTACCTGCTTGCTGTGTTACCTCTGCTGTGTCATGTCTGATGGTGGGATCAAACTCCCTCCTGGCTGTTGCAGATTTTATGGTGAATCTTCCTCTCTCCACAGGTCTCTCTTTCATAGGGCGAGGAACGGTATCCATCTCCTCATCTGAGGAATCCGCAGAAAAATTAAACTTCCTTCCATCCAGAGGGGATTCCAGCTCAGCGACGAACTCCAACATGCCAGTATCCCCCTCAACCTCCTGCTCAGATGTTCCACATTGCTGCTGCAGAGGGAGGGAGACAGAGGCCTCTGCCACTGGGGGCTCAGCAGATGTCTGAGGTGTTGAAGAGCTGGGCTCATCCTCCGGGCCCACCTTCTCACTCTCTGCTGACTCTGTCGGTACCTGAATCTCCTCACTGACTGGGTCACTCTCCATGCTGGAAACGGCTCCTCTCCTCATACGGCTGAAACGTTCCTCATTCCTGTATTTCTCCTTAAAAGCTCCGCTACTTTCATTCAGAGAGCTCACCAACTCTTTCTGCTTCTTCAAAGCTTGCTCCAAGTCCTTCAATTCAGGCCTCAGAGCCGGTCTCTTCTTACTGTACAGTTTGGCACAATACAACTTTTTCTTTTTAAATTCTACTTTCAAAGTTGCCAATTTCTCCTCCTCTTTCTCAATCCGCGTCAGCTTGTCCACAATCCTCCGTCTAAAGGTAGACAGGGATTCACCCCTCCTTGGGCCGAGCTCCATGTCTTCCATAGACTGAAGCCTAGTCTCAGGCCTATCCAGGGGGCCC
The DNA here is from genome assembly GCF_965119305.1 of Pelophylax lessonae. Taxonomy (NCBI): domain Eukaryota; kingdom Metazoa; phylum Chordata; class Amphibia; order Anura; family Ranidae; genus Pelophylax; species Pelophylax lessonae. The sequence continues at coordinate 27,124,579 of NC_138773.1, read as the reverse complement.
CCGCCAGGGTCCTCCCCAGGATCCAGCATCCCTCCTGGGGCAGAGAAGCAACTCTAGCCCCTGGCTTCTGGAAGCACACGAGCTAAGGAACCAGCAACCTCACACCTCGCTGTCAGGGAGTGAAATGGCAGTTTCCCACCATCCCTGTTCTGAGTTCCCAAGTTTGCACACCTGCTGTACCTGTACCACCCCTTTCTCAAAGTTCCTGAGTCTGCACACCTGCTTTGACCATTATGAGAGTTTCCCACCAACCCTGTGCTGTGTTCCCATCTAGGCAAACCTTCTGTGCCCCATTATGAGGGGATCCCACCATCCCTGTGCTGAGTTTCCAGCTTTGTACACCTGTTTTGGCCATTATGAGGGGATCCCACCATCCCTGTGCTGAGTTCCCAGCTTTGCACACCTGTTTTGGCCATTATGAGTGAATCCCACCAACCCTGTGCTTAGTTCCCTGTTCTGCATACCTGCTGTGCCTTATAGGAAGGGTTTTAACCATCTCTAATGAATTTTCATTTACATTCTCATTTGAAGACTGTAAAAGAGCAGCTGAAAACACAAAGAGCACCCAAAACTCCAAGGTGGGCAGGAGAAGACTCAAGAATTATGGCAAGAAGATCTCCTAGTTGGAGTATCCAAGACATAAGAAGTCAGGGAACCTGGGGCAGCTCTTACATGAGCTGGCTTGTATTTCTGCTGATTATGAGAAAAGTTGTGTTAATAACTCTAGAGAGGAAAGCCTCCTCTTCACCCCTGGCACTTATCAGCACAGGCCTACACCACATAGTTCTAGATCCAACCCTGGTTCTAAAACCTTCTTACTAATAAAATAACACGTTCCAGGGACAAGACTTCCACAGCCAGCAAGGCCTTTGGGAAGTGACAATGAGGGAATACACCAATGTAGGCCATCCTTGTATTCTGTTGTTCTGGAGTTTGAATATTCTGCATTATGTCTTCACTCTGGACAGCAGATGTCCTGAGTGTCCTCTGCAGCCAGAGGGGGAATACAAATACAGAAACATCATTGTATGTCACAGATAGGAACCACTCTGCTGGAATGTGAAGCCAGAGGGCAAATACAGCGCTGCAAGTCCATGCATATATATTTATATATATATATATACGCTTACACCAGCAAATGTGTGTACTGCACCGAGCACACCCACACCAATCATCACTGTGTGCAGAGAGCAGCAAACTCACCAAATCAACTCAGTGTCTGACACCTAAATATAGACAAAAATACAAAACATCATAATATACTGTATACAATGTATCAACCAGAGAGATAGAGATGACACACAGGGGAGGGATACATAGAGAGACACAGAGATACATAGAGAGGAGGGTGATAGATAAATAGATAGATATGGAGAGACATGGATACTTAGAAATTTAGAAGATATATGTATATACAGCAACTTTACATAGAGCAATTCTTAGATAATTAACTAATTTAATTGTTTAATATAGACAGATAAAACAGAACATAGACTTCTGACTGATAGATAGATAGATAGATAGATAGATAGATAGATAGATAGATAGATAGATAGATAGATAGATAGATAGATAGATAGATGTGCAGTGACAGGTCATATGTCATCCTAGGTTGAGGTTCACTAGATGATATGTACTATAGATTATATGTACTTTAGATGATATATACTATGAATGATATGTACTATACATGATATTTACTATGAATGATATGTACTATACATGATATTTACTATGAATGATATGTACTATACATGATATTTACTATGAATGATATGTACTATAGATGGGATGTACTATGAATATTATGTACTATGAATATTATGTACTATAGATGGTATGTACTATGAATGATAGGTACTGTAGATGATTTGTATTTTGATTGATGTGTACTATGGATGGTAGGTACTATAGATGATATGTATTTGACTGAAATGTACTATGGATGATATGTGCTATACATAATATGTACTATGAATGTGAATGGTAGGTACTAACGATGGTAGTACTATAGATAATGTGTACTTTAGATGACATGTACGCTGGATGATATGTACTATAGATGATATGTACTGTGAATGACATGTACTATAGATGGTATGTACTATAGAAGATATATAATATGGATGGTATTAAGGTATAGATAATATGTACTATAGATGACATGTACTGTGGATGGTATGTAGTAGATGATATGTATTATAGAGGGTATGTAGAATAGATATGTACTATGGAGGGTATGTATTATGGATGGTACATATTATGAATGGTATTTAGTGTAGATAGGATGTATTGTTTATGGTATGTATTATAGATAGTATGTATTAAGGAGGGTATGTAGTAAAGAAGATCTCTGGTACAGTTGATATGTACTATGGAGGGTATGTATTATGGATGGTATGTATTATGGAGGGTATGTATTATGGATGGTATGTACTATGGAGGGTATGTATTATGGATGGTATGTACTATGGAGGGTATGTATTATGGTGGGTATGCATTATGGTGGGTATGTATTATGGTGGGTATGTATTATGGAGGGTATGTATTATGGAAGACAAGTATTTTGGAGGGTATGTAGTATAGATGATAGGTATTGAGGGTATGGATTATGGGTGTTATGTAATAAGGAGGGTATGTATTATGGATAGTATTTTGTATATGTAGCGCTGCCTAGAGGACTGCTGAGAATTACACTTTCTGGATTCCCCTGGGTTACCAGTAGCAACTGATAGCAGATAAATGGCAATGAAAGTCCTTGGCTCAGTCAATAATCAGTCCAGGGGATGTTGGTTTTTGTGTTTTTATTGAGAACTGGGATAGGAGAAGGGATGAGTGGGATACTCCAACCATTAACTATTCTCAGTCTTGAGGACAACTAACTGTAGAATGCGGCAAGGCAGCTGCTTCACTTTGCCACTAAACGAAGGTACTTCAAATGTTCCTGCTTGGATATTCTCTTTGGAGTTCTGAAACTGGCACCCCCTTTACTCTCACTCTCTGTGTGCCGACACCCATCCGCTGACTCTAGCCTCTGGAGTGGTCCCCTTCCTGGCAGACCCCTGGGCAAGTTCCTCTGTACTCACAGACACTGTTTTTCCAGAGTCACCGTTGCCTACAAACTCCACCAGTCAGCATCCACTGACACCTCTGGGTTCAGCCACACCTCCAGGTTCACCAGACTGACCGCCTGTGACCACCTTCCACAGCTTCAGAAGAGGAGACAGCCGTCACCCTCCTTCTGGGACTTGGCTTCCCGCCCAAAGACCCCCTGCCACATGTGTCCTTGGCTTTTATAGCCTATCCCAGGATGCACCTCTGTTGTGCCAACCCACTGGGACAGCTACAAAAGCCTGTGTGTCACTGGCTGGTTTTCCTCCATTGTCCAACAGGCCTCCCTATTGGATTCAGTGGGGACACTCCCTCAAGCCCAGATGAATCCCACCCTGGACACATCTAACAGGCCTAACTAGAAATCCTGCTCCCTTATAAGCAGACAGAGCAACTATGTTTTACCTGCTACTCCCCTGATAAGCAGGCAGAGCAAATTACACTCCCTACCTAGCACCTATCTAGGAGGATGCTTCATCCACCCCCCACCAAAACGAGCCATGTCCCCATTGGCTCTGGGGCAGCCGCCCCCTACAAAAATTCCTGCCGGAAAAATCCTCGGAGTATCCCACAAACCTGGAAAGGGGGAAAGGGAAAAGAACAAATTTACATGTAATAAGTTACGTGGAAAAATATGTATTTACCTCAGCTGTACAAAATATGATACACATTGGGTGCATTTTATGCAATGCACCCCCCACCAAACAAAACTCTGTACTGGTGGGCGGACATAACATCCTAACTGACTATCAATAAAGGAAGAAAAGGGTTAGACACTTCTGCAAAGGCACATATTATGAGTAACAAAAAGTCTAACTTATTGTGGTGAGGAGGCCCTCTCCGCAGAGGCGACTTTCTCACCCAGCATCCCTATCTATGTGATCCAGCAGGTACTCCATCTGTCAGTCTTGACTCGGCGCTAAGCATCGCTCCTCCAAGGCGGCTCTAAACCCTGCCACTGACTACCTGCTACTAGTCACACCCCCAGGAAGCCATGAACAGTCCAAGAACTGGTGCTTGCAGTGTCCTCTTCACCTGCAACACTCAACACCCAATATTCCTCCGAGAGGGACTTCATTGCCAGAGTCCGAGCAACCCATCAGTCCTGTAGGAGTCAGGTTTCTTCGGGGGGACCCTGGCACTAGGGCAACCCCACCAAAGAATCTCAGGCTGCTGCCCACTTCTTCCGGGCAGCCACTCACATAGTTCTGTCACCGGCCCGTTGGCCTAAGATAGTCCACAGAGAACTCTTGAAGGAGCCCAAGGGATCTCTTGATCAGCACATTTTGCTTCTTCTCCTGGAAAGTTAGAGGGTCGGCCCTCTGGAATGAATCCACTGGACAGTGGTGTCTTGTAGCTTCCTCAACCCCTTCTGCAAGGAGAGAAGGGGAAGGAATAACGGGAATAGGGCATAAGCCCCAGCAACAACTGAACTTGAACTTTTTTTTTTCTTGTTGTATGTCCCTCAGTCAATGAGCATAGGCTAGCCAGCCTCAGTAAGGTTTAACAGTCTCTCCTCAACAGTAGTAATCCGGATGGGGGATTCGCACAACTTTCCCCTCCTTATCATGGACTCTGATTGACCAAGCCTGGCCAGATCCATCTGGGCGGCGGACTTCTACCCGGTCTATATAGATAGCCCACCCATGATTCCACTGTGCCTTCACCGACAGGAAGGTCTTCCATAATTCCAGCTTAGACTGATTGTGGTGGGGTTTGGGGACAAAGAGAAAGTCCTTTACAGCCTCATCACACAAGGCTTCTCTTTTGGCCTCTATCTCCAGCATGACTTCCCCTGGAGTATAGGGATAGTCATACCCATAGTCCAAGGTCACGTTCCGCTGTATCCATCTTTGCATCCTGGAGAATCTGGGGAGGGTTTTCTGGTTGCCTCTCCCAGACGGGGGAATATAGGGTCTCCTTTCATTAGATAAGGGAGGCATAGGCCTCATTTTGATCCAGAGCCCGGACATAATTCCGAGGTGGGGATAGATCTGGGACCTGATTAGCATAGGCCTCGCAGAACCTCATCTTCCTGGCACACTGTCCTCGCACCACAGAATCCCTAGGCTCCTCATCAGGAACACTTGGACTGGCTGAACTGCTCTGGTCATCCGACCCCCAGGCCCATTCGGTCTCTTCCTCCGATTTCCACACATCCAATCCTTCCTCCAAGGATCTACATCGATGCTGGAAACTGGGAGACCCCACATGGATGACCCCGGCCTCTTCCTCGCTGCTCACACTCACAGCCTTGGTCACCGCAGGCCATCTACTGCCCTCTGCCTTGATTGGAGCAGACTTTGCTTCTGCCACTGCAGTGTTCTGTACATCAGGTGGCCGCTCCCCGGCCCGCACTACCTGCATGCACACAGACTCGGAAATTCAGGTTTCCCTCACTTTACACACAGTATCCCTGGCAGATGGTGTAGAGCCCAGTTCCATTAGCACTCTGAGCACTCCTCTTCCTCTGCCCACAAAGGGTCCCGCTCCCGCAGCTGATAGGGCACGAGTGACCCCGGTCTCCCATGTCACACTCAGTCTTCTGGTTTGACCTTCACTCCTCTCTGCCCGCAGCAGCAGATTGCCGCAGTGCCCGCACTGGCCCCAAACTTGCATCCGCATGGTAACGCTCAGACACTGACTACATACCAGGCCCAAGTGCTCCACGCCTTCTCCGGTGTACAACGCCAGCCTTCCATTAATCGCACCCCTGTACCCCACAGGGCCGATGTCGGCTTTCCAGTCTGCTCTGCAGGATCTCCGCCAACACATGGGATAGCCTCCGCACTCCAGCTCACTCCAGTACTTGCCATCTTGCTCCTCAACACATATGTCTCCCTCTCAGCCCCACCCTGAAGCGGAAGTAACTTATGGGCTTCTTTCCTTTTTCCTGGATTGGCTGTGCGTAAGCTGCGTCTCCGCCCACGACTTGGTGGCTCCTCCTGCTAGGCGGATATCTCCAGCTTGTGCTTTACCGCGCGGTACAGTAACCTTTTCAGTGCCGCTCCATCTCAGCTCAGCCAGCATGAAAGTCCTCAACAGAGCGATGCGCCCTGAACACTTTCACTGTATCATTGCCGTCCTGTGATTAGTCCGACGTCATAGGGTGGTGCTTGGACGTCACTGTCTTCTTCCCTTGCCTCCATGACCCTCCATGCGGACGTATGTTCACTTGCTGCTCTGCTACTGCTGCTGCACAGGACTACAGACAGCCTACAATAAGCCAGCCAGAGCCAGGAGGACAGCTTTGAGAGTGACAGCGGGAGGGAGCCCAGTGACTTCAACTACTCTGCTGCTGCCTGGACACAAAAGGTGAGTGGAAGCAACCCCCCATCACCACAGTGGCAGGTCCAGGGGGGTGGGGCATTGGGACAATTGAATCTGAAGGCTCTTTTTTTAATGTTAATGGGGGGGGGGGCTCTGTGGGGACCCTGATGTGAGGGGGGGGAACTCTGTGGGGAACCTGATGTGAGGAGGGGGGGACTCTGTGGGGAACCTGATATGAAGGCCCCCTAATCTACATGCGGGGCGCCGGATGCATGGAGCTCAATGGGGTTTTTTTTTTCTGAGTCACCTGATTAGAGCCAGAGGCTCTAAAAGGCTTCAGAAAAGGGTGGACCCGGGGCGCAGAGCAGTGTGCCCCGAGCCCACCCATTGTGTGACAATAGCGAATGAAAATTCGCTATTGTCACATGGATCCTCCTCCTGGCCAATCAGGAAGTGGGTCCCCGAGACCCGCTTCCTGATTGCCCGAAAGGCGAACGCATGCCATTGGCCGAGGAGGAGGCGGGAGGACTCGAGGAGACGCGGGGAACTGAGGAGAAGCCGCTGCTGCAGGTAAGTCTCTCTGCATTGAAGGGGGCACGCTGGTCTCTCTGCATTGAAGGGGGCACGCTGGTCACTCTGCATTGAATGGGGGCACGCTGGTCACTCTGCATTGAAGGGGGCACGCTGGTCTCTCTGCATTTAATGGGGGCACGCTGGTCACTCTGCATTGAAGGGGGCACGCTGGTCTCTCTGCATTGAAAGGGGGCACGCTTGTCACTCTGCATTGAATGGGGGCACGCTGGTCACTCTGCATTGAATGGGGGCATGCTGGTCTCTCTGCATTGAATGGGGGCACGCTGGTCACTCTGCATTGAATGGGGGCATGCTGGTCACTCTGCATTGAATGGGGGTACGCTGGTCTCTCTGCATTGAATGGGGGCACGCTGGTCACTCTGCATTGAATGGGGGCACGCTGGTCTCTCTGCATTGAATGGGGGCACGCTGGTCTCTCCATTGAATGGGGGCACGCTGGTCTCTCTGCATTGAATGGGGGCACGCTGGTCTCTGCATTGAAAGAGGGCACGATGATCTCTCTACATTGAAGGGGGGCACGCTGGTCTCTGCATTGAAAGAGGGCACGATGATCTCTCTGCATTGAAGGGGGGCACGGCATGCTGGTCACTCTGCATTGAATGTGGGCATGCTGGTCACTCTGCATTGAATGGGGGAATGCTGGTCACTCTGCATTGAATGGGGGTACGGCACGCTGGTCACTCTGCATTGAATGGGGGCACGGCATGCTGGTCACTCTGCATTGAAGGGGGCACATTATACCTTGATTACTGAAGGCCCCTTTCACACTTTTTTGTCGCAAAGCAATGCCTATTACATTTTTCTGTTTCTGCCCCCCCCAAAAAAAATTTTGAGCACCAGCCGCCACTGGTGGAGACCCTGATGGGAGGGGGGGACTCTGTGGGGATCCTGATGTGAGGGGGGGACTCTGTGGGGACCCTGATGTGAGGGGGGCTTTGTGGGGACCCTGATGTGAGGGGGGGCTCTGTGGGGAACCTGATGTGAGGGGGGCTCTGTGGGGAACCTGATGTGAGGGGGGGCTCTGTGGGGAACCTGATGTTAGGGGGGGCTCTGTGGGGAACCTGATGTGAGGGGGGCTCTGTGGGGAACCTGATGTGAGGGGGGCTTTGTGGGGACCCTGATGTGAGGGTGGGGGGCTCTCTAAGGACCCTGATGTAACAAGGAGCAACTCTAGGGACCCAAATGTAAGGAGAAGGGCTCTGGGGACCCTGACATTTTTTTTTACTGTGTTATTTGCCACGAAGCAATGCCTATTACATTTTTTCTGTTCGCGCCCCCCCCCCCCCCCCCCCCCCCCCCAAAAAAAAAAAAAAAATTTGAGCACCAGCCGCCACTGGTGATATGTACTATGGAGGACATGTATTATAGATAATATGTATTATGGATGGTATGTGGTATTTATTATGGGTGGTATGTACTATGGAGGGTATGTAATATAGATGATATTATAGATGATAGGTATTATAGATGGTATTATAGATGGTATGTATTATAGATGGTATGTACTATAGATTGTATTATAGATGGTATGTATTATAGATGGTATGTACTATAGATTGTATTATAGATGGTATGTATTATAGATGGTATGTATTATAGATCCTATGTATTATAGATGGTATTATAGATCCTATGTATTATAGATCCTATGTATTATAGATGGTATTATAGGTGGTATGTACTATGGATGGTATTATAGATGGTATTATGGATGATATGTATTATAGATGGTATGTACTATGGATGATATGTATTATGAATGGTATGTACTATGGATGATATGTATTATAGATGGTATGTACTATGGGTGGTATTATAGATGGTATGTATTATAGATGGTAATATGGAGGGTATATATTATGGGTGATATGTATTACAGATGGTAATATGGACGGTATGTATTATAGATAGTATTATAGATGGTATTATGGGTGATATGTATTATAGATGGTAATATGGATGGTATGTACTATGGATGATATGTATTATAGATGGTATGTACTATGGGTGGTATTATAGATGGTAATATGAAGGGTATGTATTATGGGTGGTATGTACTATGGAGGGTATTATAGATGGTATGTACTATGGAGGGTATTATAGATGGTAATATGGATGGTATGTATTATAGATGGAGATGGTAATATGGAGGGTATGTATTATGGGTGATATGTATTACAGATGGTATGTATTATGGATGGTAATATGGAGGGTATGTATTACAGTTGGTATGTACTATGGATGGTATTATAGATGATAATATGGATGGTATGTATTATGGATGATATGCATTATGGGTGTTATGTATTATAGATGGTAATATGGATGGTATGTATTATGGATGGTATTATGGATGGTAATATGGATGGTATGTATTATGGATGGTATTATGGGTGATATGTATTATAGATGGTATGTATTACAGATGTTATATACTATGGATGGTAATATGGAGGTGATGGCCCAGTCTATATATATCTCTGGCGGTATATATATAGATAGATGGGGGATATAGATAGCTGCCACTGATCTATTCCTGGCCATATGCTGTGCAGCTGCTCCTCCCCCGGGAGACTACAAGTCCCATCATCCCCCGGGGCAGTCCGGACTCGGCGCATGCGCACTGGCGCTCCTCTCTGTCTCTTTTTCTCCCGCATCCTCGTCTGCAGCATCAGCACCAGCGAGGGGGACAGCTCCACCACCTCCTCCTCCACCAACCACCACCACCATCATCATCATCCCTCCCCGCCACCACCGAGGATCGGAGCCCGGCTCTCTGCTCTCCCGGGTCCTCCCCCCTTCCCTGTCCCCGCCGGGTGTGTGCGGTGTCCCCTCTGTCCTCCCTCTCCTCCCCTCCCCGGACTCTGCAGTAATAGGGGGAGTCAGCAGCAGCAGCGGCATCAGCAGAGAGCGCAGCATCCCCTGCACCAAGGATGAAGGACCGGACCCAGGAGCTGAGGAGTGTAAGATCCCCCCCAAATATCTACAGGGGACCCCCTGTCCTGGGTGTGTGTGCGGTGTCAGTGTATGGAGGGGGCTGGGTGGGGGTATGATGGAGGAGGAGAGGAGAGGGTGCATTGCGGGTCTGTGTCTGACTGATTTATGAGCTGAGCCTATGAGCATCCCCTTCCCCCTACACCATACTGTATACTCTATATACTCACCGGGGGGGGGGGGGGGGGTCATACAAAGTATAGACTGAACATGGAATCTATACATCCCAACACACAACAGGACTATTCTATATCTCTACAATTACATACATGCCTGGATACTATATATATATATACAGTATATAGTATATAGTGCTAGTCCCTGTATTACTGATAGGTGGAGATTTCCATACTGGAGCCGGCTGTATGGTGAGGGGCTTCATACATAGTATAGAATGGGGAGGGAATCTATACATTCTATACACCAGGATTATTTTATATATATATATATACTATAAATAGATACATACATGCCTGGACACTATATATATATATATATTGTATAAGTCCCTGTATTACTGATAGGTGGAGACTTCCATACTGGGACCAGCTGTATGGTGAGGGGCTTCATACATAGTATAGAATGGGGAGGGAATCTATACATTCTATACACCAGGATTATAATATATAAATATATATATATATACACACACACACTATAAATAGATACATACATGCCTGGACACTATATACAGTATATAGTACTAGTCACTGTATTACTGATAGATGGAGATTTTCATAGTGGAACCGGCTACAAGCTTCACATAGATACATTGTATAGACTGGAGATTCATTACATCCTATAATCCGATACACCAGGACTGCACTACATGTACAATCACATACCTATATACCTGGATAGTATACATTCTAATATTGTACAAGTCACTGTATTACAGATAGGTGGAGATTCCCATAGTGGGACCGGCTGCATGCCTTGGGGGGTCTTCATATAGATACATAGTATAGACTGTAGAATCATTACATCCTATACACCAGAACTGTACTACATCTGTATATTAAGATACATTACATACATGCTGGGATAGTACCTATATATAATCAGATACATACATGCCTGGATAGTATATATATATATATATATATATATATATATATATATATATATATATATAATCAAATACATACTTGCCTGGATAATATATATAAAGATACATACATGCCTGGATAGTATATATGATCAGATACATACATGCCTGGATAGTATTTACATATATATATATATATATATATAACAAGATACATGCATGGCATGATAGTACCTATATATAATAAGATACATACATCCCTGGATAGTACCTATATATAATCAGATACATCCCTGGATAGTACCTATATATAATCAGATACATCCCTGGATAGTACCTATATATAATCAGATGCATCCCTGGATAGTACCTATATATAATCAGATACATCCCTGGATAGTACCTATATATATAATCAGATGCATCCCTGGATAGTACCTATATATAATCAGATACATCCCTGGATAGTACCTATATATAATCAGATACATCCCTGGATAGTACCTATATATATAATCAGATGCATCCCTGGATAGTACCTATATATAATCAGATACATCCCTGGATAGTGTACATCCAAATATTTTACTAGTCATCCTATTCCTGATAGATGGAGAATTCTATAGGGGGACTGACTACATGGCTGGGGGTCTTCATATACATTCATAGTATAGACTAGAGATGGAATCTATATATCCTATACACCAGGATTATACTACATCTGTACAAGTCACTCTATTACTGATAGGTGGGGATTTCCATAGTGGGACTGGCTGCATGCTGGGGGCTCTTCCTATGGATATATAGTATAGGCTGCACCTATACACCCTATACAGCAGGACTTTATTATATCTGTATATATGAATACATACATGACAGTATATTATACATGGATTGTACTCCTCACTAAAAGATGGATATTTATTAATGGAACTAGCTGCATGCCTGGTGGTATTCTTATAGATACATAGTATAGCCTGAGGATTGAATCTTTACATCCTATACATTCTATACACTAGACCTATAGTATACCTGTTTATATAGAGACATACAGGTCTGTATATAATATGTATATATAGAGACATACAGGTCTGTATATAATATGTATATATAGAGACATACAGGTGTGTATATAATATGTATATATAGAGACATACAGGTGTGTATATAATATGTATATATAGAGACATACAGGTCTGTATATAATATGTATATATAGAGACATACAGGTGTGTATATAATATGTATATATAGAGACATACAGGTCTGTATATAATATGTATATATAGAGACATACAGGTCTGTATATAATATGTATATATAGAGACATACAGGTGTGTATATAATATGTATATATAGAGACATACAGGTCTGTATATAATATGTATATATAGAGACATACAGGTCTGTATATAATATGTATATATAGAGACATACAGGTGTGTATATAATATGTATATATGGTAGAAGTCACTCTATTACTGATAGTTGGGTATTTTCATAGTGGGACTGGCTGCATGCTGGGGGCTCTTCCTATGGATATATAGTATAGGCTACATCTATACAGCAGGACTTTATTATATCTGTATATATATATATATGGAGTGTTATATAAAGATTGTACTAGTCACTAAAAGATATTTCTGAATAGAACTGGCTGCATGCTTGTGGGCCTTCTTATAGATGCATATTAAAGGCTGTAGACTTCATCTTTAGATCCTATACATTCTATACACTAGACCAGGGATGTCAAACTCAATTTTATTGCGGGCCGCATCAGCATTATGGTTGCCCTCAAAGGGCCGGTTATATCTGTAGGATTAGATGTCCAGAGCACCCCATGTCCTGGGGGGGGGGGGGGGCAAAGAGGAGCCTTTCTACAGCTGCACAGAGGAGTGCAGGATCTGGCAAAGGAGTTCTGTCCTCTCTGCTGTCGACTACAGAGACAAGGTGGGGGCAGAGACAAGGGGGGTGCCGCAGCTGCAGGAGAGGTGCGCTGGCCACATAAAATGGCCTGAGGGGCCGCATTCGGCCCGCAGGCCTTGTGTTTGACACCTGTGCACTAGACCTATAGTATATCTGTATATATGGAGACATACATATCTGTATATATTGTACTAGTCACTGTATTACTAGGGATGGATATTTCTATAGTGGGACCGGCTGCATGCTGGGAACTCATCATACAGATACATAGTATATAGACTGTAGAATGAATCTATACATCCTACACATCTATACACCCTGTACACCATGATTATATTATATCTGTATATGCACATACACACATGCCCCTATATTATACATATACAGTATATTGCACTAGTCACGGTATTACTGATAGATTGACATTTCATACTAAAAACTGGCAGCATGCTTAGGGGTCCTCCCATATATACATAGTATAGACTACAAAGTGAATCCATATGTCCTATATATATATATATATATATATATATATATGGTACATACGTGTCAGTATATTATACGGGGATTGAACTAGTGACTAAAAGATTGATATTTATTAATGGAACTAGCTGCATGATTGAGGATCTTCCTATAGATAGTATAGACTGTAGATTTAATATTTACAGCCTATATACCTATACATGTGTATACCAGGGCTGTGTTATATCTGTATATATGGACATATACATGTCTGAATATTATATATTGCACTAGTCACTGTATTACTGAAAGACAGATATTTCTTTAGTAGAACTGGCTGCATTATTGGGGCTCTATATATAGATACATAGTATAGGATCTAGACTGAATCATTACAATCTATACATCAAAACTATACTATATATGAATACATACATGTCAGTATATATATATATAGATTGCACTAGTCCCTAGGATAGATATTTCCTGCTGGAACTGGTTGCATACTTGGGGCCCTTCATATATACATCCCATACAGCAGGACTATTCTATATCTGTACATATGGATCCATACATGTCTGTATATTATACCACTGTATTACTGAAGATGGAGACTGGCTGTATGCTTGGGGCTCTTCATATAGATACACAGAGTGTGGACTGAATCTATACATCCAGTATGTATATATAGATGTCTGATGTATATACATGCCTGTTTGTTATACATGTGTACTATATATTATCAATGTATTACTGCATGTTTCTACTGTGGAGATGGCTGCATGCAGTATATAATGTATAACTCTATATACCTATATAATATAGAATGCCTTATAGCTCTAGCTCTGTCTGCATCTATCTATCTATCTATCTATCTATCTATCTATCTATCTATCTATCTATCTATCTATCTATCTATCTATCTATCTATCTATCTATCTATCTATCTATCTATCTATCTATCTATCTATCTATCTATCTATCTATCTATCTATCTATCTATCTAATTATTTGGTGACACTATATGAAGATACATAGATCCTTGTATAATGTGTGCAGGAATGTAATATTCATATGTATATATATATAATATATATATATTGTATATATAGCACTGCTCAAACTGTTACTGCTATATAAAGCCTATATAATAATATATATATATATAGTGCTGCAAACTGTTGGTACTATATAAAGCCTGTATAATAATATTAGAAACATATATCTAAATATATATATATCTCTGTGCAAACTGTTGGTGCTATATAAGGCCTGTATAATAATAATAGAAATATATCTATATACATATATATATATATATATATATATATATATATATATATATATATATATATATATATATATATATATAAATCTTTTTAGACATGAATATCATCATTTATTATTCATATTAACTCTATATACCTTATACCATCCGATGGAATGCCTATATGTGACACATGTATATATATATATATATATGTGTACTGTACATACAATATGCATTGTATCTATACCTCCCTGGTCCATTATTAGATGTATATCTAATCAGAGAAAACGAGTGCCTATCCATAGTCAGTGTGTGTATTGCAGAGAATTGTATTGTACATAGTTACATAGTAGATAAGGTTGGATGAAGACAGAGATCCATCCATTGCGAGATGATTGTTACATTGTATTTATGGATGTTTGTTACATAGCCAGAGGGGCTGCTGCATAATAGGGCTCTCTCTTGCATATTGTATTGATCGGTAGCGCCTGTTGGATGATATGATCCGTCCTCCTGAGCCGGGCGATGGAGAAGTGTGTGTGTAATGGACAGCCATCTCGGTGTGAATTAGGTGTGAATGTGTGCAATTATCCAAGCATGCGTAAAAAGCCGCGCCATTTACGGCAGGTCGAACGCGTGAATTTTATTGACCCGTTCGGGACGCGATTGCGCCGATATCGGCTTGAATTAAAAAAAACAATTATGTAACCTGCCTGACGAAGGCCTCAAAACATTGCCCTGGTGCTAATTGCCAATATGATCGCTTTAATGAACACAATAGGAATCGGTGGCGCGCCAGCGACATATTTTCTTGCGTGCGTCGCCCGTTTGCCCCTGTGTGTGCGGAATTGTGTGCGTTGCCCGTTTGCCCCTGTGTGTGCTGAATTGTGTGCGTCGCCCGTTTGCCCCTGTGTGTGCTGAATTGTGTGCGTCGCCCGTTTGCCCCTGTGTGTGCGGAATTGTGTGCGTTGCCCGTTTGCCCCTGTGTGTGCGGAATTGTGTGCGTCGCCCGTTTGCCCCTGTGTGTGCGGAATTGTGTGCGTTGCCTGTTTGCCCCTGTGTGTGCGGAATTGTGTGCGTTGCCCGTTTGCCCCTGTGTGTGCGGAATTGTGTGTGTCGCCCGTTTGCCCCTGTGCGTGCGGAATTGTGTGCGTTGCCCGTTTGCCCCTGTGCGTGCGGAATTGTGTGCGTTGCCCGTTTGCCCCTGTGTGTGCGGAATTGTGTGCGTTGCCCGTTTGCCCCTGTGTGTGCGGAATTGTGTGCGTTGCCCGTTTGCCCCTGTGTGTGCGGAATTGTGTGCGTTGCCCGTTTGCCCCTGTGTGTGCGGAATTGTGTGTGTCGCAAGTTTGCCCCTGTGCGTGCGGAATTGTGTGTGTCGCCCGTTTGCCCCTGTGCGTGCGGAATTGTGTGCGTTGCCCGTTTGCCCCTGTGTGTGCGGAATTGTGTGTGTTGCCCGTTTGCCCCTGTGTGTGCCGGGGTCCTGCGATCCCGAACGTGTGAGACTGAGTGTGTCTGTCGTGTCTCTCTCATTCATGCTGCATGTGTACTACACAGCGCACAATCACGTACAGCTGTGCCTCCATTCATGGCGCTGTGTGTGAGTGTGGGGTGAGCCCTCCGTCCAATCCTGTGAGCGAGGAGGGGGGAAGGGGGGGTTAACGGCCCTTCGTGTACCGCAGCGCGCACATGCATGACACGGGTGTGTGGGGAAGCTCATTATCATTCACTGCACGTCCCCCATTAGTATGCTCTTTGCACAGCTGTGCTGGCCGGGTGTGTGTGTGTGTGTGTGTGCCCCGATGGTTTTATGAATCATTCTGTAGTTGGTCATGTGCACGGAGACGCGGACACGGCCTTCCATCTTCCCTTTTTATTTTTTTTCCCTCCATTCGGATGTTGCTGAGGTTGGGGGGAGAGCCTGGACCTGCACCTGAGTTCTGCCATGTAATGCGTTGCAGTGTACACGGGCAGGGCGTCATCGCGCTGCGGCTGATGGGCTGCTGTCAGTGCGGTCACACCTGGACCATGTCCGGCTGGCGGGAGATTGCTGAGCGGGCCATTCGATCGATGGACACAGAACGTATTGAAATATGTCTTCTAATTTATTATTAATAAAGGACCCTATAGATCTAGGTGCGTGCGTTTTTCATCTAAGTACCCTATAGATCTTGGTGCATGCATTTTTATAAATTTTTTAAAATTAATAAAGTACCCTATAGATCTAGGCGCATGCGTTTTTCATCTAATTTATTATTAATAAAGGACCCTATAGATCTAGGCGCGTGCGTTTTTCATCTAAGTACCCTATAGATCTTGGTGCATGCATTTTTATAAATTTTTTAAAATTAATAAAGTACCCTATAGATCTAGGCGCATGCGTTTTTCATCTAATTTATTATTAATAAAGGACCCTATAGATCTAGGCACATGCGTTTTTCATCTAATTTCGTAATAATAAAGTACCCTATAGATCTAGGCACATTCGTTTTTCATCAAATTTATTATTAATAAAGGACCCTATAGATCTAGGCACATGCGTTTTCCATCTAATTTATTAACAATAAAGAACCCTATAGATCTAGGCGCGTGCATTTTTAATCTAAGTACCCTATAGATCTAGGCGCAGGCGTTTCCACCTAATTTATTGTTAATAAAGGACCCTATAGATCTAGGCGCGTTCGTTTTTCATCTAATTACCCTATAGATCTTGGCGCATGCATTTTTTAATCAATTTTTTAAAATTAATAAAGTACCCTATAGATCTAGGCGCATGCGTTTTCCATCTAATTTATTATTAATAAAGGACCCTATAGATCTTGGCACATGCGTTTTTCATCGGATTTATTACCAATAACGAACCCTATAGATCTAGGCGCGTGCATTTTTCATCTAAGTACCCTATAGATCTAGGCGCGTGCGTTCTCATCTAATTTATTATGAATAAAGGACCCTATAGATCCTGGCGCGTACATTTTCCATCTAAGGACCCTATAGATATAGGCGCATGCATTTTTCATCTAATTAATATTAATAAAGGACCCTATAGATCTAGGCACGTGCATTTTCCATCTAATTTATTAATAATAAAGAACCCTATAGATATAGGCGCGTGCGTTTTTCATCTAATTTGTTATTTATAAAAGGCCCTATAGATCTAGGTGCATGCGTTTTTCATCTTATTTATTATTAATAAAGGACCCTATAGATCTAGGCGCGTGCGTTTTCATCTAATTTATTATTATTAAAGGACCCTATAGATCTAGGTGCATGTGTTTTTTATCAAATTTTTTAAATTAATAAAGGACCCTATAGATCTAGGCGCGTGAGTTTTTCATCTAATTAATATTAATAAAGAACACTATAGATCTTGGCGCATGCAATTTTTTTCTCCTTGTGCATTTCTTTTGTGCACCGACTTGCGTTATTGATTCGCTTTGACGCACACGTCCAGTGTTTTCTTTTTAAGTTACGATATGGAGTCAATAAAGTCGTATTAAATGCTCGTTTTTTTTAAATGAAGGCATTGATAAAACATTGCTAGCTCGGTATGCATGTATAAATCACGTGGGCGGCCGGTGGGCGGTAAAAGCGGAAGGTTGAGCTATGCTTTTACTGCCCCCAACTGCCCACCTAAATCAAGAAATGTAGGCACTCAGGACTGCACCCATGCCGCAGCAAAAATTAAACGTCCCGTCACATTTGCCAGGCGGTACCGCTGCCCAACATAACCCGTTCAAGACCGCACCACCACCGCTCTGTAACCACATACAATGCAGGGGTATGCAAAGATGGTCAGATACTGCAAGCTTGATACAAGAGGTGGTCAGAGACTACAGGCTTGATACAAGAGATGGTCAGAGACTACAGGCTTGATACAAGAGATGGTCAGAGACTAAAGGCTTGATACAAGAGGTGGTCAGAGACTACAGGCTTGATACAAGAGATGGTCAGAGACTACAGGCTTGATACAAGAGATGGTCAGAGACTAAAGGCTTGATACAAGAGGTGGTCAGAGACTACAGGCTTGAAACAAGAGGTGGTCAGAGACTACAGGCTTGTTACAAGAGGTGGTCAGAGACTACAGGCTTGATACAAGAGGTGGTCAGAGACTACAGGCTTGATACAAGAGGTGGTCAGAGACTACAGGATTGGTACATGAGATGGTCAGAGACTACAGGCTTGATACAAGAGGTGGTCAGAGACTACAGGCTTGATACAAGAGGTGGTCAAAGACTACAGGCTTGATACAAGAGGTGGTCAGGGACTACAGGCTTGTTATAAGAGATGGTCAGAGACTACAGGCTTGATACAATGATACAAGAGATGGTCAGAGACTACAGGCTTGGTACAAGAGATGGTCAGAGACTACAGGCTTGGTACATGAGATGGTCAGAGACTACAGGCTTGATACAAGAGGTGGTCAGAGACTACAGGCTTGAAACAAGAGGTGGTCAGAGACTACAGGCTTGTTACAAGAGGTGGTCAGAGACTACAGGCTTGATACAAGAGGTGGTCAGAGACTACAGGCTTGATACAAGAGGTGGTCAGAGACTACAGGATTGGTACATGAGATGGTCAGAGACTACAGGCTTGATACAAGAGGTGGTCAGAGACTACAGGCTTGATACAAGAGGTGGTCAAAGACTACAGGCTTGATACAAGAGGTGGTCAGGGACTACAGGCTTGTTATAAGAGATGGTCAGAGACTACAGGCTTGATACAATGATACAAGAGATGGTCAGAGACTACAGGCTTGATACAAGAGGTGGTCAGAGACTACAGGATTGGTACATGAGATGGTCAGAGACTACAGGCTTGATACAAGAGGTGGTCAGAGACTACAGGCTTGATACAAGAGGTGGTCAAAGACTACAGGCTTGATACAAGAGGTGGTCAGGGACTACAGGCTTGTTATAAGAGATGGTCAGAGACTACAGGCTTGATACAATGATACAAGAGATGGTCAGAGACTACAGGCTTGGTACAAGAGATGGTCAGAGACTACAGGCTTGGTACATGAGATGGTCAGAGACTACAGGCTTGATACAAGAGGTGGTCAGAGACTACAGGCTTGAAACAAGAGGTGGTCAGAGACTACAGGCTTGTTACAAGAGGTGGTCAGAAACTACAGGCTTGATACAAGAGGTGGTCAGAGACTACAGGCTTGATACAAGAGGTGGTCAGAGACTACAGGATTGGTACATGAGATGGTCAGAGACTACAGGCTTGATACAAGAGGTGGTCAGAGACTACAGGCTTGATACAAGAGGTGGTCAAAGACTACAGGCTTGATACAAGAGGTGGTCAGGGACTACAGGCTTGTTATAAGAGATGGTCAGAGACTACAGGCTTGATACAATGATACAAGAGATGGTCAGAGACTACAGGCTTGGTACAAGAGATGGTCAGAGACTACAGGCTTGGTACATGAGATGGTCAGAGACTACAGGCTTGATACAAGAGATGGTCAGAGACTAAAGGCTTGATACAAGAGGTGGTCAGAGACTAAAGGCTTGATACAAGAGGTGGTCAGAGACTACAGGCTTGATACAAGAGGTGGTCAGAGACTACAGGCTTGTTACAAGAGGTGGTCAAAGACTACAGGCTTGATACAAGAGGTGGTCAGGGACTACAGGCTTGTTATAAGAGATGGTCAGAGACTACAGGCTTGATACAATGATACAAGAGATGATCAGAGACTACAGGCTTGGTACAAGAGGTGGTCAGAGACTACAGGCTTGATACAAGAGGTGGTCAGAGACTACAGGCTTGATACAAGAGGTGGTCAAAGACTACAGGCTTGATACAAGAGGTGGTCAGGGACTACAGGCTTGTTATAAGAGATGGTCAGAGACTACAGGCTTGATACAAGAGATGGTCAGAGACTACAGGCTTGATACAAGAGATGGTCAGAGACTAAAGGCTTGAAACAAGAGGTGGTCAGAGACTACAGGCTTGAAACAAGAGGTGGTCAGAGACTACAGGCTTGTTACAAGAGGTGGTCAGAGACTACAGGCTTGATACAAGAGGTGGTCAGAGACTACAGGCTTGATACAAGAGGTGGTCAGAGACTACAGGCTTGGTACATGAGATGGTCAGAGACTACAGGCTTGATACAAGAGGTGGTCAGAGACTACAGGCTTGATACAAGAGGTGGTCAAAGACTACAGGCTTGATACAAGAGGTGGTCAGGGACTACAGGCTTGTTATAAGAGATGGTCAGAGACTACAGGCTTGATACAATGATACAAGAGATGGTCAGAGACTACAGGCTTGGTACAAGAGGTGGTCAGAGACTACAGGCTTGATACAAGAGGTGGTCAGAGACTACAGGCTTGTTACAAGAGGTGGTCAAAGACTACAGGCTTGATACAAGAGGTGGTCAGGGACTACAGGCTTGTTATAAGAGATGGTTAGAGACTACAGGCTTGATACAATGATACCAGAGATGGTCAGAGACTACAGGCTTGGTACAAGAGATGGTCAGAGACTACAGGCTTGGTACATGAGATGATCAGAGACTACAGGCTTGATACAAGAGGTGGTCAGAGACTACAGGCTTGATACAATGATACAAGAGATGGTCAGAGACTACAGGCTTGGTACAAGAGATGGTCAGAAACTACAGGCTTGTTACATGAGATAGTCAGAGACTACATGCTTGATACAAGAGGTGGTCAGAGACTACAGGCTTGATCCAAGAGGTGGTCAGAGACTACAGGCTTGTTACAAGAGATGGTCAGAGACTACAGGCTTGATCCAAGAGGTGGTCAGAGACTACAGGCTTGTTACAAGAGATGGTCAGAGACTACAGGCTTGTTATAAGAGATGGTCAGAGACTACAGGCTTGATACAATGATACAAGAGATGGTCAGAGACTACAGGCTTGGTACATGAGATGGTCAGAGACTACAGGCTTGATACAAGAGATGGTCAGAGACTACAGACTTGATACAAGAGATGGTCAGAGACTACAGGCTTGATACAAGAGGTGGTCAGAGACTACAGGCTTGTTATAAGACATGGTCAGAGACTACAGACTTGGAACAAGAGATGGTCAGAGACTACAGACTTGATACAAGAGATGGTCAGGGACTACAGACTTGATACAAGAGGTGGTCAGAGACTACAGGCTTGTTATAAGACATGGTCAGAGACTACAGACTTGGAACAAGAGATGGTCAGAGACTACAGGCTTGTTACATGAGATGGTCAGAGACTACAGGCTTGATACAAGAGATGGTCAGAGACTAAAGGCTTGATCCAAGAAATGGTCAAAGAGTACAGGCTGGATACAAGAGTTGGTCAGGGACTACAGACTTGATACAAGAGATGGTCAGAGACTACAGGCTTGATACAAGAGGTGGTCAGAGACTACAGACTTGATACAAGAGATGGTCAGAGACTACAGGCTTGATACAAGAGATGGTCAGAGACTACAGGCTTGTTACATGAGATGGTCAGAGGCTACAGGCTTAATACAAGAGATTGTCAGAGAGTGAAGACATGCTGCAGTAAATGAACAGAGACTGCAGGTTTGATACAAGAGATGGTCAGATACTACAGGCTTGATACAAGAGATGGTCAGAGACTACATGCTTGATACAAGAGATGGCCAGAGACTACAGGCTTGATACAAGAAATTATCAAAGAGTACAGGCTGGATACAAGAGTTGGTCAGGGACTACAGGCTTGCTATAAGAGATAGTCAGAGACTACAGACTTAGTACAAGAGATAGTCAGAGACTACAGACTTAGTACAAGAGATGGTCAGAGACTACAGGCTTGTTACATGAGATGGTCAGAGGCTACAGGCTTAATACAAGAGATTGTCAGAGAGTGAAGACATGCTGCAGTAAATGAACAGAGACTACAGGCTTGATACAAGAGGTGGTCAGAGACTACAGGCTTGACACAAGAGATGATCAGAGACTACAGGCTTGATACAAGAGGTGGTCAGAGACTATAGGCTTGACACAAGAGATGGTCAGAGACTACAGGCTTGATACAAGAGATGGTCAGAGACTACAGGCTTGATACAAGAGATGGTCAAAGAGTATAGGCTTGATACAAGAGGTGGTCAGAGACTACAGGCTTGATACAAGAGATGGTCAGAGACTACAGACTTGATACAAGAGATGGTCAAAGAGTATAGGCTGGATACAATAGGTGGTCAGGGACTATAGGCTTGATACAAGAGGTGGTCAGAGACTACAGGCTTGTTATAAGAGATGGTCAGAGACTACAGACTTGGTACAAGAGATGGTCAGAGACTACAGGCTGGATACAAGAGATGGTCAGAGACTACAGACTTGGTACAAGAGATGGTCAGAGACTACAGGCTTGTTATAAGAGATGGTCAGAGAGTGAAGACATGGTGCAGCAGATGATCAGAGACTTCAGGTTTGTTACAAAAGAGAGTGCAGACACGCTGCAGGAAAGGGATCTCTATGGGGTTGTCCCCTTGCACTGACCGCTACATCTGTTTTAAGGTGGCTCCTTAGGACCCTCCAAGGGAAAGTAGCTATGCTTAATACAGATGTAGCATCCAGTACTAGGGGACAACTCCATAGAGATACAGTACAAAGGAAAGCATCCATCTCCTCCAGCATGTCTTCACTCTCTGACCATCTCTTGTATCAAACCTGCAATTTTTGATCATTTTTTGTAACAAGCTCTTAGTCCCTGACCATCTCTTGCAGCATTTCAAGCCTACAGTCTCTGACCATCTCGTGTATCAAGCCTGCAGTCTCTGACCATCTCTTGCAGCATGTCTGCAGTCTCTGGCCATCTCCTGTAGTATGTCTGCAGTCGCTGGCCATCTCCCGTAGTATGTCTGGAGTCTCTGACCAACTCCTGTGGTATGTCTGCAGTTGTTGACCATCTCCTGTGGTATATCTTCACTCTCTGACCATCTCTTCCTGAAATCTCTGACCATCTCTTGTGGCATATCTTCACTCTCTGACCATCTCTTGTATCAAGCCTACAGTCTCTGACCATCTCTTGTATCAAGCCTGCAATCTCTGACCATCTCTTGCGGCATGTCTGCACTCTCTGAACCATCTCCTGTAGTATGTCTGCAGTCTCCGGCCATCTCCTGTAGTATGTCTGCAGTCTCTGGCCATCTCCTGTAGTATGTCTGCAGTCTCTGACCATCTCCTGTGGTATATCTTCACTCTCTGACCATCTCCTGTGGTATTTATTCACTCTCTGACCATCTCCTGTGGTATATCTTCACTCTCTGACCATCTCCTGTGGTATTTATTCACGCTCTGACCATCTCCTGTGGTATGTCTTCACTCTCTGACATCTCTTGTGGTATATCTTCACTCTCTGACCATCTCCTGTGGTATATCTTCACTCTCTGACCATCTCCTGTGGTATATCTTCACTCTCTGACCATCTCTTGTGGTATATCTTCACTCTCTGACCATCTCCTGTGGTATATATTCACTCTCTGACATCTCTTGTGGTATGTCTTCACTCTCTGACCATCTCCTGTGGTATATCTTCACTCTCTGACCATCTCTTGTGGTATATCTTCACTCTCTGACCATCTCCTGTGGTATATCTTCACTCTCTGACAATCTCCTGTGGTATGTCTTCACTCTCTGACCATCTCCTGTGGTATATCTTCGCTCTCTGACCATCTCTTGTGGTATATCTTCACTCTCTGAGCATCTCCTGTGGTATATCTTCACTCTCTGACAATCTCCTGTGGTATATCTTCACTCTCTGACCATCTCCTGTGGTATATATTCACTCTCTGACATCTCTTGTGGTATGTCTTCACTCTCTGACCATCTCCTGTGGTATATCTTCACTCTCTGACCATCTCTTGTGGTATATCTTCACTCTCTGACAATCTCCTGTGGTATGTCTTCACTCTCTGACCATCTCTTGTGGTATATCTTCACTCTCTGACCATCTCCTGTGGTATATCTTCACTCTCTGACCATGTCCTGTGGTATATCTTCACTCTCTGACAATCTCCTGTGGTATGTCTTCACTCTCTGACCATCTCTTGTGGTATATCTTCACTCTCTGACCATCTCCTGTGGTATATCTTCACTCTCTGACCATCTCTTGTGGTATGTCTTCACTCTCTGACCATCTCCTGTGGTATATCTTCACTCTCTGACATCTCTTGTGGTATATCTTCACTCTCTGACCATCTCTTGTGGTGGTATATCGTCACTCTCTGACCATCTCTTGTAAAAAGCCTGCAGTCTCTGACCATCCCCTGCGGTATGTCTTCAATACCAAACCATCTCTTGTAACAACAACCCTGACATCTTTGACCATCCCTTGTAACAAGCCTGCAGTCTCTGACCATTCCTTGCAGCATGTCTGCACTCTCTGACCATCTCCCGTCATAGTCTCTGAAGGGTTTAAGTGGCATTACTTTCACTGAATATTATCTGTGCCACGTTGGTAAAGTCAGGGGCTGCAGTTGAGACTCCACCCCTTATGAAGAGAGTTGACCACCCATGCTGTATAGGCTCTTAAAGCATTGGCGTAGTCAGGACTATGTAAAGCTGATCATACACTGTGCAATTTGATTGTACAATCTCCTTTAGATCTGTCATCAGCTATGCAGTGTGATGCTCGGCTGAATTTGATATTCTGTGTAAGGATGGTTTAGGTTTGTTGTCACATTACGTAGTTTTAGAAAACTATAAAGGACATTGTACAATCAGATTGTATGGCAACCTATAGGAATGACAGATCCTCCAGAGTGCCTGTGACCTCCTGGTGGTAACAATGTATCCGCTCTTCCTATTGAACAGTCAAGTTGATACTTTTCTTTCTTTTTTGGTCCTAAAAATGAAACGTGCCAATAAATGTATCCCAGACAACATTACATCACCATGGCTGCAATCTGTGTGTGAATGGGGCATTTTTTTATTTTTAACCACACTCTGGCCCGGAAGGATTTACCCTCCTTAATGACCAGACCATTTTTTGCGATTCAGCACTGCGTTATTTTAACGGACAATTGCACGGTCGTGCGACGCTGTACCCAAATACAATTGATGTCCTTTTTTTCACACAAACAGAGCTTTCTTTTGGTGGTATTTGATCACCTGTGCGATTTTTTTTTTTTGCGCTATAAACAAAAAAAGAGCGAAAATTCTGAAAAAAAAAAAAAAAAACAATATTTTTCACATTCTGCTATATGAAATTCCCAATAAAAAAAATTAAAAAATCAAAATTTTTTAACATTTTAGGCCAATTTGTTTTCTGCTACATATTTTTGGTAAAAAAAAAATCGCAATAAGCGTATTTTGATTGGTTTGCGCAAAAGTTATCGCATCTACAAACTAGGGGAAAGATTTATGTAATTTTTATTGGTTTTTTTTTACTAGTAATGGCGGCAATCTGCGATTTTTTGCGGGACTGCGACATTGCGGCAGACAGATCGGACCCCTAACTGACATTTTTGACACTTTTGGGGGGACCAGTGACATTACTACAGTAATCAGTGCTATACATATGCACTGTTACTCTAATAATCACACTGGCAGGGAAGGGGTTAACATTGTGGCTGATCAAGGGGTTAAATGTGACCCTAGGGGAGTGATTCTAACTGTATGGGGGGCGTGGCTTGTGGAATGACCATAGATACCTGTGATCCTATATAGAAGGATCACAGGTGCTCTGTGATCATTCCAGAGAGAAGAATGGTCAGCTGTGTTTACAACAGCCGACCGTCCTTCTTTCTCAGCGGGGAGCGATCGCGGGGGTCAGGCGGCAATCGGAGCCACCTGACACATGCATCGGCTTCCCCGGTGAGAAGCTGGGGCGGGAGCGCCCCACCGGCGGCGCGCGCTCACCCCCTAGCCTCCTGCACGCAACCGACGTATAGTATAACTGCGGAGGGCGGTCGTAAAGCGGCTAATAACAAAGATGTTAAACTTACCTGCTCTGTGTAATGGTTTTGCACAGAGCATCCCCAACCCTCCTCTTCTCAGGTCCCCCGCCAATGTTCTAGGTCCCTCCCCCTTCCCGAGTGCCCCCAATAGCAAGCCACTTGCTGTGCAGGCACTAGTGTGTGGTCCCTCCCAAGCTGGCCCTCTATGTCCATAAGACACACAGAGAGCACAGCTTAGCTCCACCCCTGCTCCCTCCTCACTCGCTGTGATTGACAGCAGGGGGAGCCAATGGCTCCTGCTGCTGCTCTTTGGCCAATGGGAAGCGGAGTCCTGGCCCGCCGAGTCTCTCATGCATATTGCTGGATCGAGATAGGGCTCAGATAAATCAGGCAGTTCAGCCGCTTGATTGTTTTTACAGGTGGCGGGAGGGGACAGCCCCCCTTCCACTGACTTCCGGTGCTTATACGATGGGTGCTCATGCGATCGGCGAGCTGGAGAATGAAGCGGCCGGGGGCAGCCATTTACCATAGAGCTGACCGAGGACCAGATGGTCCCCGGTCATCTCTATGACCTTTGGAGGCCGGGCGTGACGTCATGTGACGTCATGTCCAGGCCTCGGCAGTTGTAAACACTGCTGCAAGTGTCTGAAACACCCTTTTTTATTATTGTGGTGTTTTCTCAGTTATGTCCGGCTATGTTTCTTTTGACAATTTGCACTACTTCTTTGACCTTTGATGTTCAGGCTCCATTCACACTACCGCGACTTTTCAGGCGACTTGTCAGCGTGACAAGTCGCGCTCCCTCGCAGTCCATTGTGTAGTACAGGACCGGTTCTAATAGGAGCGACACAAGTCACTCCGACTTAGAAAAAGGGTCCTGTTCTACTTCGAGGCGACCTGGAGCGGCTTGCATAGACATTCATTATATGAAGTCCGTGCAAGTCGCGCCGAATTCGCGGTGCACGGGACTTCTGTGGTCGCCCCCGAAGTCGTGCCGCTTCAGTGTGAATGCGGACTCACGTTGTTGTTATTGTAAAATGTTGTTTGTTTGTTTTTCTCTTTCAATAAAAACGTATTAAACAAAAAAAAAAAAACACTGCTGTTGCCTCCACTGAGAGGCCGAGATCCTATTTTTTTTTTTTTTCATTTTTCTTTTTTTAGGCTTCCCATCATAGAGGAGAGATGTGGAGTCTTATAGACCCCAGGTTTCTCCTTAAAGAGGTCCTGTCATGCACTATTCCTATTACAAGGGATGTTTACATTCCTTGTAATAGGAATAAAAGTGCTAACTATATATATATATATATATATATATATATATATATATATATATATATGACAGGAAAGAGTCAAAATGTAAAAATAAAAGTAAAATAAACAATTAGAAAAATAATTAATTTAAATCGCGCACCTGTCCAGGTGTGCTCGCACGCAGAAGCAAATGCATAAGTAGGTCGCGCCTGCATATGTAAACGACGTTCAAACCACACATGTGAGGTATCGCCGCAATTGTTAGAGCGAGAGCAATAATTCTAGCACTAGTCCTCCTCTGTAACTCTAAACAGGTAACTTGTAAAAAAAATTTAAAGCGTCACCTATAAAGATTTTTAGGTACCAAAGTTTGGCCCTATTCCCACCAGTGTGCGCAATTTTAACACGTGACATGTAAGGTATCTATTTACTCGGCGTAATATCATCTTTCACAATATACAAAAAAATCAGGCTAACTTTAGTGTTTTGTTTTTTTTGTTTTTTTTAATTCATGAAACTTTTTTTTTCCAAAAAAAAAAGCGTAAAAAAAAATTGCTGCGCAAATACCATGCGACATAAAAAGTTGCAACAACCACCATTTTTTTTCCTTGGGTCTCTGCTAAAAAACATATATAATGTTTGTAAGGTTCTGATTAATTTTCTAACAAAAAAATGAGGGATTTTTGTAGGAGAGAAGTGTCAGAATTGACCTGGGTAGCAAGTGGTTAAAGTGGGACAAAAAGAAATTCCTCTTTTACTTTAACTCTTTCATCACCAGATATTTTTGCCTTTTTTTTGTGCACAATTTGGGGACACTTTGCGGGAATCAGTGACATTATTACAGTGATCAGCGCTAAAAATTGCACTGTCACTGTACTAATGACACTGACTGGGAAGGGGTTAACATCTAGGGGCGATCAAAGGGTTAAATATGTGCCTAACCAGTGTTTTTTTATGTGTACTGTGTGAACTGCTCTTACTAAGGAAGGTGATGGATTTTATTCCCTGCTTTGCAGGGAAACAAAAACCAGCACATCCCCGCGGATAGGAAAGAGCTCTGCTTTGTCTTCCTACTCGCCGATCAGCGGGTGCCAGCGGACATCTATTGGCTGGCACCCGCTGATCAGCTTGTGCTGTGCAGTGTTCACTTTGGCAGCAAATTTTGATTTCGTTTTAGTCCTAGTCTTTTGACTAAAATGTCATTTATGTTTTAGTCGTATTTTACTCTTCTGAATTGTTTTAGTCGTATTTTAGTCGACCAAAATAGTGTTAACCTCTTGCCGACCGCCCGCGTCAGATATACTGCGGCAGGCTGGCTCGGCTGCACGAACCACCGTACCTGTACGTTGGTTCGTGGGTGCTCTCCTGGGGCACACCCCATTAGGAAGCGGGGAAGTCGATCCACAAAGCCGGCGGCCGCGATTACCGCCGGGCACCCGCGATAGCTCCCCGCTGAGAGAGAAGGACGGTCAGCTGTTGTAAACACAGCAGACTGCCGTTCTCTCTGGAGTGATCACAGATCGCCTGTGTTCCTCCTATTTGGGATCACAGGTCTCTGTGGTCATTTCACAAGCCCCTCCCCCATACAGTTAGAAAACATCTCCTAGGCTCACATGTAACCCTTTGATCGCCCCTGGGTTAACCCCTTCCCTGCCAGTGTCATTATTACAGTAACAGTGCATGTTTTTTAGCACTGATTACTGTAGTAATGTCACTGGTCCCCCCAAAAGTGTCAAAAATGTCAGTTAGGGGTCCGATCTGTCCGCCGCAATGTCGCAGTCCCGCTAAAAATCGCAGATCGCCGCCTACTAGTTAAAAAAATAAATAAATAGAAATGACATAAACCTTTCCTCTAGTTTGCAGACGCACAAACCAATCAAAATACGCTTATTGGAATTTTTTTTACCAAGCATATGTAGCAGAATACAAATTGGCCTAAAAGGATAAAAAAATTAGATTTTTATATTTTTTGGGGAATGTTATATAGCAGAAAGTGAAAAATATTGTTTTTTTTTTCAGAATTGTCGCTCTTTTTTTGTTTATAGCGCAGAAAATAAAAATCACAGAGGTGATCACCACACCACAGAAAGCTCTATTTGTGGGGGAAAATGGACATCAATTTTATTTGGGTACAGCGTCGCACGACCGTGCAATTGTCCGGTAAAGTAACGCAGTGCCGAATCGCAAAATCGCAGAAAATTCCAAAATTTCTCTTTCCTGGCCCCTCTCATCAACATGATAATGACAGTTAAAAAAAATTGTTTTTATTATACACCTTATTTTACTCCCTGTGATGTTACGCTGGGTCTCTGTGCTTCTCTATGCAGTACAGGAAAATCATGGCTGGTGGGAGGGGCCGACATTGTGCTTCCTGAAAACGAATTGCCAGAGCCCTGATGCAAGTAGTGGGCTGGCTCTTGGGAGGAGTTTTGCAAATATCAGAATGCCTTGATGGGTGGGTGTCAGTCTGGAAAAGTGGCAGGCAGTATTGGCATACAGACCGCCCTAGGTAATGGCCACATGTGGTACTGAGCCTCACTGTCCTGTAGAGTCAGAGCCCAGAGGCCCCCTCAGGTCTGACCATCACTGTCCTGTAGAATCAGAGCCCAGAGGCCCCCTGAGGGCTCAAAGACCCCTCCAGGTTTGACCATTTCTGTTCCATAGAGTCAGAGACCTCCTCAGGTCTGCCTATCAATTTCCTGTACAGTCAGAGCTCAGAGGCCCCCTCAGGTCTGACCACCACTGTCCTGTAGAGTCAAAGCCCAGAGGCCCCCTCAGGTCTGACCACCACTGTCCTGTAGAGTCAGAGCCCAGTGGCCCCCTCAGGTCTGACCACCACTGTCCTGTAGAGTCAAAGCCCAGAGGCCCCCTCAGGTCTGACCACCACTGTCCTGTAGAGTCAAAGCCCAGAGGCCCCCTCAGGTCTGACCATCACTGTCCTGTAGAGTCAGAGCCCAGTGGCCCCCTCAGGTCTGACCACCACTGTCCTGTAGAGTCAGAGCCCAGAGGCCCCCTCAGGTCTGACCATTTCTGTTCCATAGAGTCAGAGACCTCCTCAGGTCTGCCTATCAATTTCCTGTACAGTCAGAGCTCAGAGGCCCCCTCAGGTCTGACCACCACTGTCCTGTAGAGTCAAAGCCCAGAGGCCCCCTCAGGTCTGACCATCACTGTCCTGTAGAGTCAGAGCCCAGTGGCCCCCTCAGGTCTGACCACCACTGTCCTGTAGAGTCAAAGCCCAGAGGCCCCCTCAGGTCTGACCATCACTGTCCTGTAGAGTCAGAGCCCAGAGGCCCCCTGAGGGCTCAAAGACCCCTCCAGGTTTGACCATTTCTGTTCCATAGAGTCAGAGACCTCCTCAGGTCTGTCTATCAATTTCCTGTACAGTCAGAGCTCAGAGGCCCCCTCAGGTCTGACCACCACTGTCCTGTAGAGTCAAAGCCCAGAGGCCCCCTCAGGTCTGACCACCACTGTCCTGTAGAGTCAAAGCCCAGAGGCCCCCTCAGGTCTGACCATCACTGTCCTGTAGAGTCAGAGCCCAGAGGCCCCCTCAGGTCTGACCATTTCTGTTCCATAGAGTCAGAGACCTCCTCAGGTCTGCCTATCAATTTCCTGTACAGTCAGAGCTCAGAGGCCCCCTCAGGTCTGACCATCACTGTCCTGTAGAGTCAGAGCCCAGAGGCCCCCTCAGGTCTGACCATCACTGTCCTGTAGAGTCAGAGCCCAGTGGCCCCCTCAGGTCTGACCATCACTGTCCTGTAGAGTCAGAGCCCAGAGGCTCCCTTTAGAACTGACCATTGCTGTCCCGTAGAGTCCGAGCTCAAAGGCCCCTCCACGTCAGACCATCGCTGTTCCATAGAGTCAGAGCCCAGTGGCCCCCTCAGGTCTGACCATCACTGTCCTGTAGAGTCAGAGCCCAGAGGCCCCCTTTAGAACTGACCATTGCTGTCCCGTAGAGTCCGTGCTCAAAGGCCCCTCCACGTCAGACCATCGCTGTTCCATAGAGTCAGAGGCCCCCTCAGGTCTGACCACCACTGTCCTGTAGAGTCAGAGGCCCCCTCAGGTGTCACTGTTGCTGTCTCATAGAAATCAGGGCCCAGAGGCCCCCTAAGGCCTGACTACCACCATCCAGTAGAGTCAGAGGTCTCCTCAGGTCTCACCATTGCTGCCCCGTAGAGTCATAGCTCAGAGGCCCCCTCAGTTCTGACCAGTGCTGTCCTGTAGAGTGAGTGGCCCCCTCTAGTCTGACCATGGGGGGCCTCTGAGCTCTGGTCTGAGCTCAGAGGCCCCCCTGTTACCTGCCTGATAGCATGCTGTCTCCCAGCTCCTGTGTCAGCATACCAGGATGGAGCAAATAGCCCTGCAGTTCAGGGAATGCAAATTGAGATCTAAAACATAAAATACAGATTCATCATTTAAGACGGAATGCTCAGATTCTAGTGTGACTGGTTCTCGTAAAACATCTATAAGTAAACGGTAACTTTGTGGAGTTCCATAGTAGTCATTAGTAGTCTACGCGTTTTGTGGATGTCTGTGAAATGCAAAGTCTATTCATGACCACTATCATGGGGGGGGGGTTGACTTTGAATTTTCTCATATACAGTATCTCACAAAAGTAAGTACACCCCTCACATTTTTGTAAATATTTTATTATATCTTTTCATGTGACAACACTGAAGAAATGGCACTTTACTACAATGTAAAGTAGTGCGTGTACAGCTGGTATAACAGTGTAAATTTGCTGTCCCCTCAAAATAACTCAACACACAGCCATTAATGTCTAAACCACTGGCAACAAAAGTGAGTACACCCCTAAGTGAAAATGTCCAAATTGGGCCCAAAGTGTCAATATCTTGTGTGGCCACCATTATTTTCCAGCACTGCCTTAACCCTCTTGGGCATGGAGTTCACCAGAGCTTCACAGGTTGCCACTGGTGTCCTCTTCTACTCCTCCATGATGACATCACAGAGCTGGTGGATGTTAGAGACCTTGCGCTCCTCCACCTTCCATTTGAGGGTCCCACAGAAGCTCAAAAGGGTTTCTGGAGACATGCTTGGCCAGTCCATCACCTTTATCCTCAGCTTCTTTAGCAAGGCAGTGGTCATCTTGGAGGTGTGTTTGGGGTCGTTATGTTGGAATACTGCCCTGCGGTCCAGTCTCTGAAGGGAAGGGATCATGCTATGCTTCAGTATGTCACAGTACATGTTGGGATTCATGGTTCCCTCAATGAACTGTAGCTCCCCAGTGCCGGCAGCACTCATGCAGCCCCAGACCATGACACTCCCACCACCATGCTTGACTGTAGGCAACACACACTTGTCTTTGTACTCCTCACCTGGTTGCCGCCACACAAGCTGGACACCATCTGAACCAAATAAGTTTATCTTGGTCTCATCAGACCACAGGAGATGGTTCCAGTAATCCATGTCCTTAGTCTGCTTGTCTTCAGCAAACTGTTTGCAGGCTTTCTTGTGCATCATCTTTAGAAGAGGCTTCCTTCTGGGATGACAGCCATGCAGACCGATTTGATGCAGGGTGCGGCGTATGGTCTGAGCACTGACAGGCTGACCCCCCCCACCCCTTCAACCTCTGCAGCAATGCTGGCAGCACTCATACATCTATTTCCCAAAGACAACCTCTGGATATGACGCTGAGCACGTGCACTCAACTTCTTTGGTCAACCATGGCGAGGCCTGTTCTGAGTGTCCTGTTAAACCGCTGTATAATCTTGGCCACCGTGCTGCAGCTCAGTTTCAGGGTCTTGGCAATCTTCTTATAGTCTAGGCCATCTTTATGTAGAGCAACAATTCTTTTTTTCAGATCATCAGAGAGTTCTTTGCCATGAGGTGCCATGTTGAACTTCTAGTGACCAGTATGAGAGAGTGAGAGCGATAACACCAAATTTAACACACCTGCTCCCCATTCACACCTGAGACCTTGTAACACTAACGAGTCACATGACACTGGTGAGGGGAAATGGCTAATTGGGGCCAATTTGTACTCACTTTTGTTGCCATTAATGGCTGTGTGTTGAGTTATTTTGAGGGGACAGCAAATTTACACTGTTATACAAGCTGTACACTCACTACTTTACATTGTAGCAAAGTGTCATTTCTTCAGTGTTGTCACATGAAAAGATAGAATAAAATATTTACAAAAATGTGAAGGGTGTACTCACTTTTGGACAAGGTCACCCAGCACCCAGGGCAAGGCTGCCAAACTGCACCCCCCCTTTCCCTTAGGTTTAGGGTCAAGGCACCCCCCCCCCCCCATCCCTGCAATAAACTATTGCACCCAGGGCAACCATCCCTCCTGCCCACCCCTTCTCCCTGCCCTGCTTTTGTGAGATGCTTTATTTAACCCCTACCACACCTCTGCTCTCTGCAAATATTATGTACAGCACAGTGATGATGTCACTGCTACAGTTACAAGTAGGGATGCACCGAAATGAAATTCTTGGCCGAAGGCCGAAGGCCGAATACCGAACGCGGTGTTTTGCATTTTTTCCATTTATTTTGCCAATTTTTTGTCCTCTCTCTTGTCCTCTCGTGTCTCTCTCTCTCTCTCTTGTCCTCTCACTCTCACTCTCTCTCTCTTGTCCTCTCATGTCTCTCTCTCTCTCTCTCTCTCTCTCTTGTCCTCTCTCTCTCTCTTGTCCTCTCATGTCTCTCTCTCTCCCTAAATGTTACTGTAGGGAATGGGATTCAGTGCACACTGCAGCCTTGTACCATAGGGTTAATGTTAGTGACACTGTAGGGATTGGGAAGGATGCTGGGAATGGAAATCAGGAAGCATGCAGGCAGCCTTGTAAATTTTAATTGCAGATACAGGGCACTGGGCAGGTCAGGGTTAATGTGGTAACATCAATTACTCAGTGACAGTCAGTGTCAGTGTCAGTGTGGACTCGATCAGATTATAGTGACAGACAGTCTCTCATAGTGGTGGTAGTAGGAGGCTGGAGGTGGACTAGTAGGAGCCTGGAAAGGAGCACAGCCGCATACATACATTACTCACTCGTGCACTACAGCCCGCCCCACACATTCAGTGAGTCTTACTCTCCTCCCTAGTTTTTTCAACGGCACATTCAGGAAGCCAATCACGCCGTGAGTAGCGGCACAGGTGTGCAGGCACGCGTGATTGGTACGCTGTGCAGCTAATCACGGCGTGATTGGCTTCCTGAATGTGCCATTGAAAAAACTAGGGAGGAGAGTAAGATTCACTGAATGTGTGGGGCGGGCTGCAGTGCACGAGTGAGTAATGTATGTATGCTCACCGCTGAAGTGTCCCGGCTTCCCCTGCCTAACACGGAAGTCTGTGAATCCTCCTGTCCTCCTCCGAGTCCCTTCCCCCTGTAAATATCGTGACCTCGGCGATATGAATATCGTCTACGGCCACAGAACGATAGTCAATATCATATCGACTATCGTTCAGCCCTATTATTCGGCTATTATTCGGCACAAAATTATTCGGCCTTTTGACTTATTCGGCCGAACACCGAAAGTGCTATTTTTTCTATTTTCGGCCGAATAATGTTCGGCCGCCGATTATTCGGTGCATCCCTAGTTACAAGGTAATATCTGGGTTTGCAATGGCATTTTTGGGAACACAAAGTGGATTTCTATCCTTTGTGGATATTGAGAATTCTATTTAAGTAAAAGTTCTTGTCCTCGGAGCTCAGCTTTATTATACGGATGATGGAGGACTTGTGATGCATGAGAAAAGGTCAGAGGATGTTCTAGAATGAGCGGAATCTTCCAGGAATGATCGGAAAGATGAAATGAAACATCTTTTGCTTTGTCATCCCCCCCCCCTCCTTCTTGCAGCACATGAGGTCACCCTGATGATGTCATTCTCGGTGCAGTATAACGCACAGGGGGTGTCACATGACATCTATCAGCTTTCATTGCAGATTTCTCTCTGTAGATCCTCCATTGCCTTTACTTCATAGGAGACCTCAGATTTCCATCTGATCACTCAGCTCATCCCCAATTGTGTGATCGCCGGCTGGAGGGAGATCTGTCAGGGAGCTGCTAATACTAGACAGCTAGAAAATGATTTTTTAACCAGTTCTGGACAGGAAGGATTTTCCCCCATAATGACCAGGCCATATTTTGCGATTCGGCACTGCATTACTTTAACAGACAATTGCGCGGTCGTGCGACGCTGTACCCAAATAAAATTGATGTCCTTTTTTTCTCACAAACAGAGCTTTCTTTTGGTGGTATTTGATCACCGGTGCAATTTTTATTTTTTGCGCTATAAACAAAAAAAGAGCGACAATTCTGAAAAAAAAAAAAAAAAACAATATTTTTCACATTCTGCTATATAACATTCCCAATAAAAAAATATCTAAAAATCAGATTTTTTTTTTTAACATTTTAGGCCAATTTGTTTTCTGCTACACATTTTTGGTAAAAATTTTTGATTGGTTTGCGCAAACGTTATTGCATCTACTAACTACGGGAAAGATTTCTGTCATTTTTATTGTTTTTTTTTTTTTTACTAGTAATGGCGGCGATCTGCGATTTTTTGTGGGACTGCGACATTGCGGCGGACAGATCGGACCCCTAACTGACATTTTTGACACTTTTGGGGGGACCAGTGACATTACTACAGTAATCAGTGCTAAAAATATGCACTGTTACTGTAATAATGACACTGGCAGGGAAGGGGTTAACACAGTAAGTGATCAAGGGGTTAAATGTGTACCTAGGGGCGTGTTTCTAACTGTATGGGGGCGGGGCTTGTGAAATGACCATAGAGACCTGTGATCCTTTATAGAAGGATCACAGGTGCTCTATCGTCATGTTAGAGAGAAGAACGGTCAGCTGTGTTTACAACATC
The DNA here is from genome assembly GCF_965119305.1 of Pelophylax lessonae. Lineage (NCBI taxonomy): Eukaryota > Metazoa > Chordata > Amphibia > Anura > Ranidae > Pelophylax > Pelophylax lessonae. The sequence goes on along the minus strand of NC_138773.1, from coordinate 27,087,936 downwards.
CGACCGTTCTCTCTCTGCGGGGAGCGACCGCGGGTGGCAGACGGCAATCGGAGCCGCCTGCCCCGTGCATTGAAGTCCCCACTGATGAGTGGGGGTGGGAGCGCGCCGGCAGCGGCGCACGCTTGCCCCCTAGCTGCAGGCGTGCGACCGACGCATACCTATGTCGGTTCACGCAGGAGGGGCTGCCTGCCGCAGTATAACTGCAGCGGGCGGACCGGAAGCGGTTAAAATAATATCTCTCAGCTAGATTTTATTGTGCGCAGAATTGCGTGTCTGCCTATTGTGTTTGGGATGCTATTAATAATGATTGGCATTGCAAGCTTGATATGCGTTTTTGGAGCATTGTGTAAACGCTCAGGTGTGATGCCCCCCCTCCCCATCCCCACGCATCTGCTAACGCAAACCTCATTGCGCATGGTAAAACACATAGTGCGGCACAGATTTGCAAAAGGGTCAGGAACTTCTTTAATCTCTTCCCGACTGGCCAATGCACATATACGGCTGGGCGGGTGCTCTCTAGTTTAGGGAGGGTGTACTTGTACCCACCTCTACCGAACACAATGGATCACCAATTGAGGTAACGGACATTTCCCACGCATAGATCAGCTCATTTAAATTAATGGGCTGCCCTACATGTGACGCTAGGGAACACGCAGAAGAACACGTGCACTCCATTTTACATAGTTACATAGTTTGTGAGGTTGAAAAAAGACATCAGTCCATCCAGTTCAACCTATGATGTGTGTGTGTTTGCTGTTAACCGTACATTGTATACCCCTGTATGTTGTACATTGTATACCCCTGTATGTTGTACATTGTATACCCCTGTATGTTGTACATTGTATACCCCCTGTATGTTGTACATTGTATACCCCTGTATGTTGTACATTGTATACCCCTGTATGTTGTACATTGTATACCCCTGTATGTCGTACATTGTATACCCCTGTATGTTGTAAATTGTATACCCCTGTATGTTGTACATTGTATACCCCTGTATGTTGTACATTGTATACCCCTGTATGTTGTGGTCTTTAAGGCGCCCATCTAATAGTTTTCTGAAACTATCGATGCTCCCTGCTGATACCACTGCTTGTGGAAGAGAATTCCACATCCCCACTGCTCTGACAGTGAAGAACCCCTTACGTATTTCGCCTTTCTTCTAGTTTTAGTGAGTGGCCACGTGTCTTATTGTATTTCCTTTCTCTAAAAAGTTTGTTCTTTATGCTAGGGTCACCAGTACAGTATTTGTACATTGATATCATATCCCCCCTCAATCGTCTCTTCTCCAGAGAGAAAAAGTTCAGTGCTTGCAGTCTTTCCTCATAGCTGATGCCCTCCATTCCCCTAATTATTTTTGTTGCCCTTCTCTGGACTCTCTCCAGTTCCAGCACATCCTTCCTGAGGACCGGTGCCCAGAACTGGACGGCATACTCCAGATGTGGCCGGACCAGAGTCTTGTAGAGCGGGAGAATAATCTCTTTATTTCTGGAGTGAATCCCCTTTTTTATACATGCCAGTATTCTGTTGGCTTTGCTTGCAGCGGCTTGGCATTGCATGCCACTGCCAAGCCTGTTGTCCACTAGTACCCCCAGGTCCTTTTCCATCCTAGACTCACCCAGAGGTTTCCCCCCTAGTGAGTAGCTTGCTTTCGTGTTTCTGACGCCGTCGTTTTCACCTGCATGGTGTGAACAGAGCCCAAACATCACTCTGACATCTGCCAGTGGACCTTGCCCTTGCCAATGGGCATGCTTTGCACCACAGCACAACACTCAGTAGTAACAATCAGTATATTTTGCTAGAAAATTGCTTACAATCCCCAAACAATATATATTTTTTTAAAGCAAAGGCCCTAGAGAATAAATTGGTGGGGTTTGCAATTTTTTATGTCACGCGGTATTTGGGCAGAGCTTTTTCAAACCCAATTTTTTGGAAAAGTAAAACAATATTGCAAAAAACACAATACATAACCCCAATTTTATGTAAAATATAAAAGTAAAGTAAGTAGTAAGTGAGTGAGTAAATAGATACCAAACATGTCACACTTTAAACTGCGCATGTTTAACAGCGACAAACTACGTTCATTTTACTATCCATTAGTGACGCTTTAAAAGCCTTTACAGGTTACCACTACAGATGTACAGAGGGGGTTTGGTGCTAGAAATACTGCCCATGATCTGACGTCCACGGGATCGAAGTTCGGGATCAAAGCGTGCGAGCACAGGGGGTGCTGAGGATCTTTAAATGTTTTCTCTTTTTAATATTAACTTATTAATTTTTTTTTTTTACACTGTTGCTTTCATTTTTTTTTTTTTTAATCACTTTTGTTGCTGTTGTCACAATGTAAACATCCTTTGTAACAGCAATAGGCATGTGCCAGGTACTCTTTATGGAGAGATCTGGGGTCCATAGGACCCCAAATTCATCTTCTGCCCTTAAAAGCATATGATCACACCAAGATCTGCGTTTTTAAATGCTTTTGAATTTTTAAAAATGGCGCCGTTGACATCCGGGGTAAACTGGAAGAAATGTCAGGTCATCGCTTCTGGGCTACTATAGTATAGCTTTGTTTGGCTGTCCGACCAACTAGCAGACATGCCAGCTGGTTGCTGGGCAGCTGCAGGTGTCATCCCAGTATAACCAACTGAAATCCAGTGATGTACCCATCATCCCGATATAAATATCCAAAGGTCCAGCAACATACCCATCATCCTATTATATCCACCAGAAGTTCAGCGATGTACCCATCATCCCGGTATAACCATCCAAAGTCCAGCGATGTACCCATCATCCCAGGTATAACCATCCAAAGTCCAGCGATGTACCCATCATCCCGGTATAACCATCCAAAGTCCAGCGATGTACCCATCATCCCAGTATAACCATCCAAAGTCCAGCGATGTACCCATCATCCCGGTATAACCATCTAAAGTCCAGCGATGTACCCATTATCCTGGTATAACCATCCAAAGTCAAGCAATGTACCCATCTTCCCAGTATAACCATCCAAAGTCAAGCAATGTACCCATCTTCCCAGTATAACCATCCAAAGTCCAGCGATGTACCCATCATACCAGTATAACCATCTAAAGTCTAGAGATGTATCCATCATCCCGGTATAACCATCCAAAGTCCAGCGATGTACCCATCATCCCGGTATAACCATCCAAAGTCAAGCAATGTACCCATCATCCCGGTATAACCATCCAAAGTCCAGCGATGTACCCATCATCCCGGTATAGCCATCCAAAGTCCAGTGATGTACCCATCATCCCGGTATAACCATCCAAAGTCCAGTGATGTACCCATCATCCCGGTATAACCATCCAAAGTCCAGCGATGTATCCATCATCCCGGTATAACCATCCAAAGTCCAGTGATGTACCCATCATCCCCGTATAACCATCCAAAGTCCAGCGATGTACCCATCATCCCGGTATAACCATCCAAAGTCCAGCGATGTACCCATCATCCCCGTATAACCATCCAAAGTCCAGCGATGTACCCATCATCCCGGTATAACCATCCAAAGTCCAGTGATGTACCCATCATCCCCGTATAACCATCCAAAGTCCAGCGATGTACCCATCATCCCAGAATAACCATCCAAAGTCCAGCGATGTATCCATCATCCCAGTATAACCATCCAAAGTCCAGCAATGTACCCATCATCCCGGTATAACCATCCGAAGTTCAGCAATGTACCCATAATCCCAGTATAACCACCTGAAGTCCAGCAATGTACCCATCATCCCGATATAACCATCCAAAGTTCAGCGATGTACCCATAATCCCAGTATATCCACCTGAAATCCAGCAATGTACCCATCATCCTGGTATAAAGGCAAGTAAATGTCTCCTGCGCTCAAATGTTGCATATAAACCCAAAAGACGATGGCTAAATTGTTGGCATCTGAAGTCTTGCTGTCCTCTCAGGATGATGGGTATCCACATAAACCTGAAAGCATAAAAAACAAGAGAAAGGCGCACCGACCTAGTGCTATATCGTAAAACATTTATTGGAAAATCATTAAAACCACGTCATACATTATACTCATAAGAGTATGCTATGTATAAGCATAAAACCAAAGGATTCCTTTGGCTATCTAGAGACCGCAGAACCAAAATCCTGACAAGAGATATAGATAATATGGACGCCTTCAAGTTCTTTTGTCACTATTAAGGATTTTGGTTTTGCGGTCTCTGGATAGCCGAAGGAAACCTTTGGTTTTTTGCTTATACATAGCATACTCATGAGTATAATGTATGACGTGGTTTTAATGATTTTCCAATAAATGTTTTACGATATTGCACTAGGTCGGTGCCCCCTTCTCTTGTTTTTTATGATATCATCCTGGTATAACCATCCGAAGTCCAGCGATGTACCCATCATCCTTGCATAACCACCACCTGAAGGTCAGCGATGTACCCATCATCCCGGTATAACCTCCCGAATTCCAGCAATGTACCCATCATCCCGGTATAACCACCTGAAATCCAGCTACATACCCATCATTCTGGTATAACCATCTGAAGTCCAGAGATGTACCCATCGACCCATCGTCCCGGTATAACCACCCGAAGTCCAAAAACCTACCAATCATCCCGTTATAACCACCACCCAAATTCCAGCGACGTACACATCATCTCATTATGACCACCACCCAAAGTTTAGCGGCGTACCTATCATCCCGGTATTACCACCATACGAAGTCCAGGGACGTACCCATCCTCCCGTTATAACCACCTCCTGAAGTCCACCGACATACCCATCATCCCGGAATAACCACCCGAAGTCCAGCGACATACCCATCATCCTGGTAAACCCACCCTGAAGTCCAGCGACATACCCATGATCCCGGTATAACCACCACCCGAAGTCCAGCGACAAACCCATCATCTTGGTATAACCACCCCGAAGTCCAGAGAAGTACCCATCATCCGGGTATAACCACCACCCAAAGTCCAGCGACATACCCATCATCCCAGTATAACCATCCATCTGAAGTCCAGCGATATACCCATCATCCCGGTATAACCACCCGAAGTCCAGGGAGGTACCCATCATCCCAGTATAACCACTTGAAGTCCAGCGACATACCCATCATCCCAGTATATCCACCCAAAGTCTAGCAATGTACCCATCATCCCGATATAACCACCCGAAGTCCAGCAATGTACCCATAATCCCGGTATAACCACCCAAAGTCCAGGGAGGTACCCATCATCCCAGCATAACCACCTGAAGTCCAGCGACATACCCATCATCCCAGTATATCCACCCAAAGTCCAGCAATGTACCCATCATCCCGGTATAACCACCCGAAGTTTAGTGACATACCCATCATCCTGATATAACCACTCAAAGTCCAGCGACATACCCATCATTCTGGTATAACCACCCCGAAGTCCAGCAATGAACCCATCATCCCGGTATAACCACCGGTATTCCAGCGGCATAGCCATCATCCTGGTATAACAATCGTAAGTCCAGCGGCATACCCATCATCCCGGTATAACCACCTGAAGGCCAGCGACATACCCATCATTCCAGTATAACCACCTGAAGGCCAGCGACATACCCATCATCCCAGTATATCCACCCAAAGTCTAGCAACGTACCCATCATCCCGGTATGACCACCCAAAGTTCAGCGACATACCCATCATCCCGGTATAACCACTCAAAGTCCAGCGACAAACCCATCATCCTGGTATAACCACCATCCGAAGTCCAGCGACGTACCCATCATCCCGGTATAACCACCCAAAGTCCAGCGACGTACCCATCATCCCGGTATAACCACCCAAAGTCCAGCGACGTACCCATCATCCTGGCATAACCACCCGAAGTCCAGCGACGTACCCATCATCCCAGTATAACCATCCAAAGTCCAGCGACGTACCCATCATCCTGGCATAACCACCCGAAGTCCATCGACCTACCCATCATCCTGGTATAACCACCCAAAGTCCAGCGACGTACCATCATCCTGGCATAACCACCCGAAGTCCAGCGACGTACCCATCATCCCGGTATAACCACCCAGAAGTCCAGCGTACAGGAAGTGGCTTCTATGTGTTGCGGCAAACTGCGTTACGTAAAAATAAATTCACTTTTTTGATACAATAAGCAGCCCATTCAAACAAAGGGGCTGCCCTAACACTATGCATGTTAACACACTGCAACAGTATGAGTGAGGCAGAGCATGGCGGGTGACAGCTCTGTACCGCACAACACACAACCAAGAACGCATCCAGTTGCCCTATTTGGTTCCCTTGAGCTGTGATCTGGAATGTCATGCAGGAGCCTCCAATCACCAGGGAGAAATGGAATTTCTGCTGACAGCTGTCACAGTTGGTGGAGAATGCGGGCGTGAGAACGGCAGATTGTCATGTCCATGTAAGGGGAGCCTTAGAAGACCGGGGATTAGCCAGCAAGATAGCCATGGGGGGAAAGTGGCAGCCAGGTTGGAAGCTGGAACCCGTTTACAAGCAGAATATTCCGGTTTGGCTGGAGTGCTCCTTTAAGGGCCTATTTGGGCCTTGGAGTCTCAGTGTGTCATTTTACCATGCATTTTATCACACAATGCACATGTGGTGGCCTTAGTGGCCGGGGTTGCCCTTCATGTCAGGATTAGCCCTGAGGCTCCATTGACACCTACGCATTCAGAGAAAGTGCGAAAAGCGTGCAGCGTGTGCAATTCATTGTTAATGGCGTCCCAAACGCAGCCAGCAGACATGCGTTTTTCCCTGGTGCCTGTGCAGTGCTTGGCCGTGTTCACAAAAATCAGACACAGGTCTGATTTTTACAATGAGTTACAATGGTGCAGTCTGATTACTGAGGGAGAGGAGACTGAGGAAATGCTTCCTCCTGCCTGCGGCAGACTTAGCCATGGTAAAGTAGATGACTGGAGATAAAGAACTGATTTTTAATAATGAAAGGTGGAACTTTTATGACCAATCACACTGTTGCTGTATACGGTGACGTGTCAGGAATGTAGTCATGCAGCCCTCCGTACGTCTATGGAATTCTCTGTATATTCCCACACTGCGCTCAGACATAGAACGCCTTCTGACCTCATTGTAGTAATGTCTGGCTGTGTGACGAGGTAATGGCGGTGTGCCATGGCGGCCATTGTATGGAATAATGACAATCACAAATATCTGGCAGTGGGAAGCAATCGCTCTGTTATTCATCTTATAATTGGCCCCCCTACAGTCTGAGTGTAATGTGGAGGGGACGGCTTTCTGGTGACTCACATCAACCCAGAATGGTTGTTCTGCACAGGGACCAGCATGGCTGTTCTTCTACACCGGAACCACAGGTACCAGCATGGCTGTTCTCCTACACAGGAACCACAGGTACCAGCATGGCTGTTCTCCTACACAGGAACCACAGGTACCAGCATGGCTGTTCTCCTACACAGGAACCACAGGTACCAGCATGGCTGTTCTCCTACACAGGAACCACAGGTACCAGCATGGCTGTTCTCCTACACAAGAACCACAGGGACCAGCATGGCTGTTCTCCTACACAGGAACCACAGGTACCAGCATGGCTGTTCTTCTACACAGGAACCACAGGGACCAGCATGGCTGTTCTCCTACACAAGAACCACAGGTACCAGCATGGCTGTTCTCCTACACAAGAACCACAGGTACCAGCATGGCTGTTCTCCTACACAAGAACCACAGGTACCAGCATGGCTGTTCTCCTACACAAGAACCACAGGTACCAGCATGGCTGTTCTTCTACACAGGAACCACAGGGACCAGCATGGCTGTTCTTCTACACAGGAACCACAGGGACCAGCATGGCTGTTCTCCTACACAAGAACCACAGGTACCAGCATGGCTGTTCTCCTACACAGGAACCACAGGTACCAGCATGGCTGTTCTTCTACACAGGAACCACAGGGACCAGCATGGCTGTTCTTCTACACCGGAACCACAGGTACCAGCATGTCCGTTCTCCTACACAGGAACCACAGGTACCAGCATGGCTGTTCTCCTACACAGGAACCACAGGTACCAGCATGGCTGTTCTCCTACACAGGAACCACAGGTACCAGCATGGCTGTTCTTCTACACAGGAACCACAGGGACCAGCATGGCTGTTCTTCTACACAGGAACCACAGGGACCAGCATGGCTGTTCTTCTACACCGGAACCACAGGTACCAGCATGGCTGTTCTCCTACACAGGAACCACAGGTACCAGCATGGCTGTTCTCCTACACAGGAACCACAGGTACCAGCATGTCCGTTCTCCTACACAGGAACCACAGGTACCAGCATGACTGTTCTCCTACACAGGAACCACAGGTACCAACATGGCTGTTCTTCTACACAGGAACCACAGGTGCCAGCATGGACTTTCTCCTACACAGGAATCACAGGAACCAGAATGCCCATTCTTCTACACGGGAACCACAGGGGCCAGCATGCCCATTCTTCTACACAGGAACCACAGGGGCCATCATGGCCGTTCTCCTACACAGGAACCACAGGGGCCAGCATGGCCATTCTTTGTCACAGGAACCACAAGGGCCAGCATGACCGTTCTTCTACACAGGAACCACAGGGACCAGCATGGACGTTCTCCTACACAGGAACCACAGGGGGGCCAGCATGACCGTTCTTCTACACAGGAACCACAGGGGGGCCAGCATGGTCGTTTTCCTACACAGGTACCACAGGGGTCAGCATGGACATTCTTCTACACAGGAACCACAGGGGCCAGCATGCCCATTCTTCTACACAGGAACCACAGGAACCAGCATGGTGGTTCTCCTACACAGGAACCACAGGGGCCAGCATGGCCATTCTTCTACACAGGAACCACAGGGGCCAGCATGGTCGTTCTTCTAAGGAAGAACCACAGGTACCAGCAGGGCCGTTCTCCTACACAGGAACCACAGGTACCAGCATGGCTGTTCTTCTACACAGGAACCACAGGTGCCAGCATGGACTTTCTCCTACACAGGAATCACAGGAACCAGAATGCCCATTCTTCTACACGGGAACCACAGGGGCCAGCATGCCCATTCTTCTACACAGGAACCACAGGGGCCAGTATGGTCGTTCTTCTACACAGGAACCACAGGGGCCATCATGGCCATTCTTTGTCACAGGAACCACAAGGGCCAGCATGGACGTTCTCCTACACAGGAACCACAGGGGCCATCATGGCCGTTCTCCTACACAGGAACCACAGGGGCCAGCATGGCCGTTTTTCTACACAGGAACCACAGGTGCCAGCATGGACTTTCTCCTACACAGGAATCACAGGAACCAGAATGCCCATTCTTCTACACGGGAACCACAGGGGCCAGCATGCCCATTCTTCTACACAGGAACCACAAGGGCCATCATGGCCGTTCTCCTACACAGGAACCACAGGGGCCATCATGGCCGTTCTCCTACACAGGAACCACAGGGGCCATCATGGCCATTCTCCTACACAGGAACCACAGGGGCCATCATGGCCGTTCTCCTACACAGGAACCACAGGGGCCATCATGGCCGTTCTCCTACACAGGAACCACAGGGGCCAGCATGGCCGTTCTTCTACACAGGAACCACAGGAGCCATCATGGCCGTTCTTCTACACAGGAACCACAGGGGCCAGCATGGCCATTCTTTGTCACAGGAACCACAGGGTCTAGCATGGTCGTTTTCCTACACAGGTACCACAGGGGCCAGCATGACCGTTCTTCTACACAGGAACCACAGGGGCCAGCATGGCCATTCTTCTACACAGGAACCACAGGGGTCAGCATGGACTTTCTCCTACACAGGAATCACAGGAACCAGAATGCCCATTCTTCTACACGGGAACCACAGGGGCCAGCATGCCCATTCTTCTACACAGGAACCACAGGGGCCAGCATGCCCATTCTTCTACACAGGAACCACAGGGGCCAGCATGGTCGTTCTTCTAAGGAAGAACCACAGGTACCAGCAGGGCTGTTCTTCTACACAGGAACCACAGGTGCCAGCATGGACTTTCTCCTACACAGGAATCACAGGAACCAGAATGCCCATTCTTCTACACGGGAACCACAGGGGCCAGCATGCCCATTCTTCTACACAGGAACCACAAGGGCCATCATGGCCGTTCTCCTACACAGGAACCACAGGGGCCATCATGGCCGTTCTCCTACACAGGAACCACAGGGGCCAGCATGGCCGTTCTTCTACACAGGAACCACAGGGGCCAGCATGGCCATTCTTTGTCACAGGAACCACAGGGTCTAGCATGGTCGTTTTCCTACACAGGTACCACAGGGGTCAGCATGGCCATTCTTCTACACATGAACTATAGGGGCCAGCATGGGCATTCTCTTACACAGGAACCACAGAGGCCATCCTGGCAGTTCTTCTATACAGGGGCCAACATGGCCAGACAGGCAAGGTGATGAGATGTGTAGAATAGCTTGTGATGTACCTGGAGGTGTCTGTGCTGAGATTGTACGCTCCGGTCACCACACACCCTCTCATTGTTTCCTGCAGTATAATGGGGGATGGTGCTGATATCAGTTTACATTACATCTTCCTGACCGATATCCTGTAAATATTATTATATGGTATAGATAGATCCTTCTATGATGGCCAAAGTCTTATCCTTCCTCCTTTCATTCTTTTTCTCTCTCTCTTCCTCTCTCTTTTCCTCTCTCTCTCTTACTCCCTCCCTCTCTCTTTCTTTCTCACTCTCTCTCTTTCATTCTCTCTCTCCTTCACTCCCTCTCTCTCGTTCTATCTTGTTCTCTCTCTCTTCCTCTCCCTCTCTCTCTCCCTCCCTCCCTCTCTCGTCCTCTCTCTCGCTCATTCTGTCTCTCTCTCCTTCTTTCTCTCGCTCTCTCTCTCCCTCCCTCCCTCTCTATCTTTCGTTCTCTCTCTCTCTTTTCTCCCTCCCTCTCTCGTTCTCTCTCTCTCACTCGTTCTGTCTCTCTCTCCTTTTTTCTCTTAGCCTCTCTCGTTCTTTCTCTCTCTCTCTCTCTCGCTCTCTTTCTCTCTCATGCTCCCTCCCTCTCTCTTTCTCTCTCGATCTCTCTCTCTCCCTCCCTCTCTATCTCTCGTTCTGTCTCTAGTTCTGCCTCTCTCTCTCATTCTCTCCTCTCTCTCTCCTCCTGTCTCTCCCCCCTTGTCTCTCCCCTCTCTCTCTCTCTCTTTCATTCTTTCTCTCTCCCCCTCCCTCTCATTCTCTCTCACTCTCTCTTGTTCTCTCTCTCTCTCTCTTTCTCCCTCCCTCTCTCGTTCTCCTCTCTCCTTTTCTCTCTCTTTCTCATCTCTCGCTCTCTCTCTCTCCCTCTCTCTCGCCCCTTCTCTCTCTCCTTCTCTCTCTCTCTCTCTCTCCTTCTCTCTCTCTCTCTCTCTCTGTCTCTCTC
>NC_138773.1:26858637-27076345 GCF_965119305.1 Pelophylax lessonae | reverse complement strand
AAAGGCCCACACAACTTTATTTTATATCATTGTAGCACCCTCCTAGATAGGCGCTAGGCAGGTAAATATAGTTTGCTCTGTCTGCTTATCAGGGGAGCCTGATCATTAGTTCTGCCTATTGCATGTGTCCATGTGTGATTCATCTGGTCTGAGGGAGTGTCCCCACTGTATCCAACATAGAGGCCTGTTGGACAGTGGAGGAAATACAGCCAGTGACACACACAGCTTTTGTAGCTGTCCCAGTGGGTTGGCACAAACAGTGGTTCATCCTGGGATAGGCTATAAAAGCCAAGGGCACATGTGGCAGGGGGTCTTTGGGTGGGGGTCACAGGCAGTCAACCTGGTGAACCTGGAAGTGTTGCTGAACCCAGAGGTCCAGTGGATGCTGACAAGTGGAGTTTGGAGTAGGGATCGACCGATTATCGGCAAAGCCGATATATCAGGGGCCGATATGCACTTTCCCTGATCGGTCAGCAAGGTGGCCAATATTACCGATATTTCAGAAAGTGCTTGTACCGGAGTGATGCCTGCAGCTAGAGGCATCACCCCGGTACCAGCTGAGAAGCCGCTCGGCTGTCATTACAAGGAGCGGGAGGGGATGTCCCCCCCTCTCCCACCGCCTTCCGCGGCTCGCCCGGGTCTCCCGTCCCATCGGGAGACCCGGGCAACCAGCCTGCACGGCCGCCGAAGACCCAATCAAAGCAGCATTCAGCTCTGATCGGGTCTCCATGCAAAAACCCGGAAGTGATGTCATGACATCACTTCCGGGAAACCGGCGCCAGATTTAAAAAAATGACAGCATTCAAAACAGCCAAACTTGGCGTTTTGAATGCTTTTAAGTGCAGAGGAGGGGTTGGGGGTCTTTTAGACCCCCAGATCGCTCCACAAGAGTACCTGTCAAGTAAAAAAAAAAAAAAAATGAAATAAATTGTTTTTGTAAATGTACGAAAATATCGGCCGATACCGATACACGATGACCAAAATATCGGTATCGGCAATGAAAAAACGATATCGGTCAATCACTAGTTTGGAGGCAACGCAGACGCTGGAAAAACAGTGTTCGTGAGTACAGAAGAACTTGCCCGGGGGTCTGCCAGGAAGGGGACCACTCCAGAAGCTAAGGTCAGCAGATGGGTGTCAGCACACAATCATAGAGAGAAAAGGGGGTGCCAAGTTTCAGAACCCTGAAGAGAGTATTTAGCCATGTGACTAGAGCCAAAGGCTCTCACAGGCTAAAAAAAAGTGAGGGCTCGGGGCGCAGAGCAGTGCGCCCCGAGCCCACCCACTTGTGTGACAATAGCAAATGAATATTTGCTATTGTCACATGGATCCGCCTTCTGGCCATTCAGGAAGCGGGTCCTGAGACCTTTTTCCTGATTGGCCAAAAGTAGAAGCCATGCCATTGGGCATGGGGGTGGAGACACTTCTACTGAGGGGGAAGAAGCTGAAACTGAAGCTGCCGCCACTGCAGAGGGTGAGTAAGCCGTGGGGGGGTCCGTGGTCCTGGTGTGCAGCCTGGTGGAGGCCGGGGGGGGTTTATGGTGCAGTCCGTCTGCCGCCCCCCCTGGCCCATGGAGCACCAGCCGCCACTGTATATATATTTCAAATTAATAACACTGTATATAAAGTGATACAGGGAACATCTGACTGCCTGAGGGGTAAGGAGGGAACGGAGTCATTCTTTAGACCTTTTTTTGCCTTCCTCTGGATTGAATGCAGAGCTCTGTTTATGCAGGTTTTTAATAGATTTATCTTTTACTTTTGGTTGAACTTAATGGCATGTCTTTCTTCAACAACCTATGCAGCATCGCCATCTTATCCAAGTTATATTTGGTAATTCCCCAGAATGCCACCACCATTATGGCTTTCCCTTGTCGGAGTCTCTGTCCCTGTGCTGGATCAGAGTGCCCTTTCTGCTGGCATTGCACACCTCTCCCTGAACTCTGTGGGCTGTGGAATTGGCTCACTCATTAATCAGCAGTTTTCTTTCCCAGTGTCTTCCGGGGGATTATGTCAGAGATTCTGTGTTGGCGCTAATTACAGGCCAGGCCGCCTCAGTCAATGCTGGCTGGAAATATAAATATTACAATGTGAATGGTCTGGGGAAGGATTACAGCCTTTCTATTTTAACTGTTAGAAAGTGAAAAGTTTTTCTAACTTTATCTCCCTCTGTCTGTCTCCTATGTCACCACTGGTGCCAGCTTTCAGGCTTATCACTACACAAAAGATAGCTTTGTCACCCCAACCACATCCTGGTGCCTCCAGCTTCATAATAGCAATAACGATTAACCCCTTTGTTCCCTTTTACATTTACTTTGAGTGTCACTGCAACAGAAGTAAACGAAAAAATAGGAACCCAATAGGTTCTAAGCCCACGGAAATCAATAACCAAAAAACAAACTACAATAAGGAGCTGCGTGTTGTGAAGTGTAAAAAAAACACCTATACTGTGAAAAAAAAGAAAAGAAACTGCACTCTTACATCATAAAATACATATCACTATAGTGAAAAAAAACAATAGTCAGTTGGGGCCCGTCCATTGGGGGCGCAGGGGTGCCGCGCCCCCTATCAATGCGTCCAGCCCCCTACATGCAGGGCGCCGGACGCATGGATTCCAATGGGGTTTTTTTTTTTTTAAGCACGTGATTAGAGGCAGAGGCTCTAATTGGCTTCAAAAAGGGTGGGCTCGAGGCGCAGAGCACTGCACCCTGAGCCCACCCAGTTGTGTGACAATAGCGAATGAATACTCGCTATTGTCACACGGATTCTCCTCCTGGCCAATCAGGAAGTGGGTCCCGAGTCCAGTTTCCCGATTGGCCGAAAGGAGAAGCCATGCTATTAACCAAGGAGGAGAAGACGCAGGGGAAGCCCAACCCATGGAGGAGACTGAGGGGGAAGCCGCCACCGCCTGCCCTCCACATGTCAGGGTGAGTGAGCTGGCGAGTTTTAAGGTGTGCAGGCTGATGCTGGTGTGCTGGCTGGTGTGGTCCTGGAGGGGGGATAGGATGTGCTGGCTTGTGTGGTCTGTCTGGCGCCCCCCCATCCCCCCCGGCCCATGGAGCACCAGCCGCCACCAACAATAGTGAATAGACAAATAAATACGTCCTCATTTAAAGTATGAAAAGTACATAAAAGTTGTGAAGCCCATATAGTCAGGGGGTCCCCTGAGGACCTCAGACTGACTGCCAAAACGGCGTTGGTTGGGGTTTGAGATACGTCATTTCTGGTCAGCTGGAATGCAGTTGGAGCGCAAACCAGCGATTCCTAAACAATACATGCTGATCTTTGATTTAAGTGCAATACAACCTTTTTTTAAAAAAGAAGGATTGAATATACTGCACCATGAGAATGTTTCTTCCTCTCCCTCTCTATATGGCAACACTGGAGCTTTGAATACACTATTTATATACACATTGAATGGATGACAGCAGCGGTTTGAAATCATTCCTGTGACCTCATGTATGACATCTTGGATATTCACATATGCCCAATTGGACTCCCTGTAATAGGGGTCAATCAAGTCTGGTGAGTGTATAGTGTATCTACATGCTGGTGGAGAGGAACCCTTCCTATACTCACTGAGGACGCTATTCACTTGTGGGATTATATATGGAGTCCCAATTTTTATGTATTTTTTATAATTTAGATGAAGAGGCATTTCCTTCTTTATCTATTCACTATTATTTACTATGGTGACATGTATTTTATGATGTAAAATCGCGGTTTCTTTGTTTTTTTATTTCACTGCACCAGAAGTGCTAGTGCAGCCTTTGGCAGCAGAAGCTTAACCAAGGATCACGGGGCCCCATGACAAACTTTAAATGGGGCACTCTTGCTAGCTCGATCTGTAGCAATTGTGACAATATGGGTCATTGGTACATAAAGTATGTCTAACTCAAGGACATAGAGCAGCCGTCACTAAATGGCGGCCTGCGGTCCATTGACGGCCCGCACGATGCTTCCGCCCGGACCGTGAGGCCGCCTCCTGTTATCAGTCACTGGTTTGCTGCGACCAGTGATGTGCTGTGTGTGCGCCACGCCCCCTCCTTACTACGGCTCCCGGGTCACTCCCAGCCGGTGTCCTGCCGGGCAGCGAGTAGGGGCGTGACGTCACGTGCACGCCCCGCCCTCTGCTCCTGACTGCGGCTCCCATTCAGCCGGGCAGCGAGTTGGGGCGTGAAATTGTGTGCCCGCCCCCTGCTGCTCACGGCTCCTGGCTCGACTACTGGCTCCAGGTATGTGGAGCACAAGGGGAAAAAGCAATGTGGTCCCCAATTTCAAAGCTGCACTTAAAGCTGATAAGTTTTTTTAAAGTGATGGGCATATTTTGTAGTGCTCATTAGAGTGCCCCATAAAAAAAAAAAAAATGTGCCCATCAGAGTTCCCCCTAACATAAAATGTGCCCATCAGCGTACCCCTTATTTTAAGTTAAGGGGCACTCTAATGGGCATATTTTATGTTAAGGGTCACGCTGATGGGTATATTTTATGTTAAAGGGCACTCTAATGGGTATATTTTATGTTAAGAGCAATGCTGATGGACACTTTTTGTTTTGCCCATCTTTGAGTCATAGCACAGACTACAGATTCGGACCTCGGCCCAAAGAAAATTTTGGCAACCGGACCTCCTTGAATTTTAATTCATTCATTGCCTCTGACAGAGGATCTGTCAGCATAGTCAGTACATTACTAGGGACCAGAGCTCTGGATAAAGTATATTGCTGTAGCGGCAATAATGATAATGACCATAAGGATATTTTATATTATAATAAAATAATTAGTGCTCTTTCACATGGTTACTTTTAAACCCGATACAGAAATGTTTAAACTCAAGCTTCTTGAAGCTTTTTCTTTATGTGGACCTACAAATCTCAGCTGTCTATCAGGTTTTAGCAGAAGAGAAACTCCAGGATTTGTGACTGCATTAGACATACAGTGTTAGGACAGAGGAGAAACTCTGGGATTTGTAAATGCATTAGGCATACTGGCTTATAGAAAATGAGACCTTTAGGATTAGTGACTGCATTAGATATACTGGGTTAGAGCAGAAAAGAAACTCCAGGATTTTAGACTGCATTTGACATACAAGGTTATAGCAGAGGAGAAACTCTTGGATTGGTTACTCCATGAGACATACAGGGTTATAGTAAAGGGGAGACCCCTGGGATTTGTGACTTCATTAGACATACATGGTTAAAGCTGAGGAGAAATTCTAGGATTTGTGTCTCCATTAGACATACTGGGTTATAGCAGAGGAGAAACTCTTGGATTTGTGACTCTATTAGACATACAGGGTTATAGTAAAGGGGGGGTTTGTGACTGCATTAGAAATATAGGGTTCTAGCGGAGCAGAAACTCCGGGATTTGTGACTGCATTAGACATAAAAGTTTATAGTAAAGTGAAGACTCCAGGATTTGTGACTGCATTAGACATATAGGGTTATAGCAGAGGAGAAACTCTTGGATTGGTTACTCCATTAGACATACAGAGTTATAGTAAAGGGGAGACCCCTGGGATTTGTGACTGCATTAGACATATAGGGTTATAGCAGAGGAGAAACTCCAGGATTTGAGACCGCGGAGGTGAAACTCTGGAATTTGTGACTATTAGACATACAGGGTTATAGCAGAGGAGAAACTCTGGGATTTGTGACTGCATTAGACATACAGGGTTATAGCAGAGGAGAGACATTTGGGATTTGTGACTGCATTAGACATATAGGGCTATAGTGGAGGAGAAATTCCAGGATTTGTGAGTGCATTAGACATACAGGCAATGTTTTTACTGTGCTGAGCAAAAAAAAAAATTCTTAGCGCAGAGCTCCCCAATCTTTTTATCGCCGCGGACCGGTCAATGTTTGATAATTTTTCTGTGTCCCGCTGGGGGGGGGGGGGACGTCAATGCAGAGTGACCAGCGTGCCCCCAATCAATGCAGAGTGCCCACAGCATTGCCCCCAATCAATGCAGAGTGCCCACAGCATTGCCCCCAATCAATGCAGAGATGCCAGCGTTCCCCCCGCGAGATCCGTACACTTACCTCACGGTCACGGCAGCTTCTCTTCAGTCCCCGGCTTCCCACGTCCCCGCGTCTCCTCAGTCCTCCCGCCTCCTCCTCGGCCAATGGCATGAGGTTTGCCTTTGGGCCAATCAGGAAGCGGGAGGACCCACTCCCTGATTGGCCAGGAGGAGGATCCGTGTGACAATAGCGAATTTTCATTCACTATTGTCACACAATGGGCGGGCTCGGGGCGCACTGCTCTGCTCCCCGGCTGCGTGGTCTGAAACTGTGCTTGTGCGGGACCGTCAATTAGACTGCGCGTCCACGCATGCGCACAGCTTAAAGGGAACATTGCATACAGGGTTATATTAGAGGAGAAACTCTGGAATTTGTGACTATTAGACATACAGGGTTATAGCAGAGGAGAAACTCTGAGATTTGTTACTGCATTAAGCCTAGTAAACACGGCTAGATGTCATTAGATAACAATGGGTTCCGGGTCCTGTACTCTTGTTGTGCCCATTGATGGATTTCTGATATCCCTGATGTATTTTATACTATGGGAAATGCAGGCGGGGGGGGGGGGGGGATTGGAATCTTCATACCATGGGAAAACTCATCTTACTCAATGTGTTTACACAGTTGTGACTGAGGAATGCACATTTTTGCCTAGCTGTCAAAGTCTACCACATGCACTAATCCACATTATCCTGACCGACCTGAAGTCATCTGGAAAGGGTCATTAAACAAAAACACGATTGTGCTTCAAGATGAAACAACTCTATGTTGGCCAAGACACACACATCAATTTACCAGCTGTAACAATGGTTGTTTGCTATAATGACACTTCGTTTTGCAATAATAGCCAACAAGAGCTGAAAATAACAGCCACGTTGCTAAAATTAGGGTTTATTATGATAAATACCACAGTTTAGTGAATTAAGCCTTTTGCCTGGGATTTCCCCGAGCATCATTATTACTTCCATTCCCTACTACTAAAAAGGGATGTGTATGGCTACACCAAGAGGCTCAGCTGTCTAGTGAAGACCTCTCTACACACGTGCAATTTGTTTAATTACATATCAATTTTTGGATGAAATTCGGCATGTTCGTTCAGTCGGGAGGATCCAAATGAACAAAAAAGACTCTTGACGAATGCGTATGAAAAATAATTGTCAGGAAGAACGAAAATCTGAAAATACAAAAACCGAAAGAACGAAAAAAAAATTTAGCCAACGAGTTTAACGAATCTATTACATTTGGATAATTATGTTTTCGTATATTTATTCTTTCTGACTATTCATTATCACTGAATATAAAGAAATTATTGATGAATGCATTCTTATTTCTTTTGGATAGATTTGGATTCATTCGATTTTCAGATGGGCAGCGTTAAGTGTGTTATTTCTGGCCAATGAGCTTGTCCCTTATTCCCTTGTGTGTTTTTCTGTGTCCATCCAGAGACTAGACAGGGTGTGGTGGGCCGGTGGCACGGTTTTGTTGGATTTGTTCATTATAAATACAACCACCAAATGTCTGACTGAACGAAGGGTCCGAGCCCAAAGTAACGAATGCCATATCTAAACAAATGGAACGTAACAAATATGAATAATCCGAAGTAACAAATGGCTCATCTAAAGAAATGGAACGAAACGAATATGAATGATCGGAAGTAACGAATGCCGCATCTCAATGAATGGAACGGAATGAATAAAGATGATCCGAAGTAACAAATGCCACATCTAAATAAATGGAACGTAACGAATACGAATGATCTGAAGTAACTAATGCTGCATCAAAACGAATGGAACTGAATGAATACGGATGCATCTGAAGTTACGAATGATCCGAAGTAATTAATGCTGCATCTAAATGAATGGAATGGAATGAATACATAGTTACATAGTTACATAGTAGGTGAGGTTGAATAAAGACAATAGTCCATCCAGTTCAACCTGTGTAGGTGTGTGTGTGGCTGTAATCATCTCACATCTCACCTGAATGTTCTGATCCTTGAGATGTACGTCTAAGAGTCTTTTGAAAGCCACCATACTTCCCGCAGAAACCACCTCTTGTGGTAGAGAATTCCACAATCTTGAAGCCCTAACAGTAAAGAACCCCCCACGCTGCCCGAGATTAAAACGCTTCTCCTCTAATCGCATTGTATGCCCCCGAGTCCTCATGCAATCCCTTCGACTGAACAGCTTTTTTTCTAAGCGGAGATCCCCATTGAGATATTTAAAAATTGCTATCATGTCCCCCCTCAAGCGTCTCTTCTCCAGGGAGAATAAATCAAGGGTTTGCAGACGCTCTTCATAATTAAGGTCCTCCAATCCCCTAATCAGTTTAGTTGCCCTTCTCTGGACTCTCTCCAGCTCCAACACATCCCTCCTGAGGACTGGCGACCAGAACTGGACAGAATACTCCAGATGAGGTCGGACCAGAGTTTTATAAAGTGGAAGGATTATAGACTTATCTCTGGAATACATCCCTTTCTTTATGCATGCTAATATTCTGCTAGCCTTGGCAGCTGCCGCTTGACATTGCATGCTGTTGCCTAGTCTATCATCAACCAAGACTCCCAGATCTTTCTCCATTTTTGATACGGATGCATCCAAAGTTACGAATGATCCGAAGTAATGAATGCCGCATCTAAATGAATAGAACGGAATGAATACGAATGATCCGGAGTAATGAATGCCGCATCTAAATGAATGGAACGGAATGAATACGAATGATCCGGAGTAATGAATGCCGCATCTAAATGAATGGAACGTAATGAATACGAATGATCCAAAGTAATGAATTCTGCATCTAAACAAATGGAACGGAACAAATACGAATGCATCAGAAGTTACGAATGCAGATCATGATGAATGATCTGATAAACTAAAACAAAAACAAAACAAATTTTTCGGTAGAGCACATGTCTAGACCTGACAGTCAGGGAGCAGTTCATGAGGGTGATGACAACGAGGTCTGCCAAATTTTAAGCTTTGTAGGGAGAAGGGGGAAGTGGTGATGAACACATTGCCACCCTCTTTTTCTCAAAATTCAAAAGTCGGTAACAAGATCAGATTACAATCGATAGTCTGTGCTAAGCAGTCATGAAGTCAATTTAGAATAAATGGAGAGGCATCCTAAATCTTAATTAGCTCAGATTCTTAGAAGGACATAGGAGGATGACCCCCTCCAAACTAGTCATATTGTAAATGGTCTTGTGTGCAATTTAGGAATATACAACTGTGAGGCTGGGGTATTGACCTATGGCTGAACTCCAAAAGTTCGCTTTTATACACATTCCACAAGTTCTGCTGTAACGAAGTAACATTCCTAAAAAGTGGTTACATTAATGTAGACGAGAAAAGATACTAAAATACAGAATGGTAGTAGGACACATTAGATTACTATTAGATACTGTAGAAACACAGATCATATACATGTCATGTTTGGTCTCTAGCAACTCATAATTTCATCCTGATAAATGATATGCTGGTTTTTGGATTGTGAAGCCTTTCCTATGGAAATATAGATGTACCCAGAATAACTGGCATTAAAGTGACGTTAAACAGAGAATTATTCATTGTCAGAATCAATTCACATAAATCATATATACATCGTTCGGCAGCTGCCATGATCCACACCACAGTCTTGCAAATACCTACGATTTCTAAATATCTAGCATACATGTACAGCCTTCACATCAACCAGTCTGCAAGCCAATATTGTCAAGCAGAAGTGGAGAAGACTGCAGAGCCCTGCGCTAGTTTCAATTTGTACAAAAAAGTCAAAATTGGCAATTTGAAATTCCGCAACATGCCGCTGATCGGCGGGAGAGGGATGTTGGTCAATTTGCTGAGGACCAGTGGGGAGGAGGCCTTGCAGGCGCTACCGGAATGTTCTCTGGTGTCGCACAGCGCTGGTCTCAGCTCTGTAATACACTGAAGATTCACCTTACACCAGCAAGGCTATTTAAGATGGGTTTCAGAGAGGACCCGGTCTTCACTAGATGCTCTAGAACAGGGGTGTCCAACTCCATGTCATTGCGGGCCGCATCAGCATTATGGTTGCCCTGAAAGGGCCAGTTGCATCTTTAAGACTAGATGTTCAGAGCACCCCATTCCCCTTACATTAGAGGTCAGGGGCCCTCCACCATCAGAAATCAAGAGTCCCGACCCTCCCTTACATCACAGTGCACCCCCCCCTTTACCTTGTGCTGCTGCTGGGAAGAAGCTGGGGGCAGTGCTGGCAAGCAGAAGGTCCAGGGTCTGGAGGAGGACCAGAGGAGAGCTGGAGTCTGCTGAATGCGGAGACCAAGAGAGGCAGAGACAAGAGGGTTCTGCAGCTGCAAAGAGAGGTGCAGGATCCATAGGAGGAGTTCTGTCTTCCTCACTGTTGCTGACTGCTGAGACAGGAGGGCAGAGACAAGCCTCTTCACTAGTGGATAAGGGAGGGTACCGCAGCTGCCGGAAAAATGCGAGGGCCACATAAAATGGTCTGGAGGGCTGGATTCGGCCCCCGGGCCTTGTGTTTGACACATGTGTTCTAGAGGTCATGGAGATCTAATCCACCTTCTGTGCTGATGTCCAAAGTTGTACCTCTATTGGACAGGCGTGCTCAATACTATTAATAAGGTATTCTAGAGTAATTTTCAGGCGGATCAGAAACGCTGCATTTTGGGTATTTTAGATCATCTTCCATTTGAAGACATTCCCAAACAAGCCATAGGTTCCATGGCCTGTAAGTTGATTCTCAGACACTGGAAGGATGTCCAATCACCTTCGCTGAAGGAATGGGTTGCCCAAATGGGAGCTACACTGCATTTGGAGAAATATTTTCCAGCCCAGAGGACGCCTGAGCAAATTTGATAAATTGTGGTCCCCTTAGCTAGGTACCCCAGAACTTATTCCTGTAGAATTAATTTTGGACACCCTACTGACTTGATGTAACCTTTGTTGTCAATAGTTCTGCTGTCATGACGGAATTTATGTTTCCAGGATGGAATTGGATAGTGGGAGTAGAGAACCATTGTATTCTATGTGCATACTCTGGAACATGTACTCTTCTGTGATGTTTTGTTTTTCTTTAATTTGCTCATAATTTGTCAAGGATGGGTGAATACTTGTCACATTCCTCCAATTAATGTTTTATAAAGAGACCCCTAAGGGTTGCTGATGTTGAGGCTTAAGGGCAGAGATGGTTTAGGACAGAATAGGGTTCTAGGCAAGGTAGCAGTTATGTCCCCCCTCTTCGAATGGCCTTGGCAAGGACTGCAGTAGGCACAGAGGAACTATCCCCTTTGCATTGACTGTACCACTATGTCCAATCCCCATCAGACACCAACTGCCTACAAGTCCATCCTCCATTGTGACATGACTGGGTGGTGACCAGCTTTGATCAGTCCTGCTACCCTCTTGGTTTACTGCAGGAGTATGAAGGCTAAAGCTGGGCCCCGTAGACACCCACTGAATCCTAGGCTGCTCAGGTTGCTTTATGGATGGTGTAGCTCTGTTTAGGGGAGGGGGGGGGGGGGTGTCACGTTAAGTCTGCCTGGGGACCGGTTCAGGTGCAATTCAGGTCCGAATTTTTGCCTGAATTCACAACTGAACCAAACCCAAAAGATGTACAGGACCCTTCTGCAATCTGGACCACAGCCGTCCCGGACCTGTGTGAACTGGCTCCATTGGGAGCCGGCCAAACTCACTTGTCATTCCCCGTATCCAAATCGCATATATGTGAATCCAGCCTAACTTAAATTTCTGGGGTGCTAAACTAATTTATCAGCTGTGGCATACGTGCACAAATGTAAAAAACTACCTTTACCAAAACTCCTTCATCGAACATGGCAGTCTGGAACTGAAACCAATCAGATCTTAGTGCTGAAATCAGGCTGTAATAAAGATCTGCAGATGTCATTATGTTGGCCCTCTGCCTGGTCTTCAATGCCCAGAAACACTTGGGCCACCTTTAGTTCTGGCATGAACCGTGAACTTTATAAAGCTCTGCCCCACGCTGCATCATTCAGTGCCCTTTCACCTAGATTACAGCATATAGTAATTGCTTTTCCATATTTACTTAATGTTTCCAGGCGCCTAAGAGCTCAGCGTTTCCATGGAATACTGAAAGTTCTTCAGGCTCCTCATAACTTTTTACACCATGCCAAAAAAAAAAAAAAAAAACCCCAGAAAATATGGAGTTTATGTGCTGCTCACATCCAGCCAAATAGAACAAGACACAAATAATACCATGTTAATAGATAAAAATAACAAACTGGCTTTGTTTTTGCAAAATTCAGACATTTTTCTTGCATTACTTTTTTCTGCCACTAGATGTCTGTCTGATAGTCATCTTTCAACCCACTTCATCTGAGCCCAGGACATCCCGACCGCATCCCCAACCATTGACTGTACAGTGAAAGGACAAGCAGCACAGCAATGAGCCAATTTCTTTGGCACCCTGCCCTGTCATCCTATTAGGATGCTCCTTGTCAGCACATTAACTGATTGGCTCCCTGTGCTGCTATGCTCTCTCACACTGCAGTACTGCTACTCTGTCCAAAATCTAAAATCTTGGCTGCAGTTTAACCACTTAAGCCCCGGAAGACTTTAACCCCTTCCTGACCAGGCCCTATTTTGCGATTCGGCATTGCGTGACTTTAACGGACAATTGCGCGGTCACGCGACGCTGTACCCAAATGAAATTGACGCCCTTTTTTTCCCACAAACAGAGCTTTCTTTTGGGGGTATTTGATCACCTGTGCGATTTTTACTTTTTGCGCTATAAACAAAAAAAGAGCGACAATTTTGAAAAAATAACAATATTATTCCAATTTTTTTTATATGAAAAAAAAAAAATGTAAAAATCTAAATTTTTTAACATTTTTGGGCAATTAGTTTTCTACTACATATTTTTGGTAAAAAAAAATTGCAATAAGCGTATTTTGATTGGTTTGCGCAAAAGTTATTGAGTTTACTAACTAAGAGAAAGATTTGTAATTTTTGGTGTTTTTTTTTTTAACGAGTAATGGCGGCGATCTGTGATTTTTTTTGCGGGACTGCGACATTGCGGCGGACAGATCGGACCCTTGACTGACATTTTTGACACTTTTGGGAGTACCAGTGACATTACTGCAGTAATCAGTGCTATACATATGCACTGTTACTGTAAAAATTACACTGGCAGGGAAGGGGCTAACTTTATTGGAGATGCAAGGGTTAAATGCGTTCCTAGGGGCGTGCTTCTAACTGTAAAGGGGCATGGCTTGTGATGTAACCACAGAGACATACGATCCTACATAGCAGAACCGTATGATCTCTGCAGTTACACAGGGGAGAATGACAGACGGCTTTGTTTACATTAGCCGCCTGCCTTTCTCCCTCTGCAGCGGACGATCGCGAGTGACCGGCGGACATCGGGTCCGCTGGTCAAACGCGCGGACTTGTTAGGGAACGAGCGGGGGCGGGAGCGCTCCTCTGGTGGCACGTGCTCGCCACCTAGAGGCTCACAGGCTAGTGACGTAGTCCTACGTCACTTTGCCTGTACGGGGCTGACCGCCGCAGTAAATAGTCGTGCGGTGGTCGGCAAGCGGTTAAATATCTTGGACATAAATAACTCCTATACACAAAGGAAATGATTTAAGTTATCTTTATACAGATTCTCAGGCTGGCCAATGATGAGACAGGTCTTCATCCAAAGACAATTTGACAAATTTGCATAGGGTTTTTTTTTTCCAGGCACCAAAACAATCACAAAATCTGTAAATACTGCATCAATTGAATCAATGTGCAGAGAGGAAAGGAAATCATTCTCAGAAATGCCATTAACAAGAGAGATTATCAATGTTCACTCTCACACTGTAAGGCAGGCTATGGGGTCACAGTGACATCTGATTAATTTCTGCTGCATCACCAACACATACATTGGAATCCATCAACAATTTGCACGGAGGATTACGGCTTCAACATTCTAAGGTTTACATCTACTTTATGTTCTGACTTTTATGTTTGCTATTTCATATTTCCATTACTGTATAGCAGACAGATTTACTCCCTTTAGCTGCCCCCCCCCCCCCCCCCGACATTCCTACAGACTTTGTAATACACAACTAATAAAATTAAAATTAAACTCCGGTCACACAGATAGCGCATGGGTCAGCCTTGACAGCCTTGACCCAAAGACTTCTATTGTGAGAGCAGAAGTGAAGCACAGTGAGAATATTTTACATTTCCTGTGACAAATAACCACCATGACTAATAAAGAGACAGCCAGACCACCTGCCTGGAGTCCTGACCAACCTCTTCTCTATACATAACTAATGCTGGCCATACACTAGCAGAAAAAATCATTTAATAAAATTAATTAGTATCATCAGGGCTTTTTTTCTCGGAGAGTAGGTGCAGGAACTCTCCCCTTCTGAGTCACCCATTGTCTCCGCCCCCTACCCACCCCCAAGCACATCCCATGGTCTCACCTCCTACCCACCTCCCAGTATCGCCCCTTTTAGAGAACACAGAACCAAGTATCATTCTGTGGTGTATTGAACTTGTTAATTATAACAAGAAAAGCAGCAAAATAGATCCCCTGCAGCCAGCAACAATAGACCCCCAGCAGTGTTAATTTCGTCGACTAAAACCGACTAAAACGTTTTCGTCGACTAACACAATTCAGATGACTAAAATACGACTAAAACTAAAATGGCATTTTAGTCTTAAGACTATAACTAAAACTAAATCGAAATTTGCTGCCAAAAATTACCACTGGTGCATGCTCAAAGCATAAATAATAACATATTAGATTTTTCACTCCAGGACCAGCAGTAGTATATAATGAGTTTGGAAATTGTAGAGAAATGCTTAAATAATGCATTACAAATTACAATTGAACTACACCCACTTGATTATAGATGACTAAAATGAGTTTTAGTCGACTAAAATGTAGGGCGTTTTAGTCGACTAAAATATACTGGAGTTTTAGTCGACTAAATACGACTAAAACTAAAAACACTTGCAGAAGACTAAAATGGGACTAAAACTAAAATGCCATTTTAGTCCTAAGACTAAGACTAAAACTAAATTGAAATTTGCTGCCAAAATTAACACTGACCCCCAGAACCAAGAGATCACCTCTACAACAATGCCCCCCCCCCCCCACAACAAAATACCACCCCAGAAGCAATAGATCCACCCCAAAGACAATAGACCACCAGCAGCAACATTAAATTCTCCAGCAGCCAGCAACAATAGACCTCTCTCTCTCAACAGTAGATCCCTTCTAGCAACAACTGACTCCCCAGAAATATAAGTTCCCACCCAGCAACAATAGATCTTCCTCCAGCAACAATAGACCCCCATGCAAAAATAGATCCCCACTGGCGACAATAGATCTCCCAGCGGCCATCATCAATAGACCGTCCAGCACACCCCAGCACCCCTTGTACTTAAATACATTCAGTGTTGGAGGTGCCGGAACTGCGTTCCCCCGCGTTCCCCCTGAAAAAAAGCCCTGAGTATCATAATGTGTTATGTTATATCATATTGAAATGATATTACATTAAATTACTGTATTTGTGTAGCAATACTCCCATGGGAGCTGCTGGTGATGGGTTCCCCTGGGTTATCATTAGCAACAGTAGAACACTCTGACATGTTTCCAAGTGGTTTTACCTCAGACAAGGACCAGTCCAGTTTCTTTGGGTTTTAGGTTTTATAAGGAACTTGGATAGGAGAAGGGATGAGTGGCCTTTAGCCAATCATGGCTCAGGGGCTAAGTACAAGCCCCACACTATAAATAAGGCTTCTCACACACGTGTACAGTGTGAGGGCGAGATAGGAAGGGGTCGAGGCAGGGAGAGGAATGTGATTTTTACAGTTTAATCAGACAGTGCAGTGTAGTCTAATGAAGACATTGCTAGCAGTCAGTTAGGCAGGGAGAGAGATTTGTGCTTTTTACAATTTAACCACTTGCGCCCCGCCCACCGCACATTTACTGCCGCTGCTGGGCAAAGCAACGTAGCCCTACGTCACTCGCCCAGGAGACTGTAGGGGGCCAGCACGCGCCGGCGGCGGCTCCCACCCCTGCTCGTTGCCTGGGGAGCCAGCGCGTGTGACTAGCGGCTCCGATGGCCGCCGGCCACTCGCGATCTCCCGCAGCAGAGAGAGAAGGACAGACGGCCGATGTAAACACAACCGTCTGTCATTCTCCCTGAAGTAATGACAGAGGCTATGCGATCCTGCTATGTAGGATCACATGTCTCTGTGATTACATCCCAAGCCACGCCCCTCTACAGTTATATTCACGCCCCTAGAGACACACTTAACCCCTTGATCACCAGTAAGGTTAACCCCTTCCCTGCCAGTGTCATTATTACAGTAACAGTGAATATTTATAGCACTGATTACTGTAGTAATGTTACTGGTCCCCCCCAAAATGTCAGCCAGGGGTCCGATCTGTCCACCGCAATGTCGCAGTCCTGCAAAAAAAAAAAAAAATAAAATAAAAAAAAAAAATCGCAGATTGCCGCCATTACTAGTAAAAAAAGCAATAAAAAATGACAGAAATCTTTCCCTTAGTAAACGCAATAACTTTTGCGCAAACCAATCAAAATACGCTTATTGCGATTTTTTGTTTTTTTACCAAAAATATGTAGCAGAAAACAAATTGGCCTGAAATGTTAAAAAATTCTGATTTTTACATTTTTTTTTTTTTGAGAATTTCATACAAGAAAATAAAAATGTGAAAAATATTGTTATTTTTCTAAATTGTTGCTCTTTTTGTTTATGGCAAAAAAAAAAAAATCGCACAGGTGATCAAATACCACCAAAAGAAAGCTCTATTTGTGGGGGGAAAAAAAAGGATGTTAATTTTGTTTGGGTACAGCGTCGCACAACCACGCAATTGTCCATTAAAGTCACGCAGTGCCGAATCGCAAAATAGGGCCTGGTCATTGAGCAGCCAAATCCTCTGAGGCTAAAGTGGTTAAGAGATCAGATAGTAAAGTGTATTCAGCAGTGCAGTATATACACCACCAGGGGGGTGTTCGGCTCATCACTAATTCTAATCCTGCCATGTCAAACTTAGTGAAAACAAAGTTCAAAATAATATAAGAAGGAACCCAGGTTAGCATGCCTGCCAATGGCCACGCCTCCCTAATTACACAAATATTATCTTGGTTTTATGATACTATTTCTGTACTATATTCTATCTTATTGTATCACAGTTATGACATATTATTGTTTTTATTAGAATACATTATTATACCGTCATTCCATTAAAGTTCTGGAATGTCAAACTCATGTAAAAACAAAGTCCAAACTGATAAGCAGAAACCCTGGGAGAGGTCACCCGGGATCTGCTGATGGCCTTCATTACACAATTAAAGGGAAACTCCAGTCAAAAATGAAATTTTACCTATTAATTGCATGTTAACCAGTTGCCGACCGCCTCCTGTATATTTACTGCGGCAGGCTGGCTCGTACAGGCAAAACAACGTCGCTCACCTGGGAGGAGCTAGGGGGTGAGCGCGCGCTGCCGACGGCGCGCTCCCGCCCCTAATCGTCAGCGGGGAAGCCGATGCGGGTGTCAGGCAGCTGCGATTGCCGCCACCTGACACCCGCGATCACTCCCCGCTGAGAGAGAAGAACAGTCGGATGTTGTAAACACAGCTGACCGTTCTTCTCCCTGGAATGATCACAGAGTGCCTGTGATCCTTCTATATAGGATCACAGGTCTCTATGGTCATTTCACAAGCCACGCCCCCCCCCTACAGTTATAATCACTCCCCTAGGTACACATTTAACCCAATGATCACCCACAATGTTAACCCCTTCCCTGCCAGTGTCATGATTACATTAACAGTACATATTTTTAGCACTGATTACTGCAGTAATGTCACTGGTCCCCCCAAAAGTGTCAAAAATGTCAGTTAGGGGTCCGATCTGTCTGCCGCAATCCCATAAAGAAAAAAAAAAAAAAAAAAAGACGACAAATCTTTCCGGTAGTTATTAGACACAATAACTTTTGCGCAAACCAATCAAAATACGCTTATTGCGATTTTTTTTCACCCAAAAATATGTAGCAGAAAACAAATTGGCCTAAAATGATAGGGGCGACGCTACTTCACACGCTCGCCGCGACCTCGGAGCGGCCGCCACGGACTTCATAACATTGAAGTCTATGGCGGTCGCCTCCTGGTCGCCCCAAAGAAGCTCCGGACCCTTTTTCTAAGTCGGAGCGACTTGTGTCGCTCCTATTAGAACGGGTCCGCAGCTTCCCTATGGGAGGCGACCTACGGCGACCTGTGAGGCGACCAGGTCGCCTTAGTGTGAACGGGGGCTCAAAATACATTTATTTTTATTTTATTGTTTTTTGAGAATTTTATATAGCAGAATGTGAAAAATATTGTTTTTTTTTTTTTTTTCTCAAATTGCTCTTTTGTTTATAACGCAGAAAAAAAAAAAAAAAAAAAAAAAAAAAAAAAAAAAAAAAAATCGCACATGCATCATATACCGTCAAAAGAAAGCTCTATTTGTGAGAAAAAAAGGACGCCAGTTTTATTTGGGTACAGTGTCGCACGACCGCGCAATTGTCAGTTAAAGTAACGCAGTGCCGAATCGCAAAATAGTGCCTGGTCATTAAAGCGATTGTAAACCCAAAATGTAAAAAAAAAAAACACACCTGCAAAACAAAGGCATAATGAGCTAGTATGCATCGCATATTAGCTCATTATGTATTACTTACCTTAGAACGAAGCCCCGACGCGGACCCCCGGACATCGCTGCGGGCGCCGCCATGATCCCTCGCCGTCTCTTCCGGGTTCGGCGGCTCTGGCGCTGTGATTGGCTGGAGCCGCGATGTCGACACTCCCGCGCATGCGCGCAGGAGTGATTTCCGGGCAAGTTCCCGGCACGCTAAACTGAAGTTCCCCCCAGACCTTCAGAGCGCATGCGCCGCTTGCGTGAGCGGCTGCATGCACTGCAAATATCTCCTAAACCGTGCCAGTTTAGGAGATATTAATTGTACCTACAGGTAAGCCTTATTATAGGCTTACCTGTAGGTAAAAGTGTAAAAAAGCGGGATACTACCGCTTTAAGGGGGCAAATCTTTCCAATCTTAAAGTGGTTAAATATCTTTATCTTTGATATTATTCATTTTCTGCCTAGCTGCTTGTGTAGTTTAGAAAGTTTTATCTAAGCTGAACAATCAGCTTCTTCCTGATCCACACCGACAATGCTATCTCCTGTTAGAGAGAGGCGGAATATATGAAAGAAATAAGGTACAAAGGAACATTTTTGATAGTTTAGAGGGCTACAGATCCATTTCTATTGCTCATTACATGCATGTAAGTGATGAGTTTTAGGCTCCATTGCCACTAGTGAGACTTGTAATGCGACTTAGGACACAAAGTCGCATGACAAGTAATAGCCCATTGATTTCAATGGCACCCGATCCCATGTATGCAATTTTTAAAAATCAGCGACTTTGAAAAGGTGCCAGCACTACGTTGATGCGTCTTTGATCCAAAGTGTAAAGTTGGATCAAAGCTGCACTCAAAGTCGCACAACTTTAGAGTCGCACTTGTGGAAACGTAGCCACTAGGCTAGAGTGCGACTTTGAAAACGCATCTTTGATCCAACTTTACACTCTCTGGATTGAAGTTGCATCAGAGTAGTGCAGGTACCTTTTCAAGGTCGCTGATTTTTAAAGTCGCATAGATGGGAACGGGTGCCATTGAAATCAATGGGCTGTGACTTGTCATGTGACTTTGTGTGTCCAAAGTCGAATGACAATTCACACTAGTGGAAAACAGAGCTTTAGTCTACGTTTCCACTATTGCGATTTAAAGTGCAACTTTGAGCCAACTTTGCACTCTCTGGATCAAAGTCGCATCAAAGTAGTGCAGGTACGTTTTCAAAGTCTCTGATTTTCAGTCACATAGATGGGAACGGGTGCCACTGAAATCAATGGGCTGCAACTGGTCATGCGACTGTGTGTCCAAAGTCGCACTAGTGAAAACATAAACTTAGTGTGGTTGCCTGTACTATGATTAGGGGCTGACTGGCAACTTTCAACCCGGGGGTAAGTACAAACTAATGCCCATGGTGCAGCGATTCAGCCCTCTCCCACTCTCCCTCTTCCTGTCTTCCTCCTGATCCTCATTCCAGGCTGAAGCTCCGCTCCAGGTACTCTCCACCCACCGGCCAATGCGGGTTCCCGACCTGGCCAGCAAGGGGCGGTTGGGGGGAACTGGGACAGCTCGGTCGGGGTTGGCCAGGGAAGGAGTCTCCAGTGGGACATGGAACCGGCCTCAGACACTGTATATGTGCCCCTCCCCTCCAGCACAGCTATACTGTATATGTGCCCCTCCCCCCAGCACAGCTATACTGTATATGTGCCCCTCCCCCCAGCACAGCTATACTGTATATGTGCCCCTCCCCCCCAGCACAGCTATACTGTATATGTGCCCCCCCCCAGGCACAGCTATACTGTATATGTGCCCCTCCCACCCCCCAGCACAGCTATACTGTATATGTGCCCCCCCCCCAGGCACAGCTATACTGTATATGTTCCCCCCCAGCACAGCTATACTGTATATGTGCCCCTCCCCCCCCCAGCACAGCTATACTGTATATGTGCCCCTCCCCCCCAGCACAGCTATACTGTATATGTGCCCCTCCCACCCAGCACAGCTATACTGTATATGTGCCCCTCCCCCCCAGCACAGCTATACTGTATATGTGCCCCCCCCCCCAGCACAGCTATACTGTATATGTGCCCCTCCCCCCCAGCACAGCTATACTGTATATGTGCCCCTCCCACCCCCCAGCACAGCTATACTGTATATGTGCCCCCCCCCAGGCACAGCTATACTGTATATGTTCCCCTCCAGCACAGCTATACTGTATATGTGCCCCCCCCCAGGCACAGCTATACTGTATATGTGCCCCTCCCACCCCCCAGCACAGCTATACTGTATATGTGCCCTCCCCCCCAGCACAGCTATACTGTATATGTGCCCCTCCAGCACAGCTATACTGTATATGTGCCCCTCCCCCCCAGCACAGCTATACTGTATATGTGCCCCTCCCCCCCAGCACAGCTATACTGTATATGTGCCCCCCCCCCCAGGCACAGCTATACTGTATATGTGCCCCTCCCACCCCCCAGCACAGCTATACTGTATATGTGCCCCCCCCCCCCCAGGCACAGCTATACTGTATATGTTCCCCTCCAGCACAGCTATACTGTATATGTGCTCCTCCAGCACAGCTATACTGTATATGTGCCCTCCCCCCAGCACAGCTATACTGTATATGTGCCCTCCCCCCAGCACAGCTATACTGTATATGTGCCCTCCCCCCCAGCACAGCTATACTGTATATGTGCCCCTCCAGCACAGCTATACTGTATATGTGCCCCTCCCCTCCAGCACAGCTATACTGTATATGTGCCCCTCCCCCCCAGCACAGCTATACTGTATATGTGCCCCTCCCCCCAGCACAGCTATACTGTATATGTGCCCCTCCCCCCCCAGCACAGCTATACTGTATATGTGCCCTCCCCCCCAGCACAGCTATACTGTATATGTGCCCTCCCCCCCAGCACAGCTATACTGTATATGTGCCCCTCCAGCACAGCTATACTGTATATGTGCCCCTCCCCTCCAGCACAGCTATACTGTATATGTGCCCCTCCCCCCCCAGCACAGCTATACTGTATATGTGCCCCTCCCCCCCCAGCACAGCTATACTGTATATGTGCCCCTCCCCCCCAGCACAGCTATACTGTATATGTGCCCCCCCCCAGGCACAGCTATACTGTATATGTGCCCCTCCCACCCCCCAGCACAGCTATACTGTATATGTGCCCCCCCCCCAGGCACAGCTATACTGTACGTGTGTCCCTCCCACCCCCCAGCACAGCTATACTGTATATGTGCCCTCCCCCCCAGCACAGCTATACTGTATATGTGCCCCTCCAGCACAGCTATACTGTATATGTGCCCCTCCCCTCCAGCACAGCTATACTGTATATGTGCCCCTCCCCCCCAGCACAGCTATACTGTATATGTGCCCCTCCCCCCCAGCACAGCTATACTGTATATGTGCCCCTCCCCCCCAGCACAGCTATACTGTATATGTGCCCCCCCCCCCCCAGGCACAGCTATACTGTATATGTGCCCCTCCCACCCCCCAGCACAGCTATACTGTATATGTGCCCCCCCCCCCAGGCACAGCTATACTGTACGTGTGTCCCTCCCACCCCCCAGCACAGCTATACTGTATATGTGCCCCCCCCCAGGCACAGCTATACTGTATGTGTGTCCCTCCCACCCCCCAGCACAGCTATACTGTATATGTGCCCCCCCCCAGCACAGCTCTATTGTACATGTGCCCCCTCCCCCCGTGTCCTGTGTGAATGATTTCTTCATTTCTCATGAATTAGGATGTACAATGCATCCTTACTAATGAGAGAAAAATGGGCGGGAACCTATGATCAGCTCCTCCCATTCTGTATACGCCCACTGGCTACACAGGAACAGTGCCCCTCCCTAGAAGTGATGTCACTAGCTTTCAGTAACCACACCCACTTGCTGCTCTTGGACTCAGCAGGAAGAGGAAATTAAGTCATGTGACAGCACTGAATACTGCAGAATAAAAGAGAGAAAAACTGGGATTTTTTCATTTTGAAACATAAGGCTGAACTCCGCTCACATTAAATGATTGCAGGGGAGAATTTAAGGTATTAGGATACACTTCCACTTTAAATTTGCATTGCATTTGTATTATATTCTAATTTATTATATTCTATGTATATTCTATTAGATATGTATTATATCCTATTATATATGTATTCTATGTATATTCTATCTATTATGTTTGTATTCTATTCTATTCTATTTGTATTACATTTTATTATATTGTACGTATATTCTATTATATTTGTATTACATTCTAATTTATTGTATTCTATGTATATTCTATTATATTCTAATTTATTATATTCTATGTATATTCTATTATATTTGTATTCTATGTATATTCTATCTATTATGTTTGTATTCTATTCTATTTTATTATATTCTATTCTATTATATTTGTATTACATTTTATTATATTGTACATATATTCTATTATATTTGTATTACATTCTAATTTATTATATTCTATGTATATTCTATTATATTCTAATTTATTATATTCTATTATATTGTATTGTATTTATATTCTGTTACATTCCATTATTTCTGTATTCTATTACACTATTACACTGTCCAAAAAAATTCATGTAAAGCTTAGTAAAAGCAAAAGTTCAAACTGGGAAGGAATCCTCTTGCGGCCTCCCGATATATACACAATATCTTACAGCACTTGGTAAATTCATTCCAGTGAAGGAAACTTGTAACATTGTAACATTGAAAGGGGCCAGGAAATGTATTTCCAAGTATTTAGCTTTGGAATTATGTAAGGACACAGAAACCACTGGTTTTACCGGCTAGGACATATTTCATGTGTTGAGAGACTTATGTTTGTAATAGGCAATTCTCTGCAATGTAGAGGAGATTTTGGAGGCTGTACAGCACCCGATCACTTCTATAGTCCTGTGTGGCCCCTCCCTTCCAAACCTTCTTCCCCTACCACAGTATTTGGGCTCCCCTGCTTCTCCTGTAAGCCCCAGACCAACAAAAATGGTTGCAGGATGTCGAATGGGAGAAAAACAGGTAACAGACTATCCCTCTGTGTAGTGAACCTGGAAGTGCTCAACTTTGAGCCCTTTTGGGTTCACAATTGTCAAATCTCGGGCTCTGTGCCCCCATAAAGCGTACCTGCCACCTACACAATACTGGCCACCTTGTATATGTAAAAATATGCTCACCTAGGATGCCTGTGCACACAAAAATGTATTCGGTATTTTGGTTCACACCAGAGGGGAAATATTGTAGGGTCAACAACTGAACTTTTAATTTTCCTATCAGCACATCCCTCCTTTGTACCATTTGCCCCGCTCTATTAAATTTTAAGCTTGCAGGAGCAGGCAGTGCTGAATCCTGGCCTAGGCCAACAAGGCCCAGGCCTAGGGTGGCACTTTGCAGGGGGGCAGCAAAAAAATATTTCATTATTTGTATAATGTGACTATGGACTTCCAATTTATTATACAAACAGGTGAAATAATCAGATAATTACAATCAGTGGCAGTCAACACAAGTCCAAATATCTTAAAAGAGTAATCTTACTAATCCCCTGACATAAGGCTGTACTAATGGGCACTGATGGGGCTGCACTGGTGGCCACACATGGGGCTGCACTGGTGGCCACACATGGGGCTGCACTGATGGCCACTTATGAGGCAATACTGATATGCTGCACTGATGGGCAGTAAAGAGGCGGCACTGATAAGGCTGCACTTATGGGAACTGATGAAGCTATGCTGATGGGCACTGATAGACTGTGGTTATGGTCTGTGGTTTACAGATGACAGGGTGGGTCATAAACAGGAAGGGGTGTGGCCTTTATAGGAAGGGGTGGGTTATATTTAAATTAGGGGGTGCACAAGTTCAGTCAGGCCTAGGGCAGCACAAAACCTAAATATACCACTGGGAGCAGGGCCTGCCTCTCTCTCTCTTGTATTGTAACTGTACACTCTTTCTTTACAATGTAATGTGCTGTGCAAACTGTTGGTGATATCATGATGTATAATAACCATCATCATCATCATCTAGAAATAACTCTAAACTGACGAGCAGTAAACCTTTTTCAAGCATCACCTACGTATCTACAGTTCTGGGTATCAGTTTTTGATGGTTTTGCTGGCAGACCCAATTTTAGGCTTGTTATATCCAGTATTGGATTTACTTGACACAGTCTTCTATTTAATTTTTTTTTTTTTTTTTTTTTTACAAAGCCAAAAAATTTGACTTTTTATATCTATAAAAGATTTGAAATGTGTTTGATACAGAAATTATGTTTTAAAAAAATATTTGATTGTATTTGTTGTTTTATTGTATTTGCTATTGATTTTATTTGTGGTTACATTTTATTGTATTTGCTATGAAAATCTTAATTACAAAAAAAAAAAATAAATAAATAAATAATTATTATTTGTTACATTTTATCATATTTTTTTTTTTTATGGAAATATTTTTTAAAATTATTTGAGCAAAAAAACCATGCAAACAAAATCTAACTACGATCTTTCAGTTTTCACTGGTGCTCTGCTCTCATAAAATATATATTGTTTTGTGGGTTTTCAATACAAATTTCAAGCCAAAAAAATGTACATTATGTGTGTAAAAATGGGAAAATTGGTCCTGAAGGGAAAAGGTTACAGAGACCAGCAGTGAGACTTTCTCTGATCTCTTCATCCACCTTGGCTAGGGGCCTAGGCACTCTTAATAGACTCCACATGCCTTCTCGCCGATATGAGAGGTCCTCTTATGTGGTTAGACGGCTACTTGGACCTTATGAATGAGAATGCAGACAAAACATTTATTTTTTTTTTTTTTTATAAAAATTGTAAAAAAATAAAAACTGTAAATCAATTTTCCTTACAGCAGCCATGTATGCAACTCCAAAGACATGCTGGTAAGTTAATTGGATCCTGTATAAAAAAAAATTGGCCCTACTGTGTATGTATGTGAGGTTAGGGACCTTAGATTGTAAGCTCCTTGAGGGCAGGGACTGATGTGAATGTGCAATGTATATGTAAAAGCGCTGCGTAATTTGACAGCGCTATATAAATACCTGAAATAATAATATTATTATTATTATTATTATTATTATTATTATTATTATTATTATTAACTCAAGGAGGGTGGTTTCCTTTGAAGGCTTCACCTTGGGTGTTGGGGGAGCTTCCTACCCAATGTAGCAAAAAAAAAAAAAAAAAATCACAAACTATACATAGAATTTTCATACATTGATCACTCACATGGAGCTCAGCTTTTTTACATTAACAAATATATATATATATATTTTTTTTTTTTTTTTAAACGCTCTGCATTCCCTTTAATAGATAATAAACTGCTGTGCCATAGTTGCGTGGAATTACAATGTCATTTTTGCTCACGGTGACAGAGGACCTTTGTCCTAATTATTGGGCTCCAAGTTTACTGTTCAGAGCTGATAGGAATGCACAGCATTGTGCGATGGCTGATAATGGCAGATTACGCCATTGCTAGACTTTACTATGGCAGAATAGGAAGCATCTGTTACCAGTGCAGCCTCAGGAAACGCTTATAGGCCACCTGCTTCAATTCTTTCATTTTTTGGAGTTCATTTAAAGCCACAGGACACAGCCAAACAGCACCCAATGTTCCCTAGAATCCGATCAGGTTAACAGGAGCATTCCCTTTAAATTGGGAAAGCATGTGATCACCTTCTTGGATATTCCCTTTAGAGGTCAGATCAACGTAAATGTATATCAAAGGGGAGAACAAAACCCCCTCATGGTGTATTATATAAAAGCACTTCAATATTTATGAAGATATCCCGGAATACTCACAAAGTATATGATCAAATCAAGCATGTCATTAACATCCTATAAAAGTTTCCAACCAACAAGATGACCGCGGTCCTTGTGCGCAGTGAGGTCACACGTCCAAGCTCGATCCAACGCGTTTCATCATAATCAGACCTCATCAGGGACGTTCATTTAAAAGTACAGGACAGAGCCAAACACCCAACCTTCCCTAGATCCAATCATGTGAACAGGGGTCTTCCCCCTAAATTGGGAAACCATGTGATCACATGACCAAATGCAGATCACACATTCATACATGAAAACGTATTATATGGCCACATATACAAAGGTAAAATGCAGAGCTTTTAAAATATAAAGAAAGTCCTTCAAAAATGTCCAATAAATCCAAGGAATAGAGAGCACCTCAGGTGTATGTCTAATAATCTCCTAAAAGTGGCGAAAAGATCCTCCACCAAGACCACAGCACACTGGGCCACCCTCAGATAAGGACCACCAAATTATAAGTGGTCAAACAGCCACCAGACATGGTCAGACTCCCAATAGACTTCACAGAAGTTATGGCTCAATCATAGTCTCCTTTCTTGGATAATCCCCTCAAAGATCAAATTACCATAAATGTAAGGGGAGAACAAAACCGCCTCTTGGTGTAGTATGTAAAAGCACTTTAATAATTATTAAAATACTCAGGAATACTCACAAATAATTTGTTCAAATTTAAGCATGTCATCCTATAAAAGCTTCCAACCAACAAGATGGCCTCGATCCTCATGCGCAGCGACGTCACTTGCCCAAGCTCCACCCAATACGTTTCATCATAATGAGACGTCATCAGGGACGTTCATTTAGGAGGGAATTTAAAGTCACAGGACAGAGCCAATCAACACCCAACCTTCCCCAGAATCCAAGCATGTGAACAGGAGCATTCCCTTTAAATTGGGAGACCATATGATCACAAAATTTTACAAAAAGACACAGCGAATTCAGGTCCAAGTGCAAATGGTTTGGGAACACAATGATTCCAATGGTTAACTTTTCTTTGAGGTTTAGGGAGCATAGAAAAGAAAATGTATTTATTTGTTTCCTTGCTCCTCCATGCTGCTAGACTAGTCCCTGCAGCATTATCTCCCCTATGCTCAGGGGGTTAAAGGACCTGACCTCATCATGTCTGATACAAGATCCATATCCTTGCAATGGACATAATGATGCTAAGGGGGAAGTCTGCCACTGGGGTTTAGGGGAGCACCATCTGGTTAAGGAGTGGAGGATCAGGTAAGTAAAATGGCTATTACACTCCCTAGAATAAATGAGCAGGTAACCCTTGCAGTTTACCCAGGGCCCCAATGCAAGGGAGATTTTTAAAATTTCTCAGACTTGTGCTTTACCTGTATTAGAACTTTTACTTTGCCCCGGTACAACAAGTAAACAGTCCAACAATTCTTGGTGAGGAAAAATCTCCCCCATGGGGTCCCCCAATTCTTAGTGAGGGGAAAAAGAAAAATCACCCCAGTGGGGTTCTTCAATTCTTGGGGAACAAAATCTCCCCAGGAGGTCCCATCTTGATTCCTGGTGATGGGGAATCACCCCTGTGGGATTTCCCCCCCAATTCTTGGTAAAGGAAAAATCACCACAGTGAGGTCCCACAATTCTTAGGGCTCTTTCACACAGGTGGACCATTGATATCCACCTGTACGTTTTTTTAGTGGATCTGAACGGTCCCCCCATGCATCTCTATCCATGCATGTCAGCGGATCCGTCAAATCTAGACCCGTCCAGCAGATCGGAATCGGATGGGATCGGATGAGAACAGACCAACGGTCCATTCCCATCTGATTCCCCCATAGAGATGTATGGGGAACTGACAGCTGTATCTCCGCACACAGTGTGGAGAACAGCTGTCATTCTCCTGCTCAGTGGGGGAATCGGCAGATCGATCCCCCGCTGAGATAAACGGAGTCCGTCCGACGGACGGATAGTGTGAATGGGGCCTTAGTGAGGAAACATCTCGCCAATGGGGTCTCCCAATTACTGGTGAGGGAAATTCTCCCCAGGAGGCCCATCAGAATTCTTGTTGATGGAGAATCTCCACAGTGGCGTCCCAAAATTCTTGGTGAGGGGAATTCTCCACAGTGGGATTCTGCAGTTGTTGGTTAGGGAAAATCCCCCCAGTGAGGTCCCCTAATTCTTGGTGAGAAAAATCTCCCCAGTCAGAGCCTCACATTTTTGGTAAGGGAATCTTCCACAGTGGGGTTTCCCCATATCTTGATGAGAGAAAATCCCCACAGTGGGGTCCCCCAATTCATGGTGAAGGAAAATTCAGCAGGGACTGGATACATTTCGATCCATGTCACAGAAAGGAATTACAAACGTGACAGAAAATGTAATTTTTTACCAAAATTTGGTCAAAATTCCGGTAAAGAAGGTAATGGGTCTCTGGTGCCTCTTGGGGTATTGGGGGAATCCTTGGAGATGGGTTACTATCACTCACCATTGCCAAGGGTCCCGAGGGTCTCATCCATGTGTAGGTCGAACACTCGGATCTCAGACAAGTTATCGCATCGTTCTATCAACATTCGGACGAGGTGAGAGCCAAGAAAGCCGCATCCCCCGGTCACCACGTACACCTGGCCTTCCTCCGTTGCCATCTGCGGGAGAAAGAGGAACTGTGTAAGGAACAGCAGCAGATACAGACTACAGCAGATCACTTTACCTGCAAAATATACATAAATATTTCACAATCCATTGAATCTGTCTCCAGACATTGCAGGATTTATACTTCTTTGCCCCAGGCAGACGGTTTTATGAGTTCTTTGATGTCTACATGCCTACCACTCTTTGGATTTTCTGAATTCTTTGAGAATGTGTACGTTTTAAAAGGACTTTTATGGTACCTTTTGTAACTTTATTCATACGAACATTCATGCACAATCATTTTAATGGTCATCATTTTGAATACAAACAGTAAACATGAAAAGAGCTTCTGCTGTAATGTTCACCTTAAATCCCTTGCAGAACGTTTTCGTTTTCTGCCACTAGAAGTCCTCTGTTTTTCAGGTAAAATGATGAAAGCATTATTAAATCCAAGTCATTTGAACATAGGTTGTCATTGATCTGCCCCTAAAGTGGGTGAAGTGTAAGTAAAGTACACTGTTCCACCAACAGAAATCAACAATCCATTTACTAACATTCACCAATATAATGTGTGATTGGCTGTGCCTCCCCCCTACAGCCTATGTAGGGGGCAGCACATATATAATATAAATAACCCCTTACCAATAAATATATAAACTATATAATATATTTGTCAAATGCAGTGCAGAGAGAAAAGGCGAGGGATTTAGCGCAAGCTGCAGGTAGCTGACAGAAAGTGACGCAAAAGGCAAAAAAAAAAAAAAAAGGATAAAAGGACATTCCATTTTTATCATTATTTTGCTGCATCTGCTGTTGCCTGAACACAGGATAGTCACACGCGGTCAGGATGTGGTTATTGGTTAATATTTCCTGCCCGCTGTCAGAATTTCACACCCTGCTTAGAGTCCCCTTTACTGTTGCATAAATAGGAGCTGTCACCTGTGGGTAAATATTCTGGGCCCTCTGATTCCTATTCTATTAAATTGTATGATAACTGAACTGTCTTCACTAATGCTGCAAAGGGCTGAATAAACTGTTGGTGCTATACAAATCCTATAATAATAATAATAATCATCATCAAAATTATTTTCCCCGCCACGGAGAACCTGGTACTCAGCTACTCTGCTGTGCAGCACCGTCTTGCTTGTGAGTGTCCCTTTATGTGACGGGTTACAAGAACAATGGCGGTGTATAGCAGCGCCAAAAGGCTCTTGATTTTCTCAGCAGTGCAGCAAAGGATAATCATTTTTCACATTACCAAATTTCTTAAAAAAAAGTTAACATTTTCTATTTTTTAGGTCTCTTGCACACTGCAGCTTTAAAAAGCTCAGGACAGCTTTTTATTAATTTTTTACTAAGCTAAAATACAGCCCATTAATTGTAATGTGCCTATGCAGACAGGCGTGTAAACAAGCAGCGTTAAAAAAACGCTGCTTGTTTACACGCCTGTCAGTACTTTACGCCTCTTGTGCGGAAATGCACACAAATGTGCACAAATGCCTGCAAAAGTGCACAAATGCCCATTTATATATTGTGCAGAATAAGAACGTGAGAATCATTTATCATGCGTGCTTGCGAAAATTGCGAGAAGCATTTGAGCGAAAAAAGCACTACATACATACAAAAAAAAAAAAAAAAAAAGTCTGAAAAAGTAGATGCCCAACAGGAGTATCATGCGCAAGAGGCCTAATTATCAATGGAAAAAAGTATCACTGACAGGTCAACTTTAATGAACGCGGTCATCTTGGCTCAGTAAGCGAATTTCATCTTATCCGAGACGCCCTGTCTGAATGCTGGCGCAAGCGTCACCGGCCTCCACGCATTTCAGGAACTTAAAGGTCATGCAAGCTTTTTTCACAATATTAATTGTAACATGTCATTTTATAAATTAATTTTATTAACCCCTTCCCGCTGACCGCCTCCTGGCTCTTTAGTAGTTCAAAAAGACAGGAGGCGAGCAATCAGGTTATGTGACCGCTGTGATTGGCTGTCACAGCAGTCCCATGATCAGAAACAGTGGTGGCTGGTGCTCAAAATTTTTGGGGGGAGGGCGCAAACAGGAAAATGTAATAGGCATTGCTTTGCGGCAAAAACGTGGTAAAAAATTGCGTGACTTTGAGGTCACAAAAGTGTGAAAGGGGCCTTTAGTAATCAAGGTATAGTGTGCCCCCCTTCAATGCAGAGAGACCAGCGTGCCCCCCTTCAATGCAGAGAGACCAGCATGCCCCCCTTCAATGCAGAGAGACCAGCGTGCCCCCCTTCAATGCAGAGAGACCAGCGTGCCCCCCTTCAATGCAGAGAGACCAGCGTGCCCCCTTCAATGCAGAGAGACCAGCGTGCCCCCCCTTTAATGCAGAGAGACCAGTGTGGCCCCCCTTCAATGCAGAGAGACCAGCGTGGCCCCCCTTCAATGCAGAGAGACCAGTGTGGCCCCCCTTTAATGCAGAGAGACCAGCGTGGCCCCCCTTCAATGCAGAGAGACCAGCGTGGCCCCCTTCAATGCAGAGTGACCAACGTGGCCCCCTTCAATGCAGAGTGACCAGCGTGTCCCCTTCAATGCAGAGTGACCAGCGTGTCCCCTTCAATGCAGAGTGACCAGCGTGCCCCCCTTCAATGCAGAATGACCAGTGCACTTACCCGATTTGCAGCGGCGGCTTCTCCTCAGTCCCCCCGCTTCTCCCTGCATCTCCTCGAGTCCTCCCGCCTCCTTTTCCTCCTTGGC
Organism: Pelophylax lessonae; assembly: GCF_965119305.1. Classification (NCBI taxonomy): domain Eukaryota; kingdom Metazoa; phylum Chordata; class Amphibia; order Anura; family Ranidae; genus Pelophylax; species Pelophylax lessonae. Next base: position 27,044,522 of record NC_138773.1, on the reverse strand, counting down.
CAATGGCATGGGTTCGCCTTTCGGGCAATCAGGAAACGGGTCTCGGACCCGCTTTCTGATTGGCCAGGAGGAGGATCTGTGTGACCATAGCGAATTTTCTGACCGCCAACGGAAGGGGCATTCTTCCCTCTGACCGCCAACGCAAGGGGCATTCTTCCCTCTGACCGCCAACGCAAGGGGCATTCTTCCCTCTGACCGCCAACGCAAGGGGCATTCTTCCCTCTGACCGCCAACGCAAGGGGCATTCTTCCCTCTGACCGCCAACGCAAGGGGCATTCTTCCCACTGACCGCCAACGGAAGGGGCATTCTTCCCACTGACCGCCAACGGAAGGGGCATTCTTCCCACTGACCGCCAACGGAAAGGAGAATTCTTCCCACTGACCGCCAACGGAAGGAGCATTCTTCCCACTCATCATTACGCTAATGTACTGTGAGCTTTAGATATAATAATTATTAGCAGGGGTTCCCTGAGAAAAGGAATGTATTTTTGGGGGGTTCCTCAATGTTAAAAACTTTGAGAAAGTCTGATCTAGAGAGATACATGATGCCAGCTGGTGAATAGATTGGCTGGCCAGCATTACTCACAATCATGGTTGATTCACCCTTCAAGAAATTTTTAAACATCTGCAATGATGGAATCAGGAAAGACTGGGGGATTACAATTTGGGGATGGCTGCTAAACATACTTTATGCCTCTTCCATGAGGCTTTGCAGGAATTATATTCCCTATCGCTTTCTTTGGGTGCTACAGCTCGTTGATCGCGATAGATTCAGGCAATACAAAGCCTCCTCATCAACTCTCAAATGCTCTGTGAATAGCAATCTGAACGTGGGACGCCTGCCATGAGGGAATCAGGGAAGTGGTTTTGATATCCATTTGTATAAGCAAACCTCTAGTTTCTCACTTTTTTCCTTTATTTTGATACAAAGTCTGATGCAGGAACAGACGCTGAATGCAACAGGCATGGCATCACGCACAATTAAAAATATCACTCGGGCCAATCAAAAAATAAATAAAATGCATTTTAACCACATGGTTAATCAGGCAGGGCTGGGATAAGGAGTGGGCAGGAGGGGCAGCTGCCCCTGGGTGCAAAAAAGCAAAGAATAGATGCAGGGTGGTACACCCATTCTATGGCATGCATTAACAATGGGGGTGGAGGGTGAAAATCTGGATCCTTGCCCGGGGTGCTGGACAACCCTGTGTAGATAGAAGTAGAGAACCGCACTCCGACTTGAAGGTAAAAATGAATAAGATATATTTATTGAAAATTCAGAAATCCATCATATACAAAAATATCAGAGACAGGGGACAGACATAGTTGACGCATTTCACGAAGTTAGATTCGCTTAGTCATAACCATTGGTTATTGGACAACCCTGCCCTTGTACTGCAGGCACGTAAGGGATTCTGATTTGCAGCTTCAAACCTAAATATGTTACTTTTTGCCCCCTTTTTATGGAGCCAAGTATGGGCATTGAGCTCAGACCGCCACAGGACATATTGTCGCTAAAGAGGAAATTGAACGTGGACTGGTAATTAAATATTCATCCCCAGTGGATCAACCCCTGAACAGATTTTATCCCACATTGTGCCAAAATCAGGGAATCCAAGAGATTCCAATTACCAGATGGAAATCCTACTGGGGACATTTTTTTGCCTTTTTATCAATAAGGCCTCTTTCACACGGTCCGCCTCCGTAGGCAGATCCATGTTGCTCAGCAGGGATCGATCCGTGATCCCCGCTGAGCCGACGGATGACAGCTCCGTCTCCGCTTGCAGAGCGGAGACGGAGGCGTCTCAGCCCCCGCTGCTCTCTATGGGGGATCGGATGAGAGCGGACCGCCTGTCCGCTCTCATCCGATCCGATCCCCAGGACGGATGGAAAATAGGGTTTCCATCCGTCCGGATTTCACGGACAGGATCGGATACGGATGGCAGCGGGTGTCAGCTTAGGTGTCTCCTCTGACATCCGCTGCCCCATAGAGCTGCATATAGGATCCGATCAGATCCGCCTAAAAAACTGAAAGGTGGATCTGATCAGACCGCCTGTGTGAAAGAGCCCGAAGTCTGAGCTGAGACTGAGAACTGGCAGGCGTTGGAACCCCTGGGGGCTCTGGGAAGGCCAGTTATTTCCCATCAATCCGTAATAAATATATTCTCCCCTGCCAGATTCACCTGTCATTGAGATTCACCTCTGCAGTGCCAGAATCAGGCAAGCCAGAAGAGTCCCAATCCCATCTGCAGATCCCAATAAGTCACTTTCCCACCCACCTCCCCTTTTATATTTTTACATAAATTCTCTACTTTATTGTTTTCTAGTAGCAGCTTATGATGTTACAAGAGATACAGAGCATCCAAAATGCAACAAATACATCTGACTGAGCTGTGTAGAATCACAAGTAAGATCAGATAGGGAAAGATACAAAGTATCATAAAACACAACAGGTACAGCTTTGTTGGAATTACTTCAATTTTATGTTGTGTTTTAGGATACCTTGTATTTTTTTGTTACGGCTTTGTTGGCATTACTCCATTACTTTGAGACAAGAGTGGACGCTGAGCTTGACTTTCAATTATTTTTGTTTAGGTTTTTAAAGGATACAGAGTGTAACCTAATACAGATACAGGAATGAGACCAATATACACTATTTTACCAAAAGTATTGGGACGCCTGCCTTTACACGCACATTAACTTTAACTACCTGCCATCCGCGCTACAGCCTATATACGGCTGCAGCACGGACTTGAATTTTCGGGAGGCCGTTTTTAAACGGCCTCCCAGAAAGACTCTCCTCGCGCGCTCCCGCGAGCACGCATCGGGGAGAATCAGATTGTGGTGAATGGCCAATCACAGCGGCCATTCACCACATGATCAAGCCGTCCAATGAGAGATGATCTCATATGTAAACATATGAGATCATCTCTCATCGCCGGCGCTCCTTCCTCACACAGAGCCTGCAGTGTGAGAAGGAGGGGGAGCCTCACAGTGCCGGGGACACACAGCAATGTAATCAGGGCACCGATCACCAGTGCCCTGATTACTAAAAGGTAAAAAAATACACAAATTGCCCCCCCATCAGTGCCCACAGTGCCCGCCATCAGTGCCCCCCATCAATGCCCACAATCAGTGCCCATAGTCCTGCCAGTCAGTGCCCATCAGTGCCTGCTCATCTAGGCACTGATGAGCACTGACTGGCAGCACTATGGGCACTGAGTGTGGGCACTGATGGTGCTGCCCATCAGTGCTCATCAGTGCCGCCCATCAGTGCTCATCAGTGCCACCCGTCAGTGTCCATCAGTGCCACCCGTCAGTGCCCATCAGTGCCGCCCATCAGTGCCGCCTCTCAGTGCCCAGCAGTGCCGCCTATCAGTGCTCATCAGTGCGGCATATTAGTACCTCCTCATCAGTGCCCATAAGTGCCACCTCATCAGTGCCCATAAGTGCAACCTCATCAGCGCACATCAGTGCAGCCTATCAGTGCCCATCAGTGCCACCTCATCAGCGCCTATCAGTGCCCATCAGTGCCACCTCATCAGCGCACATCAGTGAAGGAGAAAAATGTATTTTCAAAATTTACTCGCAGAAAATAAGAAAAACTTTTTTTTTTTTCAAAATTTTCTGTCTTTATTCTTTTTTTTTGTAAAAAATAAAAAACCCAGAGATGATTAAATACCACCAAAAGAAAGCTCTATTTGTGTGAAAAAAATGACAAAAATTTCATATGGGTACAGTGTAGCATGACCACGCAATTGTCATTCAAAGCGTGAGAGCACTGAAAGCTGAAAATTGGCCTGGATGGGAAGGGTGTTTAAGTGCACAGAAAGCAAGTGGTTAATGGCATCCCAGTCTTAGGCTAGCCATACATTATACAATTTTCTTACAATTTTCTTCAGATTTACCTTCAACTATGTAGTACAAAGGCCCGCTTAATTAGAAACAATTGAAAGTGTTGTTTAGTTTTGACCTCACATTATGTGGTTTTTGGTAAATCTAACAGAAAATTGTACAAGAAAATTGAACATGTATGGCCGGCCTTAGTCCTTAGGCTGGCCATACATGTTCAATTTTCTTGTACAATTTTCTGTTGGATTTACCAAAAACCACATGAGGTCAAAGCTCAACAACACTTTCACTTGTATCCAATTAGGTAGGACTTTGTACTACATAGTTGAAGGTAAATTTCAAGAAAATTGTACAGAAAATTGTATAATGTATGGCCAGCCTAAAGCCTCGTACACACGCGTCGAAAATCGGCAGGGAATTTTCCTCCGACGGCCGATCCGCCGATTTTCGGCTTGTTAGTATGATGCTTCCGACAACCGACTCCGACTTTTCGGCTGAAAAAAAATCTGTGTGCAGGCTATAAAATTTTTGTCCACCGTCAAAACACGTCCGATTTTCGTCTCATTAGTACAGATTTCGACAGGTAAAAATCTTATGAGCAAGACTGGGCATGCTCAGAGAAGAAAGAACACAAAGAAAGCAATCCAACACATGACATCACTTCTGAAGTAGAATTCTGTCGGTCGTCAAAAATCCAGTGCAGTCTAGAGCACATTCCAACCAACAAAACACAACTCTGGACAGAAGACGGACGATTGGTCGGATATTCGTTATGTGTGTACTAGGCTTTAGGCTTACCTTCAACCATGTAGTACAAAAGGCCTGCCTAACTGGATACAATTGAAAGTGTTGTTCAGTTTTGACCCCATATTACATGGTTTTTGGTAAATCTAACAGAAAATTGTACAAGAAAATTGAACAAGTATGGCCAGCCTTAGGGTTCATTTTTGAGTTGGCCCGCCCTTTGCAGCTATAACAGCTTTCGTTTGGGTCCAGCATTGCATGACTGTGCAATTACCAGTTAAAAGTAACGCAATGCTGAATTGCAAAAAATGGTTTGGTCATGAAGGGGGGTGGGTTAGGGTAGAACCTTCCGGAGCTGAGATCACATTACAGGAAAGTATGCATTGAGAATAGCATGTTTGAACCACTTTAACAGATTGTAACCCCTGCTGCACCAGAATCAGGCAAATCCACCATTTCACACCTGCAAATCCTAATATGTCTCCCCCCCCCCCCCCCCTTTAAATCAAGCTAAGATCGGACATAGAGAACTCAAACACTGTGAGAAGGTCAATCAGGTGTTCATTGAACTGTGGCACTGCTTTTATTACTCTGTTCGGGGTGTGGCTGTCACCTACCTGTGAGGTCTTTGAGCTGCTGATCAGACTGCTTTTATTAAAATATTTGTTCCCAATGGATGGACCCTTTAACAGATTCTCAGAGCAAGAGAACGCGGCACACCACGGATCTCCAGAACAAGTCCTAAGCTTTTATTCACTGATCACATAACAAAACAGAAGCAACGTTTCGGAGCCTCGCAGGACCCCTTCATCAGGCATGTGTGAGGCTCTGAAACGTTGCTTCTGTTTCATGGATGCAATCACTGAATAAAAGCTTTGGACCCGTTCTGGAGGTCCGTGGTGGGATAGGGACATTCTCTTGCTCTATTTAAGGGCTCTTTCACACGGAGCGGACCGCATTGCGATCTGCTCCGGCACTTTTTTTTTCACGGAGTGGATGACACTTGTGTCATCTGCTCCGTATGTCCGCATATCACCTCATCCGTTTGCGGATGATATACGGACATAATGTAAGTCTATGGGCATTGCGGATGTCAGCGGATGACACCGCTGACATCCGATTTTGCTTCCTTTCCGTTTTTTGAACGGAGGAAAAATAGGGTTCTGTTCCGTTCCAAAAAACGGAACAGAACTGAAAGGAAGAAATCGGATGTCAGCGGATGGTATTCCGCTGACATCCGCAATGCCATTGCCTTACATTATGTCCGTAAATCATCCGCCAAAAAAATAGGATGATTTGCGGACATACGGAGCGCCCGTGTGAAAGGGCCCTAACTTCAGTTCCAGCCAATCATCACCTCAGCACCCATCCACACCTGCAGCCACATTGCAGGAAAGTGTTCATTGGGAATAGTAGGTTTAAATTACTTTAACAGATTCTAACCCCTGCTGCACCAGAATCAGGCAAACCAGGAGATACCAATTCTCACCTGTAAATCCGAATAGGTCCCTTTTCCCACCAATCAGACAAGCCAAAAGTGGACATGAAGAGCTCACCATACACTGTGAGATAAGTCAGGGGGATAATGAGCTCTGGCATCACTCACAATGAAAGATTCACCCAATGTGGATTGACCCTTTAACAGATTTTATCCCCCTACTGTGCTGGAATCAGGCAAGCCAGGAGATTCAAATTCCCACCTGCAAATGCCAATATGTCCCTTCAATCAAGCCAAGAGTGGACATCAAGAGCTCTTCACACACTGTAAGAAGGTTGGTCAGGTGGATGGTGAGCTCTGGCATTGCTCACAATCAAATATCAAAAATCGCCCCACGCAGATTGAGGCATTGCCAAATCTTACCCTTACTGTGCCAGAATCAGGCAAGCCAGGAGATTCAAATTCCCACCTGCAAATCCTAATATGTCCCTTTAATCAAGCCAAGAGTGGACATCAAGAGATCTTCACACACTGTAAGAAGGTTGGTCAGGTGGATGGCAAGGCTCCATGTACAAGGGACGTTGTTAAAAGTCCCTTTGAATGCTACCTCAAGAAGGAAGGTCGGGACTGAGAGACATAGACAATCTATCAGAGTAACAAATGCATTTATTGATGTCAGCAATTGTACACATAGTCATAAATCAATAAAATAGAAACTCAAAAGTATTGCATAAAATGATAGGGATTGCTCAGATCCAGTGTTAGTAAAAATTCATTTGCAGATGTTAGAGTGGTTAATTGAAATCACCACGGATAAAACCATGTTGCAACGATGTAAAATTAATATATTGTGATCGAAACTTCAAAACTCCGACGCGTTTCGTGGACTTATAATGCCACTTCTTCAGGAAGATTGTTGGTTTCATATCTAAAAATATATATATATATAAATATGTATGAGGCAGCAATAGCTATATATTAGATAAAACTGAGCAAAAGAGAGGAAAAAAAAAAAAGGGGAAAGGTGACTCTCCCAGTTTGTCAAAAACTTACGTTGCGATTGATAAGCCTGCTCACACAAGAGGTAGAGACATGGGGCCAGAGGTCTCCCACGGGAACTGAGGGAACACAAGGCAGCGGGCAAAGGCAAGGGCACCGCACATCGGGAGATATGGGCTGAACTAAATAAAGTAAAATGGTGCATGTGAGCAGGCTTATCAATCGCAACGTAAGTTTTTGACAAACTGGGAGAGTCACCTTTCCCCTTTTTTTTTTTTCCTCTCTTTTGCTCAGTTTTATCTAATATATAGCTATTGCTGCCTCATACATATTTATATATATATATATATATATTTTTAGATATGAAACCAACAATCTTCCTGAAGAAGTGGCATTATAAGTCCACGAAACGCGTCGGAGTTTTGAAGTTTCGATCACAATATATTAATTTTACATCGTTGCAACATGGTTTTATCCGTTGTGATTTCAATTAACCACTCTAACATCTGCAAATGAATTTTTACTAACACTGGATCTGAGCAATCCCTATCATTCTATGCAATACTTTTGAGTTTCTATTTTATTGATTTATGACTATGTGTACAATTGCTGACATCAATAAATGCATTTGTTACTCTGATAGATTGTCTATGTCTCTCAGTCCCGACCTTCCTTCTTGATGTTACTGAATAGGGATGGAGACGCATGGCTATTCCCACCACGCGACTCATTTAAAGTCCCACAACCTCCCCTCCCCTCCCTTTGAATGCTGGAATTTTTAGGACGTTTAGGTCGCGTTTGCACCGGCGTTTAGCGGGCGTTCGTGTTTAGAACCGTTCCTAGCGGTCAAAAAAAGAATTCCCCTTTAAAATGGAAAAACGCGAGCGCTAAACGTGGGTCATCGCATTCAGTCGTGTTTTTGCATTTGAAACGCCGGGAAACAAGCGTTCGAGCGCAAATAATTGCTTTTCAAAAAACGTCCCTGAACTCAACTGCCTGCAAATGACTGTAAACGACCCTGTGTACATGGACAGATAAGATAACATGTAGATGGGTTCAGGGGCTTCTGAAAAAAATGCCCAACTGCTCCTAAACGGACGTTTACAACGTCCCGTGTACATGGAGCCTAAGCTCTGGCATTGCTCACAATCACATATCAAAAACCACCCCACGCAGATTGAGGCATTGCCAGATCTTACCCCTACTGTGCCAGAATCAGGCAAGCCAGGAGATTCAAATTCCTACCTGCAAATACTAATATGTCCCTTTAATCAAGCCAAGAGTGGATATCAAGAGCTTCTCACACACTGAGAGAAGGTCAGCCAGGTGGACAGTGAGCTCTGGCATTGCTTACAAATTAAATATTCACCACAGGAGGATCAACCCTATATACCAGATTTTAACCCCTTCTGTGCTTGAATCAAGCAAGGTGGGAGAGTTTGATTCATAGATGCAAACCTTAATATGTCTCCTTTTTATGGAGCCAATAGTAGTCAATAAGATTAGACTGACAGATGGTGCCCCCCCAGACTCGGAGAAGGTCAGCTTAGTGGACATGGAGCTCAGACTGGCACGTCATTGTTCACAATGAAATATGCATTCCCTCGTGGATGGACCCATTAACAGTTTTAAAACCCCAATATGACCCCCCCCCCCTTATAAGAAAGCTAGGACATTGGGAGCTCCCCAAAATGGTTGGTCAGGTGGACGTTGAGCTCTGGCGTTGCTCATGATGAAATATTCACCCCCTGGTGGATGGACCCCTTAACAGATTTTACCCCCCCCCCCCCCCCATTGTGCCAGAATCTAACAAGGTGCAATATTCCGATTCGCAGAAGCAAACCCAAAGGATCTATTTATAAAGCAGTGAATGTGACTTTCACCAAACATTCCCTGGTAGATCCCAACCCTGCTCTGCCAAATCAGGGGAGCCGGTATATTACAATTCACAGGTCCGAACCACAATTTAACACCCCCCCCCCCCTCTTATTTAAGCTGAGATGGGGCATCAAGAGCTCCCCAAACACTGTGAAGCTCAGCCAGGACATTGAGCTCTGGCATTATTCAAAATTAAATTTTCACCCCCAGTTGATGGACCCTTTAAAAGATTTAAACCCCTCCCGCTGTGCCAGAATTCAGGCAAGGTGGAATATTCCGATTCACAGATGCAAACCCAAAGGATCAATTTATAAAGCAGTAAAGCAGTGAATGTGACTTTCACCAAACATTATCTGGTAGATCATAGCCATGCTCTACCGAATCAGGAGAGCCGATATATTACAATTCACAAATCCAAACCACCATAAAGCCCCCCCCCCCCCCCCCCCCACTCATAATCAAGCCAGGATGGGGCATTGAGAGCTCACCAAACATTGTGAAGCTCAGCCAGGTGGACATTGAGCTCTGGCATTACTCATGATGAAATTTTCACCCCCCCGGTGGATGGACCCTTTAAAAGATTTAAACCCCCCGCTATGCCAGAATCAGACAAGGGTGGATATTCCAATTCACAGATGCAAACCCAAAGGGTCTATTTAAAAAAAGCAGTGAATGTGACTTTCACCAAACATTCCCTGGTAGATCCTAACCCTGCTCTGTAACCATCAGGTGAGCCGGGGTATTCTGATTCGCAGACTCAAACCCCAATATGAACCCCCCTTATATTCAAGCTCAGAGGGGTTTTTCAAGATCTCCCCAAACACTGTGAGAGGGTTAATCAGGTAGATTGAGCTCTGGCGCTGTTCCTGATTAAATATTCACCCCCCCCCCCCCCCCCCCCGGTGGATGGACCATTTAAAAGATTTCACCCCTGTTGAACCAGAATGGATTTTCTACATGTAAGTTGCTATTAATAAAGACATTGCTTTTAAATTTTCCTGTGACCTGGCGCCCTTGCTTTCTTTTTTCGAGCCAGAATCTAACAAGGTGCGATATTCCGATTCGCAGAAGCAAACCTAAAGGATCTATTTATAATGCAGTGAATGTTACTTTCACCAAACATTCCCTGGTAGATCCTAACCCTGCTCTACCAAATCAGGGGAGCCGGTATATTACAATTCACAGATTCCACCACAATATAACCCCCCCCCATAATCAAGCTGAGATGGGGCATTGAGAGCTCCCCAAACACTGTGAAGCTCAGCCAGGTGGATATGGAGCTCTGGCATTACTCATGATAAAATTTTCCCCCCCGGTTGATGGACCCTTTAAAAGATTTAACCCCCCCCCCCCCCCCCTCCGTGCCAAAAACAGACAAGGTGGGATAACCTGATTCGCAGATGTGAACGCAAAGGATCTATTTATAAAGCAGTGAATGTGACTTTCACCAAACATTCCCTGGCAGAGAATCAGTCACTGTCATTGAAAACACATGTACCTGGCAGATTCACCTGCAGAGAATGTGAGAACAGATCTGGAGCCAAGAGCAGCAGTAAACCTGCAGAGCGTTGGTTGTCGCTGATCAGTCGCAGTGAGCAGCTTTGCAGTGCAGGTTGTCCCCTGGATCACAGCTCCAGCTCTTCCCCCCATCCCGGAGACGTGCTGCCCAGCACGCCATGTACAGCGCCCCCCTCTTACAATATCATAACACGAAACCCTTACCTTGAGGTTGCCAAGCGTTGACTATACAAGTTCTCTGTGACAGGAGAGCATCGTACACAGAGGAGGGAGGGAGAGGAAGGGGGAGGGGGAGCCAACGCTCAGCCTCCAATAGAACATTTCACTGCATTTTTCTTACACTTTAACGCCAAACATTTTTTTTTTTATCTATATTTCTGGTGTGCAGTGAACATTACATACACACCGGGAGCGATTTACTAAAACTGGAGAGTGCAAAATCTGGTGCAGCTGTGCATGGCAGCCAATCAGCTTCTAACTTCAGCTTGTTCAATTAAGCTTTGACAGAAAAAAAAAAAACCTGGAAGCTGATTGGTTTCTATGCGGAGCTGCACCAGACTTTGCAGTTTTAGTAAATCGACCCCCGGTGTTTATTGATTACTAATTTTCAGAACTATTCGCCCTATGAAGCTGCATGTACATTCGTTCTGTGTGAATTAGCCAGAATTTGCTCGTTACTTTGAAGTTTTTGTAGGATGTATAAAGCTGTGGCTGTGTGCCAATGGGGCGAAATCAAACGGATCTCCTCTTCTCATCCAACGTCCATAGGGTATTTCTTCTAGCCTCTTGACGAATGACGGCTACAAAAGTCTATTTTTATAAAATAAAACTCATTAGTGTGAAAGTTCATGCAAAAAAAGTCAGAAAAATGTTTCTTCCACATGCAAGTGTTAAAACTCTGCTTACCAGAAGGTTAGATTCCCCCCTAATAAGGTCTAGTTTGCGCCTTGCCCTTTAAGCTGGGCTGCTATTCAACCATTTCACTTACCAGCCAGCCAGCCACAAACCGAATTCTCCTAACAGGTCACAATAAGGTGGTTGTAAACCGCTGGTTGTTTTTTTTTTTCGGAGGGATTACTATTGAGAGGGGGATCAGCAGAGCTGGTGGATACTACTGAGCTGGAGATCAGTAGATCTGCGGATTACTACTGAGTGGGGGATCAGCATAGCTGTGGGTTACTACTAAGTGGGGAATCAGCAGAGCTTGGGGTTACTACTAAGCGGAAGATTAGCAGAGCTGGGGGTTACTACTTAGTGGGGGACCAGTAGAGCTGAGGGGTTACTACTGAGTAGGCGATCAGCAGAGCTGAGGGGTTACAACTGAGTGGGGAATCAGCAGAGCTGGGAGTTACTACTAAGCGGAGGATTAGCAGAGCTGGGGGTTAATCTTAGTGGGGGATCAGCACAGCTGAGGGCAGGGGCGGACTGACCATTCGGGGATTAGGGCACTGCCCGAGGGCCCAGGGTCAGTAGGGGGCCCCATGAGAGGCTACACACTGCAGGAAGAAGCCAGGAACTTCCATGCAGGCTGTGCTGTGGTAGATATTAAAATGCCCACTCTATGTGGCTGAGCTGCAATTTGTAGGTGGGGCTTTGTGTGGCTTGAGTGTGGACACAGGGGGCCCCATGATCTCTGATTGCCTGGGGGCCCCATGAGTTGTCAGTCCACCCCTGGCTGAGGGGTTACTACTGAGTGGGGTATCAGCACAGCTGAGAGGGTACAACTGAGTGGGGATCAGCAGAGCTGAGAGATTACAACTGAGTGGGGGATCTGCAGAGCTGGGGGTACTATTGAGTGGGGCATCAGCAGAGATGGGGGGTACTACTGAGCATGGAATCTGCTGAATAAGGCTTCTAATATGCTGGGGTTCTGCTGAACAGGGGTACTATTGAGCTGGGGTTCTGCTGAACAGGGGTACGATTGAGCTGGGGATCTGCTGAGCGGGGGGACTACTACACTGGGGCTCTACCGGACCCCTTAAAAACAAATAGAATTCAGCACACACACAGGGCATTTGCCAAGCTTCTAAATATGAAAATAAAGCAATAAGTGAGCGGCTGAAGTTCCCAGAAGCTGCCACACACGGTGACTCTACAAGCCTTGTCTACAGAATAGAAAGCAAACAAAGTACAACACTTACAATATACAATAAAATCAAATAACAAGAAGAAAATCTCTCTAAAGTTTATTTTGTAGTGTGGAACGTTCTAAGAAAAGAGTTACACAAAGTTCAATGTGGAGATCTCCTGGAGTGAGAAGAATCCCTCCATGTGATGGAGAGGGTGCTACTGACCCCCCTCCCCCCCTCCTATACACTCACCAGAAATGAATAGTATACACATGTAGTGTATAAATATTCCTGGATATTCACCACGTGTAAATAAACAGGTCTATGACTCAACCCCCATCTGTGTACTCATTATGGAAGTACATTATGTATAGGAATGTCACAATCACCGCATTACTGAATAGTCCATGAAATGTCCATGCTTTCTATTTATAGAGCCTCAAAGTGCTGCAACAAAAACGCTACAGGGTAAATGACGGCTCTGTGGATCGCATATAATTGTACTTTTTCCAGCTGAGATCCTTTTGTCCTGTCTCCCTGTCCTCTCCCCTGCAGCAGCACATGATTTACACGTGATGAATATTCAGGACAATTTACAATACATGTGTATATACTATTCATTTCTGGTGAGTGTATAGGAGGGGGGGAGGGGGGGTCAGTAGCACCCTCTCCATCACATGGGGGGGGGGGGGGGGGGGATTCCTCTCACTCCAGAACATCTCCAAATTGAATTTTGGGGTCAATTTAATAAACCTGAAGAGTGCAAATTTTGTGCAGCTGTCAGACACGTGCATGACGAAAAAATGAGTTTAGATTCGTTAATCTAATTATTTTGTTTCATTAAATTTGGTTTATTCGTTCAATTCATATTTAGGATTCATATTCAGAAATTCGTTTTATGTCTTTTTCAAATTTTCTTTAGAATTTTTTTAGATTCGAATCGTTCGAATTGATACATTTTGAATCGGTCGAATCAAAAACTTTTTTTATTTTATTTAGATTGGAATGCGGCAAAAGAGAAAAAACAAGAGAAAAATCTTCATCAAACCCCTTCCCTGCCAGTGTCATTATTACAGTAAGGGCTCTTTCACACGGTCCGCCTCCGTAGGCGGATCCGTGCTGCTCAGCAGGGATCGATCCGCCGATCCCCGCTGAGCCGGCGGGTGACAGCTCCGTCTCCGCTTGCAGAGCGGAGAGGGAGGTGTCACAGCCCCCGCTGCCCTCTATGGGGGATCGGATGAGAGCGGACCGCCTGTCCGCTCTCATCCGATCCGATTCCTGAACGGATGGAAAAATAGGGTTTCCATCCGTCCAGATTTCACGCACAGGATCGGATACGGATGGCAGCGGGTGTCAGTGGAGGTGTCTCCGCTGACATCCGCTGCCCCATAGAGCTGCATAGAGGATCCGATCAGATCCGCCTAAAAAACTGACAGGTGGATCTGATCGGATCGCTCGTGTGAAAGAGCCCTAAGCGGAGGTCGCGGTGCGAGCAGCGCGCCGCGACCTCGGAGCGGCCGCCACGGACTTCATAACATTGAAGTCTATGGCGGTCACCTCTGGGTCGCCCCAAAGAAGCTCCGGACCCTTTTTCTAGGTCGGATCGACTTGTGTCGCTCCTATTAGAACGGGTCCGCAGCTTCCCTATGGGAGGCGACATGCGGCGACCTGTGAGGCGACCAGGTCGCCTCACAGGTCGCCCTAGTGTGAACCGGCACTAACAGTGCATATTTTTAGCACTGATTACTGCAGTAATGTCACTGGTCCCCCCAAAAGAGTCAAAAATGTCAGTCAGGGGTCCGATCTGTCCGCCGCAATGTTGCAGTCCCGCTAAAAATCGCAGATCACCGCCATTAATAGAAAAAAAAAACAATAAAAATGCCATAAATCTTTCCCGTAGTTTGTAGATGCAATAACTTTTGCGCAAACCAATCAAAATATGCTTATTGCGATTTTTTTTACCAAAAATATATAGAGGAAAACAAATTGGCCTAAAATGTTAAAAAATTTTGATTTTTAATTTTTTTGGGGGAATGTTAAATAGCGGAATGTAAAAAATATTGTTTTTTTTTTTTTTTCAGAATTGTCGCTCTTTTTTTGTTTATAGCGCAAAAAAATAAAAATTTGCAAAGGTGATCAAATATCACCAAAAGAAATCTCTATTTGAAGGAAAGAAAGGACATACATTTTATTTAGGTACAGGTATGACCGCGCAATTGTCCATTAACCACTTGCCGACTGCCTAACGCCGATCTACGTCGGCAGTCAGCCCCTCACAGGCAAAGTGACATAGGGGTACGTCACTAGCTTGTGAGGGTCTAGGGAGCGAGCGCGCGCCCCCAGAGGCGCGCTCCCGCTCCCGCGTGGTCACGGACCCCCCCGCGCGTGTGACCGGCGGACCCGATGTCCGCCGGTCACTCGGCGATTGGCGGGGGAGAGGGAGAATGTCAGGCAGCTTGTGTAAACAAGCCACCTGTCATTCTCCTCGCTGTAAAGACACTGATCATACGGATCTAGTATGTAGATCCGTTGATCAGTGTCCTTACAGCTCAAGCCACAGCCAATCACAGTAGAAAGCACGCCCCTAGGGATACACACAGCCCCTCCCTCCCAAATAAAGTTAACCCCTTCACAACCAGTGTATTTTTACAGTAACAGTGCATATGTATAGCACTGATTACTGTAGAAATGTCACTGGTAACCCCAAAAGTGTCACAAATGTCAGTCAAGGGTGCGATCTGTCCGCCGCAATGTCGCAGTACCGCAAAAAAAATCGCAGATCGCCGCCATTACGCGTTAAAAAAAAAACAACAAAAATTACAAAAATCTTTCCCTTTGTTAGTAAACGCGATAACTTTTGCGCAAACCAATCAAAATACGCTTTTTGCGATTTTTTTTACCAAACATATGTAGCATAAAACAAATTGGCCGAAAATTTTAAAAAATTTTGATTTTTACTTTTTTTTTGGGGGGAATTTCATATAAAAAAATGTGAAAAATATTGTTATTTTTGCAAAATTGACGCTCTTTTTTTGTTTATAGCGCGTGATCAAAAAATCGCACAGGTGATCAAATACCACCAAAAGAAAGCTCTGTTTGTGGGAAAAAAAGGACGTCAAATTCGTTTAGGTACAGCGTCGCACGACCGCGCAATTGTCCATTAAAGTCACGCAGTGCCGAATCGCAAAATACCCCCTGGTCAGGAAGGGGGTAAAATCTTCCGGGGCTTAAGTGGTTAAAAGTAACGCAGTGCCGAATCGCAAAATAGGGCCTGGTCATTAAGGGGGAAAATCCTTCCGGTCTGAAAGTGGTTAAAGGGACGATTTTTTTTCAACACTTTTTTTTTTTTTTTCTTTTTTAGTGTAGATGTGAGGTGTGAGGTCTTTTTGACCTCAGATCTCATAATAAAGAGGACCTGTCATGCCTATTTCTATTACAAGGGATGTTTACATTCCTTGTAATAGGAATAAAAATGATCAATTTTTTTTTCTTTTTTTTTTTAAACTGTGTAAAAATAAATAAAATAAATAGGAAAAAAAAAATGAAAGCGCCCTGTCCCCGTTAGCTCACGCGCAGAAGCGAACGCATATGAAAGTCCCGCCCACATATGTAAACGGTGTTCAAACCACACATGTGAGGTATCACTGCGATCGTTAGAGAGAGAGCAATAATTCTAGCCCTAGACCTCCTCTGTTACTCTAAACTGATAATCTGTAGAAATTTTTAAAATGTTGCCTATGGGGATTTTTAAGTACCAAAGTTTGTTGCCATTCTACGAGCGTGCAAAATTTTGAAGCATGTTATAATTGCAAAGGGTGGAGCCAACTCAATATTGAACCCTACGGACTAAGACTGGGATGCCATTAACCACTTCTGGACTGGAAGGATTTGCCCCCTTAATGACCAGGCCATATTTTGCGATTCGGCACTGCGTTACTTTAACGGACAATTGCGCAGTTGTGCGGCGCTGTACCCAAATAAAATTGATGTCCTCCTTTCCCACCAATAGAGCTGTAGAAATTTTTAAAGTGTCGCCTATGGGGATTTTTAACCACTTAAGCCCCGGAGGATTTGTTTCTAAAAGACCAGGGGGTTTTTTTGCGATTTTTTTTACTGTGTGACTTTAACGGACAATTGCGCGGTCGTGCAACGCTGTACCTAAACGAATTTGACGTCCTTTTTTTCCCACAAACAGAGCTTTCTTTTGGTGGTATTTGATCACCTGTGCGATTTTTTGATCATGCGCTATAAACAAAAAAATTCCCCCAAAAAAAAATGTAAAAATCAAAATTTTTTAACATTTTCCGCCAATTTGTTTTATGCGACATATGTTTGGTAAAAAAAATTGCAAAAAGCGTATTTTGATTGGTTTGGCGCAAAAGTTATTGCGTTTACTAACAAAGGGAAAGATTTTTGTCATTTTTGGTGTTTTTTTTTAACGCGTAATGGCGGCGATCTGCGATTTTTTTCCGTACTGCGACATTGCGGCAGACAGATCGGACCCTTGACTGACATTTTTGACACTTTTGGGGGTACCAGTGACATTACTGCAGTAATCAGTGCTATACATATGCACTGTTACTGCAAAAATGACACTGGCAGGGAAGGGGTTAACTGTATTGGAGAGGGAGGGGTTAAGTGTGTCCTAGGGGCGTGATTCTAACTGTAGTGGGACATGGCTATTGGTGTAAAAACAAAGAACAACGGTCCTACATAGTAGAACCGTCTGATCTGCATTTTTACACCAGGGAGAATGACGGGGCGGTTTGTTTAAGCCGCTCCGCCTTTCTCCCTTCACCGGAGCGATCGTAGTGTGACCGGCGGACGTCGGGTCCGCCGGTCACACGCACTGACTTGTCAGTTAACGAGCCGCGGCGGGCGCGCGCCCGCAATTGGCTCTCAAGTCAGTGACAGGCGAGTGACGTACCCATACGTCACTCTGCCTGGCCGGGGCTGACCGCCGCAGTATATAGTCGTGCGGCGGTCGGCAACCGGTTAAGTACCAATGTTTGCCACCATTCCGCGATCGTGCGCAATTTTGAAGCATGACATGTTGGGTATCTATTTACTCGGCATAACATTATCTTTCACATTATGGAAACAAATTGGGCTAACGTTACTGTTTTGTTATTTTTTATTTTAAAAAAAAGTGAATTTTTTCCAAAAAAATTGCATTTGGAAGACCGCTGCGCAAATACGGTGTGATAAAAAATATTGCAACCATCTACATTTCATTCTCTAGGGTCTCTGCTAAAAAAATATATAATTTTTAGGGGTTCTAAGTAGTTTTCTAGTAAAAAAAAAAAAAAAAAAAAACGGATTCTAGCTTGTAAACACCAAGTGTTAGCTCATTAGCTTTTAGATACATATTCCCGGTTTCACTCCGGTCTCTTTTTTCCTGACTGGATGGCTCGTGAATCCATGACACTGCCTAAGGTAGCTGTCCACTTCAATATACCTTCTATTTTTATTTACAATTTACTTTAGTATATTAATGCAACCCATACTCTCATTAGCTTTTAGATATATATTCAAGCTCCTGATGAATGGACGGAGGTCCATGAAACGCGTCGAGCCGACAAATTACTCAAAATTGATGGTTTAGCATAATCATAATATATGTAAAGAATGTGAGCACACAGATAATTCATGTCATGACATATCTATTGTACTCTTGAGTGATCCATTTTTGGTCCTAGAAATATTGTATTTATTTTGGATGTGTTATATATTTATTGTATCTACTGTGTGCTTTTCCTCTGTATACGTATATGTTACAGTGTTTTTAAATTATGTATAACTATTTAATAAAATACAGTATTCATTTTTATGTCCAGCTGTTCCTCAATTAAAGTCCCATTGTTTCCTGTTTTTCCATATATAATTTTTTTGACAGGTACAACAACTCCCATATATTTGTTTTATTTTTTTATTTAGCTGTCTGCCCGACGTTCAGATTTTATTATGAGCAGATTGATCTGTAGAACGAATGGTACATCTAATCTTTTTTGACCTATAGCAAATTTTTGTTCAGCATGTGCCGATTTCTTTGCCTGTCACCTTTAAATATATTCTATGTATCCTTGACACACCAGCAGAAATTCCAGATGATGCTTGTGCCAGGAGATTATAGAGGTATTCATAGAGCAATGACATATTTCACACACCGGGGGAAAGTGGGGAAACAGAGTTTAGGCGACATGCAAGGTTTTGTCAGGAGGCGGAGCCCAGACCACCAAACAGAGACCTCTGTAGGCTCAGAAAATGGAGTCTCACTTGTCGGGATACAAGGACTTGTTTCAGAGGGTTATATGGGGGACAGAAGTCTCTACAGCTGCGTGACAAAAATATTTGTGTTCTTTTCTCTTTTCCTGGAATCCTTATCACTAGAAAGAAAACAGAACCAAAAGCAAGAATAACTGATAGAGATATGATGCATATTTACTAAGCTCACATGTTGAATTATTATTGTAAAATTTACCTGAATGGAATTTTTTAGGTGAATTTCTCACATTTTTTTACATTGCTTTCAGTTTTATATTTTTAGAACTATGTTATAAATAGTCTTCCTCTAGTGGCTGCCACTGGAAAAAAGGATAGATGTAAGGAAATGGAGAGAAAGAGAGAGGAGTGGAGAGAGAGAGAGGAGAAAGAGAGAGAGGAGAGAGGGGAGAAAGAGAGAGGAGTGGAGAGGGAGAGGGAGAGAGAGAGAGAGAGAGAGAGAGAGAGGAGTGGAGAGGGAGAGAGAGAGAGAGAGAGAGAGAGAGAGAGAGAGGAGTGGAGAGGGAGAGAGAGGAGAGAGAGGAGTGGAGAGGGAGAGAGAGGAGAGAGAGGAGAAAGAGAGAGGAGAGAGAGGAGAAAGAGAGAGGAGAGAGAGGAGAAAGAGAGAGGAGAGAGGGGAGAAAGAGAGAGGAGAGAGAGGAGAAAGAGAGAGGAGAGAGAGGAGAAAGAGAGAGGAGTGGAGAGGGAGAGAGAGAGAGGAGAAATAGAGAGAGAGAGAGAGAGGAGAGAGAGGAGAAAGAGAGAGAGGAGAGAGGGGAGAAAGAGAGAGGAGTGGAGAGGGAAAGGGAGAGAGAGAGAGAGGAGTGGAGAGGGAGAGAGAGGAGAGAGAGGAGTGGAGAGGGAGAGAGAGGAGAAAGAGAGAGGAGAGAGAGGAGAAAGAGAGAGGAGAGAGAGGAGAAAGAGAGAGGAGAGAGGGGAGAAAGAGAGAGGAGAGAGAGGAGAAAGAGAGAGGAGTGGAGAGGGAGAGAGAGAGAGAGGAGAAATAGAGAGAGAGAGAGAGAGAGAGAGGAGAGAGAGGAGAAAGAGAGAGAGGAGTGAAGGGAGAGAGAGGAGAAAGAGAGAGGAGTGGAGAGGGAGAGAGGGAGGGAGGGAGAGAGAGAGAGGGAGGGAGGGGGAGAGAGAGAGGGGGAGGGGGAGAGAGAGGGAAGGAGGGGGAGGGGGAGGGAGAGAGAGGGGAGTGGAGAGAGAGAGAGGAGAGAGAGCGAAAAAGAGATGAGTGGTGAGAGAGAGGGAGAGAGAGAGGAGGGAGAGAGGAGAGTGAGAGAGGAGTAGAGAGGGAGAGAGAGAGAGAGGAGAAAGAGATAGGAGAAAGAGATAGTAGTGGAGAGCGAGAGGGAGAGAAAGAGGAGTGGAGAGAGAGAGAGAGGGGGGGAGTGGAGAGAGAGGAGGGGAGAGAGAGCAGTGGAGCGCGAGAGAGGAGTGGAGAGAGAGAGGGAGGAGCGGAGAAAGAGAGAGGGAGGAGTAGAGAGAGAGAGAGAGAGAGAGGAGGAGTGGGGAGAAAAGGAGAGAAAGGAAGGAGTGGAGAGAAAAAGAGGGAGAGGATTGGAGCAAAAGAGAGAGAGGGAGGGAGGAGGAGTGGGGAGGGACAGAGAGAGAGAGAAAGAAATGTGTGGAGAGAGAGAGAGAGAAAGGAAGGAGTGGAGAGAAAAAGAGAGAGAGGAGTGGAGAGAAAGAGAGGGAGAGAAAGAGAGAGAGAGAGAGAGAGAGAAAGGAGTGGAGAAAAGGAGAGAAAGGGAGGAGTGGAGGGAAAAAGAGAGAGCGAGAGGGGTGGAGAGAGGGAGAGAGACAGAGATTTTCTGTCTGACCACTAGATATCTACCTCTTCCTTATTAAACCAAGGTGCCCAGGTTCTCTGTCTGGGGGGCCTTCAGGTTTCTTGAGGAATGCTTTGGCAAACTCCCTAAATATTTCCACAAAATTCTATACAAGTCAGCTGGTGGATCAAGTTTGCCTTAAGTTACACAAAGTAACAGGTTTTCATTGCACAACATTATTACCTTCCAGCCACTGGTGTCCTAACAACCAGTGACATCATCCGTTCAGAAGGAGGCCCGCCCAGTATCCTTGTTTGTCCCTTTTCATCAGCAATGGGGTCACATTAGCTGAGTGAGGGAGAGAAACAGAGGAAGAAAAGAAACTAACATTGGGTGTCCTATGTGTGCTATATTAGGTAAAATTATTATTTTTGTTTATTTTGGTAGGGGGTCCTTGAGATTGTGCATCATTTAAGAGGGTGCCTTGACTTAGGGCTCTTTCACACGGGCGCTCTGTGTTTCCGCAAATCATCCTAATTTTTTAAGTCTATGGCATTGCGGATGTCAGCGGAATTCCATCCGCTGACATCCGATTTTCCTCCTTTCAGTTCTGTTCCGTTTTTTGGAACAGAACAGAACCCTATTTTTCCTCCGTTCAAAAAACGGAAAGGAAGCAAAATCGGATGTCAGCGGTGTCATCCGCTGACATCTGCAATGCCATAGACTTACATTATGTCCTTATATCATCCGCAAACGGATGGGATGATATGCGGACATACGGAGCGGATGACACAAATGTCAAAAAAAAAGTCCCGCAGCGGAGCTCTCACACGGAGCGGCCGTGTGAAAGAGCCCTAAGAAAAAACTTTGAGAAACACTGCTTTACCATGTGATTCTATTCCTTGCACTTCATCCATCCTTTCTTTTGCTGTTACCTTAAAGCGGAGTTCCAGCCTCAAAATCGATTTTGGGCCATCCGCTTGCTGAGGGCAACCTGAAAAAGAAATGGATACTGGCAATTTTTTTTTTTGGTCACTTACCTTATTATAGAAGAAAATATACTCACCTCCCTTCCACTTCCTCCCTCTTTGGCCGCTGAACGTCATCACTCCCAGGAATCAATGCAAAGAATGGATTAAGATAAAAAACCTTCTGGCTTTGCAACTCCTTTAATCCTACTCTCTTGTGTGATGACCTTAACCACTTTGCCGCTGCTCACTAGAGCTCTACTGCGGCAAAGTGGCTCTTGTAGGTCTGACGACATAGACCTACCTCGGCAGACACTCCCCCTTCTCAGCGGCGCGCGCGCCCCGCCGGAGGCTCGCTCCCGCTGTATTCAGTCACAGCGGGAATCGGGCCAGGGGAGGAGCAGCAGGGATCGCCGCTGCTCTTCCCCAATCGTCGGGGAATCGAGTATGGAGATCCGCCCGCTCTTTTTTTGTTTATAGCACAAAAAGTAAAAATCGCACAGGTGATGAAATACCACTAAAAGAAAGCTCTGTTTGTGGGAAAAAAAGGACGTAAGTTTTGTTTGGGTACGGCGTCGCACGACCGCGCAATTGTCAGTTAAAGTCGCACAGTGCCGAATCGCAAAAAGTGGCCCAGACGTAAGACAGCAAAATCCACCGGTGGTAAAGTGGTTAAATTGTCTGCCTGACCATTAGTTGTCTACCTTGTTGTACCATTCTATACATTTCATCCATACTTTCTTATCTCCTGACCTTAGATTGTCTGCCTGACCATTAGTTGTCTACCTGGTGGTACCATTCCATGCGCCTCATCCATGTGTTCTTGTGTGCTAACTACAGATTGTCTGCCTAACCATTAACCACTTTACCAACGGAGGTTTTTGCTGTCCTACGTCCAGGCCACTTTTTGCGATTCGGCACTGTGCGACTTTAACTGACAATTGCACGGTCATGCAATGCCGTACCCAAACGAAATTTACATCCTTTTTTCCCACAAACAGAGCTTTCTTTTGGTGGTATTTGATCACCTGTGCGATTTTCATTTTTTGCGATATTAATTAAAAAAAGCGACAATTTTGAAAAAATAACAATATTTTTCTACTTTGACAGTTAAAAAATATCCAATATATTCAATTTTTGTCGTATATTTAGGCCAAAATGTATTTAGCTACATGTCTTTGACAAAAAAATTCTCAATGAGCGTATTTTTAACCGCTTTATGACCGGAAGATTTTACCCCATTCCTGACCAGGCCATATTTTGCGATTCGGCTCTTTAACGGACAATTGCGCAGTCGTGCAACGCTGTACCCAAATTAAATTTATGTCCTTTTTTTCCCCACAAATAGAGCTTTCTTTTGGTGGTATTTGATCAACTGCTTACTTTTTGCGCTATAAACAAAAAAACAGCGACAATTTTGAAAAAATAATATTTTTCACATTTTTTTATATGAAATTCCCCCCCAAAAAATGTAAAAATCTAAAGCAGAGGTCATTGGCAGGCAAGTGTGTAGTCAGGTCCATGAAGAGGTAGTGAGCAGAAACCAGACAAGGGCGTAGCCAGGTCTAGGCAGAGGTAAAGAGCAGGCAGCAGGTAAGAGAGCAGTAAGTTTCAGGCAGAGGATGTGGCCAGGCAGCAAGCAGAGGTCATTGGCAGGCAGCAGGCAAGAGAATATTCAGGTCCAATATTCCCCACAAATAGAGCTTTCTTTTGGTGGTATTTGATCAACTGCTTACTTTTTGCGCTATAAACATCTAATTTTTTTTATCATTTTAGGCCAATTTGTTTTCTGCTACATATTTTTGGTAAAAAAAATATCGCAATAAGCGTGTTTTGATTGGTTTGCACAAAAGTTATTGCGTTTACTAACTATGGGAAAGATTTCTGTCATTTTTGGTGTTTTTTTTCAAAGAGTAATGGCGATCTGCGAATTTTTTTGCGGCAATGTGATGCGGCAATGCGACATTGCGGCGGACAGATCAGACCCTTAACTGACATTTTTGACACTTTTGGGCTCACCAGTGACATTACTACAGTAATCAGTGCTATAAATATGCACTGTTACTGTAAAAATGACACTGGCAGGGAAGGGGTTCATTTTTATTGGAGAGGGAGGGTGCCTGGTGCTTACTAACGTGTGTGGGGGGAGGTGACTGAGGGACACAGGGACAGATCGCAGGTTCAGCTATGCTGAACCCTGCAATCTGACCCTGCCTGTCACTGAGGAGATCCGCCCGCTTTGTTTACACAAGCAGGCGGATTTCCACACTAGATCCCCGACGATCGGGGAAGAGTGATCACCGCCGCTCCTCCCCTGGCCCGACTCCCGCTGTAACTAAATACAGCGGTAGCGAGTCTCCGGTGGCGCGCGCACCGCCGAGAGAGGGGAATGTCTGGTGACGTAGGTCTACGTCGCCAGACGATAACGAGCCACTTTGCTGCAGTACAGTCAACATGACTGGTCGGCAAGTGGTTAATCGCCTACCTTGTGATACCATTCCATGCACTTCATCATACTTTCTTGTGTGATGACCTTACATGGTCTGCCTGACCATTAATCATCTTCCTTGTGTGGTACCATTCCATGTGCCTCATCCATGTGTTGTGTGATGAGTCATGATGACCACAGATTGTCTGCCTGACCATCAATCATTTATCTTGTTTTACCATACTGTGCATTCCCTTTGCATTTGTTTGTGTGATAACCTCAGATGATCTACCTGATCATTAATCATCTACAATATCTTGAGATTCCGATACATCAACACTCCTCCTCCCACCCTACTCACTTATTTATACAATATCTCACAAAAGTGAGTACACCCCTCACATTTTTGTAAATATTTTATTATATCTTTTCTTGTACAAAAATTTTTATTAACTCCCTTAGCGGTAACCCCGAGCGTGACTCGAGGTGGTTTTTTCATGCTAGGATCGGTCCCCCCCGAGTCACGCTCGGGGTAGATGTGCAGAGCCTGCAGCGGGGTTCCTTACCTTCTCTGGCGATCCAGCAATGATCTCCCATTGCTGTGATCGCCGCCGAGATCCCCGCCGCGCCGTCCGTCGTTCTGATGACTTCCTGGTTCCGTTCCCTGCAGCAGCAATGGTGCATGGGAGTGAAACTGGGAGGGAAATTCAAATGTTGCACAAAACACAAACACATAAAAAGGAGGTGATACAATGTAATCTGAGAGGATTACACTGTATCACCTTAGTATCAGACACAGTGCCCTTTCAGTGCCCCTTGCCATTTTCATTTGTGACAAATATAACCTGTATTAACCTAATAAATATTATTAATAATAATAATAATATTAATATATATATATATATATATATATATATATATATATATATATATATATATATATATATATATATATATATTATATAATATTATAATATATAATATAATATAATAATAATTATATATATAATATATAATATTATATAATATAATATTAATAATAATACTAATAATAAATAATAACCTGTATAAATACCTGTAATAAAAATTATAATTCATGTGTTTGTGTTTCAAATTTATCACATCTGGGATGTCTACTAGAGTCTTGTTTTGGTCAGGTTTAAGTAAGTAATTACTAAGAATTGTAGGCCTATAATACATAACGCCAAATTTCCATGCAAAAAATTGTACCTCTTTTGGTACATAATTCCTGACATAATCATACCGCCAGGGAGGTTAAGGAAAAAGCATAAACATACATCAGAGCAAGGCATGTAAGTATAATGCAAAAAATGGAACATATACAACAGGTAGCAGCAAAACAAAATGCAAACATAGGGCGTGAGCCAACAGTAAATGCTATGAACTAGATGGGATTTGTCAGCAAAAATCAACAGAGCGGGGACCAAAAGTCCCCCAATGACACATAGAGCAAACAACAACAGGAGGAGCAATCCGAGAGTGTTCCATCAATCAGATATAGTCATGGTTGTAAAGTACCAAGCAAAATGAAGGAGCAATACAGAAAAGACAAAGAGAAGAAAGAAGAAATGAAAAAGGAAGACAAATGAAGAGGGAGTTGTATATGTGTGTCGGTACCTCAGGCCAATTGGGGTGGGACTTTAAAGGCAGGTATCATTTGGTAATGATGTTTACAATGTTTGTATGAAAAATAAAGATTTAATAAAGTTTAAAACAGTGTACAAGGTAAGTACATGATTAGTGGTACAGGGCTATAGACCCTGGTGGAGAGGTGTGAAAGGTAGAAAGTTTTTGTGGTTATGGTGACTTTAGGGATATATCTCTCTGTCATTCCATGAAGTATGCCTGGAATTTCTGATCAGAGAGGGTCTCCTGTATTCCCAACGCGTTTCGGCTCCAATGGAGCCTTTCTCAAGGGTGTTGGTCACCAATTCTGAAATATTTTATACAAATGTATTAGTTAGTAATCACATATTCATACCACCTGATTCTATTCAATGTGGTAAAAAGTCTGAAGAATATACATACATAAGTTTGTTTTGTCCTTGTGTGATTGAGTAGCTCCCTTTTAGAACAGTGAGAACCTATGCTGCATCCTGCTATATAGATATACAGTATGTGGTAGGCGTGAATTAAGGTTATTGTTGTGGTTTTGCTTTTAGTGGGTATTTTGTTGCACTTACAAGTGATTTAGAGAAGGTAGGTATACGATTTCAAGAGATTGCTGTATGGGTCATATAGTGTATGATGCCCCTTAATCCAATCCTCAACGAGGAAATGTATGCCTTCTCTGGTTGCTTTTGTCCGCTAAAGGGTCAGCTGAGTAATCTGTATAAGAGAGTACTCAGCGATTTATGAAAAGTCAGAAACTATGTTTCTTTTGAAATATTTTGCGATTTTACTCAGCGATTCGGTGAGTCAGTTTAATCATTTTTGTGAGGTTTAAGAGATACTTTGCAAATTACCTTTTTTCTGGTGTACCTATGGGATTTTAAATGAAGAGGGAGAGGACAATGGAAAGAGACAAAGAGAAGAGTGGGGAAGGGAGAGAGCAGGTCCGGCGGGGCAATCATCCGGGTGGTATTAAATGGAGAGAAGAGTGGTCTGAAATCTAGAAGGGGCAACATTCGAAATCCAGGGGTCCCACACTTTTATTCTATCTTTTCATGTGACAACACTGAAGAAATGACACTTTGCTACAATGTAATGTAGTGAGTGTACAGCTTGTATAACAGTGTAAATTTGCTGTCCGCTCAAAATAACTCAACACACAGCCATTAACGTCTAAACTGCTGGCAACAAAAGTGAGTACACCCCTAAGTGAACATGTCCAAATTGGACCTGTGGGTCACAGTATCCAATTCCCCAACAATGTCCTCACAACTCTGAACTTGTTCTTATTTGTGTTCTTCTGGTCATCAAGTTACTTTCCAGGATCTGCCAAGACATAAAGAAACTGAAATCTTGTCTCTGGGCATGTATAGACTAATATCATCACCTTGTGAAGACTATAGCTTCATTGTCAGGGTGAGAAAGTATGGGAAAATCTTATCTATAGGTAAACATTCCACCGTCTGGTCTGTGGTGTTGACTAATCTCATATCCACCAAAGCGATCAATTGTACCAGAAACAGGGATACCACATGACAAGATGCAAAATTGTGTTCTTCTTTTATAAAAATTACCTGCGTGAACAAGTTCTTAAGGGGGTTTGAAACTTTGAAGTTTGTCCTAGAATAATAACAGACAGGGGGATAGATGAGTTCCATTAACGTCTGTCCTAAAATAATAGAGGGGGTTTCCTTTCAAATTTTGTTCTGAAAAAAGGGGGCTTTTTGAAGTTTGTCCTGGAATATTAAAGTGGGGGGGGGGGGATCCTTTGAAGTTTGTCCTAAAATAATACGAGGGGGGGGGGGCTCCAATAACAGGACAGGGGAATGGAGGAGTTGCATTGAAGTTTGTCCCAAAATAATTAAGGGGGGCTCCATTTAAATTTGTCCTGGAATAATAAAGGGACTCCTCTGAAGATTGCCCTGGGATATTAAAGGGGGGACTCCTTTGAAGTTTGACCTAAAATAATAAAGGGGAGTTTCTTTAAAGTTTGTCCTCAAAAAATTAGGAAGGGCCTCTTTGAAGTTTGTCCTGGATTATTAAAGAGTGGAGGGGGGGCTCCTTTGAGGTTTGTCCTGGAATAATAGGGGCTCCTTTGAAGTTTGTCCTGAAATGAAGGGGAGCTCCCGTAATGGGATGGGGGAGTTCCATTGAAGTTTGTCCTAAAATAATAAAGGGGGGCTCCTTTGAAGTTTGCCCTGGAATAATAAAGTATGGGGGCGCCTTGAATTTTGTCATGAAATAAAAAAAGGTGAGCTCCCATAACAGGACAGGGGAATGGAGGAGTTCCATTGAAGTTTGTCCTAAAATAATAAAGGGGGGCTCCTTTGAAGTTTGCCCTGGAATAATAAAGTAGGGGGGCTCCTTGAAGTTTGTCCTGAAATAAAAAAAAGGTGGGCTCCCATAACAGGACAGGGGAATGGAGGAGTTCCATTGAAGTTTGTCCTAAAATAATAAAGGGGAGCTCCTTTGAAGTTTGTCCTGAAAACATAAAAAGGGGCCTCATTAAAATGTGTTCTGCAATATTAAAATGGGGGAGGGGTTCCTTTAAAATATGTCCTTAAATAATAAAGATTGGGGGCCTTTGAAGTTTGTCCTTGAATAATAACGGGACAGGGGGATGGGGGAGTTCCATTGAAGTTTGTCCTAAAATAATAAAGGGGGGTTCCTTTGAAGTTTGTCCTGAAAACATAAAGAGGGGCCTCATTAAAATGTGTTCTGGAATATTAAAATGGGGGAGGGGTTCCTTTAAAATATGTCCTTAAATAATAAAGGTTGGGGGCCTTTGAAGTTTGTCCTGGAATAATAATGGGACAGGGGGATGGGGGAGTTCCATTGAAGTTTGTCCTAAAATAATAAAGGGGGGCTCCTTTGAAGTTTGCCCTGGAATAATAAAGTAGGGGGGCTCCTTGAAATTTGTCCTGAAATAAAAAAAGGTGGGCTCCCATAACAGGACAGGGGAATGGAGGAGTTCCATTGAAGTTTGTCCTAAAATAATAAAGGGGGGCTCCTTTGAAGTTTATCCTGAAAACATAAAGAGGGGGCTCTTTAAAGTGTGTTCTGGAATATTAAAGTGGGGGAGGGTTCCTTTAAAATATGTCCTTGAATAATAAAGGGGGGGGGGTCCTTTGAAGTTTGTCCTGGAATAATAACGGGACAGGGGGATGGGGGAGTTCCATCGAAGTTTGTCCTAAAAAAATAAAGAGGGGCTCCTTTGAAGTTTGTCCTGAAAAAATAAAATGGGGCCTCTTTGAAGTTTGTCCTGGAATATTAAATTGGGGGGAGGGGGGGTCCTTTGAAGTTTGTCCTGGAATAATAAAGAGGGGTGGGTTCCATGAAGTGTGCCCTTGGATAATAAAGGAGGTCCTTTTGAAGTTTGTACTGGAATAGTAAAGAGGCATTCCCTTAAAATTTGCCCTAGAATATTAAAGGGGGGGGGGGGGTTGCTTCTTTCAAGTTGTCCTGGGAAAAAAAATGGGAGACTGATATGAAGTATATCCTGAGATAATAAAGGAGGGTCCTTTGAAGTTTGTCCTGGCATAGGACAATAAGTGTTATTTTGTTTCTTTTATATCTCAGTAAACTCTTGAAATAAAATGAGGAAAACCAAAAAGTGATTTTCTTGGGTCGAATAAAGTTTTCCATCCTCAGAGGGTGGAAAAAAGAAGATAAAACATGTGCCAGTGGAACAAATATTTTTCTCCATCATGTGCGCTATAAATACCATCTGCACATAATAATTAGAAGCAAAAACTTTACCTTATTTCAGAAAAATAAACACAAAAAGCACTTGAGGCTTGTCTTTGTCTTTCTGTTTCTGTCCTTATGGAGGAACTGGGCAGAAAATCCTAGTGGACCCAGTTTTATTTGGCTGTTAGCTGTCACCAGGTCAGAAACGTTAAGACTGTACAGGAAACTTTAGGTGGGAAAGTAGCCAGGTCTGGGCAGAGGTTGTTAGCTAGCAGCAGGCAAGAGAGTAGTCAGGTCCAGGCAGAGGTTGTGGCCAGGCAGCAAGCAGAGGTCATTGGCGGGCAAGTGGGTAGTCAGGTCCATGAAGAGGTAGTGAGCAGAAACCAGACAAGGGCGTAGCCAGGTCTAGGCAGAGGTAAAGAGCAGGCAGCAGGTAAGAGAGCAGTAAGTTTCAGGCAGAGGATGTGGCCAGGCAGCAAGCAGAGGTCATTGACAGCAGGCAAGAGAATATTCAGGTCCAAGAAGAGGTAAAGGGCAGAAACCAGACAAGAGAGTAGTCAGGTCAAGGCAGAGGCCATGTGCAGGCTGCAGGCAAGGTGAAAGGTTTAAAAAGATGCATTGAACAAGAAGCAGGCAAGAGAGCAGTCAGGTCCAGGCTGAGGTCATGAGCAGGCAGCTGGCAAGAGAGTAATCAGGTCCAGGCTGAGGTCATGAGCAGGCAGCTGGCAAGAGAGTAATCAGGTCCAGGCTGAGGTCATGAGCAGGCAGCTGGCAAGAGAGTAATAAGGTCCAGGCTGAGGTCATGAGCAGGCAGCTGGCAAGAGAGTAATCAGATCCAGGCTGAGGTCATGAGTAGGCAGCTGGCAAGAGAGTAATCAGGTTCAGGCTGAGGTCATGAGCAGACAGCTGGCAAGAGAGTAATCAGGTCCAGGCTGAGGTCATGAGCAGGCAGCTGGCAAGAGAGTAATCAGGTTCAGGCTGAGGTCATGAGCAGACAGCTGGCAAGAGAGTAATCAGGTCCAGGCTGAGGTCATGAGCAGGCAGCTGGCAAGAGAGCAGTCAGCCAAGGCAGAGGTCATAAGCAGACAGTAGCATGTCGCCCGCCGATGACCACCCCATAATGCACTGCACTGGAGCAGTGAATAATTTACTGGTGATTGGCCAAAGCATGCACATGATCTGTATGCTTTGGCTAATCACAGCACAGTGTCCTGTCAGAGCCATGATTGGCCAAAGGCAGGCTGCCTTTAGCCAATCATGGCTCAGGGGCTAAGTCCACGCCATACACTATATAAGGCTGCTGCTTACACGGCAGCCATGTATAGTGTATGATAATAGAGGTTAGGCAGGTAGTTAGTGGATAGTGTGTTGAGTTAGTTTAGTGCAGTCAGTGTAGTGAACAGGCATACGCATCTTTTAAAATGTATAGATATGTTGTAACCCTGGGTCCCCCCCTCAATGCTCCCCAAGTTTTGTGTCCCTGTCACTTATAGTTCGTGAGCAGTGCCACGCAAAGCAGACCGAGATTTCCCATAGATGCCAATGTTAGACAAAGAACAGTGCCATGTCAAGCTGGCCGAGATTTCCTGTTATAGATATGGAGCAGTGCCATGTCAAACTGACTGAGATTTCCCATAGATGCCAATGTTAAAGAAAGGGAACAGTGCCATATCAAGCTGACCGAGATTTCCCATATACGCCAATGAGCATTGAAAGCTGAAAATTGATCTAGGCAGGAAGGGGGTGAATGTGCCCTGTATTTAAGTGGCTAAGGGAAACCCTATGACAGAACGTAAAAAAAAAAGTTTTGGGTCTGGGACAGATTTTAAGGGGAACTCCATGCCAAAATAAAAAAAAAAAAAAAACGGCGTGTGGTCCTCCCTAAAATACATACAAGACCCTTATCCGAGCAAGCAGCCTGGCTGGACAGGATGGTGGGGGGGACGAGCGAGCCCCCCGAACCATACCAGGCTGCTTGCCCTCAACATGGGCAGGGTGCTTTGGGGTGGCCCCCAAGGCACCTTGTCCCCATGTTGATGAGGACAAGGGCCTCTTCCCAACAACCCTGGGCTATGGTTGTCGGGGCCTGTGGAAGGCGGCTTATCGTAATCTGTAAGCCCCCTTTGACAAGGGGGCCCCCCAGATCCCGCCCCCCCCCATGTGAATGGATATCGGGTAAATCGTACCCCTATCCATTCACCAATAAAAGTGTACAAAAAAATAAACACAAAAGACAGTTTTTGACAAGTCCTTTATTAACTGTATGGGGGCGGGGCTTGTGAAATGACCATAGAGACCTGTGATCCTATATAGAAGGATCACAGGGTCTCTGTGATCATTCCAGAGAGAAGAACGGTCAGCTGTGTTTACAACAGCCGACCGTTTTTCTCTCTCATCGGGGAACGATCGCGGGTGTCAGGCGGCAACCGGAGCCGCCAGCCCCGTGCATCGGAGTCCCTGCTGCCGAGTGGGATGGGACTGTGTCGGCGGTAGCAAGTGCGCCCCCTAGCTGCAGGCGCGTGACCGACGTAGAGCTGCATTGGTTCGCGCAGGAGGGGCTGCCTGCCGCAGTAAATCTGTGGCAGGCGGTCGTTAAGAAGTTAAAGCGGAGTTCCGGCCACGAAAAAAATTTTCAATAGAAATACCCCCGGGACAGTCAGGGCTAGTACATTCCACAATGGATAGCCTCTGAACTGTCCCGGGTCGCACTTACCTGCAAGAAGAAATACTTACCTTAAGAGCCGGTTCACATTAGCGCGACTTGTCAGGCGACTTGTCAGCCTGACAAGTCGCGCTCCCTCGCAGTCCATTGACCGCTACAGGAGCCGTTCTAATAGGAGCGACACAAGTCGCTCCGACTTAGAAAAAGGGTCCTGTACTATTTCGGGGCGACCTCGGAGTGCCTTGCATAAACTTCCATTATGTGAAGTCCCTGCAAGTTGCTCTGAAGTCATGGTGTAATGTAATGCACAAGTCGCCCCCAAAGTAGTAAGGAGTCGTGTCGCGCTAATGTGAACCGGCTCTTAAAATTTCTTCTCCAGCGTGGCCATCTAGGATTTGGGCAGCTGAAGCCAGCGCGATCCTCTTCTGCGTCCTCTTCCGTGTCCTCTTCTCCCAGAATGCACCTGCACCGGCCCCTGTCGTCACTTCCGGTGCGGCGCCGCTTTCCTCCCCAGCTTCTGGGCATGCCCAGAAGCTGTTTAGCAAGGAATGTGGTGCCGCACCAGAAGTGACGAGCGGGGCCGGTGCAGGTGCATTGATTCCTGGGAGCGATGACGTTCAGCTCCCAGGAATTCAGTGTTGGGGGTAACTAGTTACAAAGTAACTGATTACAGTAACTACATTACTTTTTTTGGTAACTAAGTAATGTAACTAGTTACAATACTAATATTGGTAACTACACGACTTTACTAGGCTATAGGAAGTAACTACACTACTTTACTAGGCTATAGGAAGTAACTACACTACTTTACTAGGCTATAGGAAGTAACTACACTACTTTACTAGGCTATAGGGACGCGCTTTCCTGCGTTACCCAAGCCGTGCGATACAATCGCTATTTCGAAGAATAGAGAGGGATGAAGTTTATGACTTTTTGTTGCACTTTATGTTTTATTCTGTTTTTTCAGGTTTTGTTCTCATGTTTCCCAAAGCCTGTGTTTATACAATAAACTCTATGCAGAAAGAGTGTCATGTATCTTCTTCTACACCAGGGGTGGGGAACCTATGGCCTGGGGGCCGTATGCGGCCCTCTAAGTCATTTGGTCCGGCCCCCCGTGCAGCTGAGTCTGTGTCTCTCAGCTGATCTGTCAGAACGGAGCTGATGCTTCCTGTATAGTTCCGGTGTTCTAAAATTTGGTCGGACCTGTGAAAAAAATCGGACCTTGTCACTTCCGGTCATGAAACAGCTGATGGGCGTCTCAAGTGCGCATGCGCACAAGACAGTATCTTGGTTTGGTAAAATTATAACACATAACGGGCAGTTGCCTGAGAGGAGGCGGGGCTGAGGTGGGACGGAAGACACCACCGCGTCATCTGCAGAGCTGAATAGAGGAGGCGGGACGGAGGCGCGGCCGTGTAATAAATGCAGGGCTTAAGCGTCTCCTTCTGTTTTATTATCTTTAGTAATTATCGTATTATTTATCCTTAGAAATACTAAATGTTATGAAATCCTAAGGATACATAATACGATAATTACTAAAGATAATAAAACAGAAGGAGTCGCTTAAGCCCTGCATTTATTACTCGGCCGCACCTCCGTCCCGCCTCCTCTATTCAGCTCTGCAGATGACGCGGTGGTGTCTTCCGTCCCACCTCAGCCCCGCCTGCTCTCAATCAGCTGTCCGCTGTCTGTTATAATTTTGCCAAACCTCAAAAAATGTCTTCTGCGCATGCGCATGGACGACTCCATCAGCTGTTTTTGTGATGCTCTGTCCCCGGAAGTGACGAGGTCCGAATTTTTCACGGGTCCGACAAAATTTTACAACACCGGCTCTGTTCTGACAGTCTGAGTGAGTCACAGGCGGAGTGATATCAAATGCACTCCGCCTGTGACCAATACATGAAACATTGTCTCTTCCCCCAGCGCGGCGCTGCTGCTAACCAGCATTTCGCGCCAGCAGCACACACAGCAGTACCAGCCAGATCCAGCAGTATCAGCCAGAGCCAGCAGTACCAGCCAGAGCCAGCAGTATCAGCCAGAGCCAGCAGTACTCACAGCAGTACCAGCCAGCAGTACCAGCCTGAGCCAGCAGTACCAGCCAGCAGTACCTACAGCACAGTACCAGCCTGAGTCAGCAGTACCCACAGCACAGTAAAAGCCAGCAGTACCAGCCTGAGCCAGCAGTACCCACCAGCAGTACCAGCCAGCTATACCCACCAGCAGTACCAGCCAGCAGTTCTTTTCAAAACTTACCACCACTAAGAGTCGACTGCGCTCCAGACTGACCGACGCAAACCTGGAAAACCAGTTGCAACATCATTAATACCAGCTAACATCACACCCCTCACCAAAGAGAAGCTGTTGCAGCCATCACATTATGGGTGAGTTAATTGAACGTTTAAACCAAATATAACAGGCACATTTTTAAGTTGATAATTTTGTACGGCCCCCGAATGATTTTATAAATACCCAAATGGCCCTTGGCAGAAAAAAGGTTCCCCACCCCTGTTCTACACGGTCAATTAAGAAAGAGGAAAGTAAAGTAATAAGTAGTGAAGTTACTTTTCAAATGCAGTAACTAGTAAAGTAATCTCGTTACAATTTACAGAAGTAACTAGTTACATTTTTTGAATAACTACACTGCCAGGAATCATTGCAAGCCAGGAAGTGACGGCGCGGGCCGCGGCCGCCGAGGGAGGAAGTAGAAGAAAGGTGAGTATTTCTTTCTACAATTACAAGGTAAGTAAAAAAAAAAAAAAAATCGTAACTATCCATTTCTTTTTCAGGTGACAAATAGGAAGCGGATGGCCACAAAATCTATTATGTCGATTTTGTGGCCGGAACTCTTTAAATAAATCATTTCCATGTCATTGTTTGCAGATATCACATGTGAGCACGAGTCATCAGCAGTCATAGTTCCTCCTGGAGGATGCGTGGGGGGTAAGGCAAAGTCTTGGAGTTTGTTAAGTAACAGCACAGAATAATAAAATCTCAGGCCGGAGGACTGCTGGCCAAGAAGCTGCGAAGTTCTCGGTGAAGGATAACGTGAAGTCCTTCAGCCAACAATAACAGCCCAAAGAAAATAAACAGATACCACAAATATCTCCAGTGCGTGCTGCAGGTAAAGTACACTCCCCGCTGTCTGCTCCTCTGCCAAATATACTGAGGACTGGACGGCTTCCCACCAACAATAAAGCTCGCAATTCTTCAGCTTTGGAGGAAATAAAATTCTTTCTGTAGCCTCGGCTGAGATGGTTCCTGCCAAATATATTACACTGAAAACCACTAACCACAAAACCTTAAGAATAATACACTCACCTTCAACTGAAATGTCTTAAAGCGGAGTTCCGGGCACAAAATCGATATTTTTTTTTTGTGCCCGTCCGCTTGTTCCCCTTCACCTGAAAAGGAATTGGATAGTTAGGTTTTATTTTTTTATTTACTCACCTTGTAATTGAAGATCGAATATACTCACCTAGTCTTCACTTCCTCCCTCTGTGCCGCGGCTCCGCCATCACTTCCGGGCTTGCACTGATTCCTGGGAGCTGAACGTCATCGCTCCCAGGAATCAATGCGACGGCACCGGCCCCGCTCGTCACTTCCGGGGCGACGCCGCATTCCCCTGCTAAACAGCTTCTGGGCATGCCCAGAAGCTGTGGAGGAATGCGGCGCCGCACCGGAAGTGACGAGAGGGGAAAAAAAAGCTCTTTTTAAAAAAAAAAAAAAAAGGACAAATTTTATTTGTGTACAGCGTCACACACGACTATACAATTTTCAGTTATAGTAACGCAGTGCCGTATCGCAAAAAATTACCTGGTCATGAAGGGGGGGGGGGGGTAAATCTTCTGGAGGTCAAGTGGTTAAGGTTCAGCTTGAACCTTTTCCCTAAACCTACCCCCCCCCCCCCACGCTAAACCATTATCACTTGTATTTTTACAACAATACCTCTTATCAGTTCAATTGAACTACTACCTATATTTGTTATATGAGGGAGGAAAATCAGTGCTGGATCTTTCTCAGCCACAAGTCTGTATTCTAACCAGAGGAGTCGTGCTTCATACTGTACATATGTGATGAAAGACACATAGTAACATACCGTATAATATAACAGTACAATACCAAAGGTAAATGACATTTTATTGGGCTAAAGCACATTGTATTATACACAGCTGCCATCATTTCTTTTTTTTTTTTTATTATATATATCCTTTTCCTCATTTCAGTGCTGCTGATCTCCTCCAGTCTTTTTTCATCCACTTCCTATATATATGTACCAGCTGCACATCATTGCACTGGATTGGCTTCCTAATAGTGACAACGGTTGACCATGCCAGTGTCGTCTTTTTTTTACCCACCTTGGCACTTCTGATGTTCTCCAGCCTCTTTCAGACACTTGTAAGCAAACGAGAGAGGACGCCACCATCTAAAGTGTAAGCTGTTTATGAACATGAAATCAAGATAAAGTAATGCACTCACTGGATAATGAATTAAATCAACATTCATCAGTGTGAATAAAGTCATCTGTGGAGCAACAGAGATTGACAGGCAAGCGGCTGGTGGATGCAGAGTTTAGCCAAGAAGTGGCTGAATGGAGGGAGAAGAGAACCCACTGTGATGCTTGGAGCTGGAACCCAAGTTGTCAAGCCTACCCATTTATAAACATGAATTTAAGATAAAGTATTGCACTCACTGGATAATGAATTAAATCAAAACATCATCAGTATGGAACTGGAACTCAAGTTGTCAAGCCTAACCTGATTATGAACATAAAATCAAGATAAACGAATGCACTCACTCAGGGCCGTCTTTATTCTTGATTGGACCCTGGGCAAAAATTTTCTTGGGCCCTCTTGAATCCACTTATCAACAATTTGGGGGCTCAAGGGGCAGCTGCTTTGGGCCCCACAACAATGACTAGACCCGGGGCAGCTGCCCCTTTTGCCCTGTGTTAAAGACAGCCCTGCACTCACTGGATAATGAAATCAATCAATATGTCATAAGAATGAATAAAGTCATCTATGGAGCAATAGCGATTGACAAGCAAGCGGCTGGTAGATGCAGAGTTCAGTCGGGAAGAGGATGGAGGGAGAAGAGGAACCACTGTAATGCTTGAAGCTGGAACCCAAGTTGTCAAGCCTACCCATTTATGAACATAAAATCAAGATAAAGGAATGCACTCACTGGGTAATGAATTAAACCAACACGTCATCAGAGTGAATAAAGTAATCTATGGAGCAACATAGATTGACAGGCAAGCGGCTGGTGGATGCAGAGTTTAGCCAAGAAGTGGCTGAATGGAGGGAGAAGAGAACCCACTGTGATGCTTGGAGCTGGAACCCAAGTTGTCAAGCCTACCCGGAGGTTTCTGGGTATTTTCAGCCTGCTCGACATTGGTCGGCTCCACTGAGAGATGTTTGGGATGATGTCACTACGTACAAGGGGGCATAGTTATGTGTTTCGGGGCTCTGCCCCTTTGTCAGACCAAGTATTACAGCAGTTCCTCTTCTCTTTCCATTAAAATCTATGTATATAATCTGTTTATGGTGAAGCTTCATGTTTCGATTAACATTCTGTAGACGTCTGTTTTCAAAACTGAGTGGTTGTATTTTTTTGATTGTCTGGGCTGTCCCTCTGTCTAGTGGATGGCTACATGAGGTGGTAAGAAAAATGGGGAGTGTGGATGGTAAGCATGGAGGGGGTGTTCATTGGAGTCCGGAGGGGATCTGGTGGCTGGCTGTTCCCCATTTAGTGGTTGTCTGGCAGTGGGGGGAGTCTGGAGGATGAGTGTGGGGTGAGGTTTGGGTGGCAGTGGGTGGAGAAGTGAGGGATGGGGTGAGAGTCAGGTGAGATTTAAAGACAGTTGTCACCCTATCACAGAAAGTGTCTAAACAAGAACCTTTTATGGCAGGATCTCCAGGGATTACATTTACTGAAAGCTGCAGATTTTTAAAGTCTGAAATTGAATTTTAACCACTTTACCACCGGAGGATTTTCCTGCTTTACGTCCAGACCACTTTTTGCGATTCGGCGCTGTGCGACTTTAAGTGACAATTGCGCAGTCATGCAACGCCGTACCCAAACGAAATTTACGTCCTTTTTTTCCCACCAACAGAGATTTCTTTTGGTGGTATTTGATCATCTCTGCGATTTTTATTTTTTGCGATATTAATAAAAAAAGCGACAATTTTGAAAAAATAACAATATTTTTCTACTTTGACAGTTAAAAAATATCCAATATGTTCAATTTTTGTCATATATTTAGGCCAAAATGTATTTAGCTACATGTCTTTGCCAAAAAAAATTCTCAATGAGCGTATTTTTAACCGCTTTAAGACCAGAAGATTTTACCCCATTCCTGACCAGGCCATATTTTGCGATTCGGCACTGCGTTACTTTAACGGACAATTGCGCGGTCGTACGACGCTGTACCCATATTAAATTGTCGTCCTTTTTTTTCCCCACCAATAGAGCTTTCTTTTGGTGATATTTGATCACCTGTGCAATTTTTACTTTTTGCGCTATAAACAAAAAAAGAGCGACAATTTTGAAAAAATAACAATATTTTTCAAATTTTTTTATATGAAATTCCCCCCCAAAAAAAATGTAAAAATCAAAATTTTTTAACATTTTAGGCCAATTTGTTTTCTGCTACATATATTTCGTAAAAAAAATCGCAATAAGCGTATTTTGATTGGTTTGCGCAAAAGTTATCGCAGCTACTAACTACGGGAAATTTATGTCATTTTTATTGTTTTTTTTTTTTTTAACTAGTAATGGCGGCGATCTGCGATTTTTTTTTTTTGCGGGACTGCGACATTGCGGCAGGCAGATCGGACCCTTGACTGACTTGACACTTTTGGGGGTACCAGTGACATTACTACAGTAATCAGTGCTATAAATATGCACTGTTACTGTAAAAATGACACTGGCAGGGAAGGGGTTAACTTTTATTGGTGATCAAGGGGTTAATGTATGCCTGGTGCTTACTGACGTGTGTGGGGGGAGGGGACTGTGTGACACAGACACAGATTGCAGGTTGAGCTATGCTGAACCCTGCAATCTGACCCTGCCTGTTACTTAGGAGATCCGCCCGCTTTGTTTACACAAGCGGGCGGATCTCCACACTCGATCACCGACGATCGATCGGGCAAGAGCAGCGATGATCACCGCCGCTCCTCCCCTGGCCCGTCTCCCGCTGTGACTGAATACAGTGGGAGCGAGCCTCCGGCGGCATGAGAGAGGGGAATGTCTGGTGACGTAGGTCTACGTCGCCAGACGATAACCAGCCACTGTGCCGCAGTAGCAGCAGCACAGTGAGCAGTGGTAAAGTGGTTAAAAGGAAGCTTAGGTGATATTCTGGTAACTGGATTATCATTTCTTTCATGGTGGTGTTGATATCAATGGCTAATTTTATTGCTCTGATTTTTATTTGGTTGACATCTTTCGTCTTCTGAGATAACCTGGAAGTTTCGGGTGAAAAGTGCTTGTGAAATGCTTCCCAATAACATTGGATCTGCTGACCAGACGCCTGGCACTTGCCATTATATTTTAACATAAGCACAAATTTCATTATATAAGAATATTAGTCATCTTTCCTGTACTGAGCTTCATGATACGATAACATTTCTGGAGAATGTTAAATCATCTCCACCCATATTCACATTCCATTCCTGACCTATTATATATTTGGACAGGTAAACTGTACTGTGTATTGCTTTAAATACATGTGAGCAGACAGATTGACTTGTTAGACATAACGCACACCATGGGGGGTCTACTTATTAAAAGTTTGCTGTGCGAATGCATTCACACAGCCACCACAAATAATCCCCATAATTTGCCTAATAGGTTAATTTTCTATGATTGTCAGCCCCATCTAGTGGCCATAATTCAGCATTTTCCTAAAATATCTCAATCAGAAAAATACAGCATTATGACCACTAGGTGGAGCTGATATTTACAGGAAATAAACCTAATATTTATATAGTGCTGACAATTTACGCAGCAATTCACAATCTAAGGTCCCTAACTCACATTCATACATACACATACTAGGGCCAATTTAGGACAATTTCACACTTATGCGACCTAAAAGTCACGCGATTTTGCCGCTATTTCGCTGCCGTGATTTTACAGCAATTGTCTCTGGACCTCAAAACGCATTAAAATCGTCCCAAAGTACTGCAGGGACTACTTTGAAGTCGTTGCGACTTGAAGTCGTACAGCTTTGAATGGTAATCATTGGAAATATTGGATTACGACTTGTCATTCGACTTTGCCATCCCAATTCGCAGAATAAGTCGCACTAGTGTGAAAAGGGCCTTGGACAGCAGCTAAGTCTTTGGAGTATGGGAGGAAACTGGAGTTTATCCATGCAGAAGACCCCTGTTTTTCATGAATACTGTTGGACAGGTCAGTTTGGTTGGTTGCAGACTGGTCGGTAAGGAGCGCTTGGAATTTATTTGTGTCTTGTCCTGTAAACACATCCACATTAATGTAAACGGATTTATTTGTAAACACATATACAGTTTATATAAGCACAAAACAAACACACATTCCTTTTTATATGGGTGTTCCTATCTGTTTTTAACCTCCTAGATGTTGGACCCAATACAGACTGCAATGTATCCCTATGGTGAGCCGGGTGCAAGCAAATGACTGCCTGTTTACAGCCACCAACATCTGGGTGCAATCAGGTTTGTCGGAAAGAATGCAATAAGTTTGCATCCAGGTTAACATTTGCAAACTTGACTGGATGTGGGTGGATATCTGTTTACATTCCGCAGCTCATAAGGATTACAAGATGAAGAGAAGAAGAGGTTGGGCATGGATGTTACATATGTGACATTGGTTACCTTTCTGATCCAACTCAGTAGGCAATCAGTCTACTTATTTGTCTATTTAAAAAGAACCACAAACACCCACTGAATAATTCTTCCCACTGATCACCAATGTAAGGAGCATTCTTCCCACTGATCACCAATGTAAGGAGCGTTCTTCCCAATGATCACCAATGTAAGGAGCATTCTTCCCAATGATCACCAATGTAAGGAGCATTCTTCCCACTGATCACCAATGTAAGGAGCATTCTTCCCACTGATCACCAATGTAAGGAGCGTTCTTCCCAATGATCACCAATGTAAGGAGCATTCTTCCCAATGATCACCAATGTAAGGAGCGTTCTTCCCACTGACCACCAATGTAAGGAGCATTCTTCCCACTGACCTCCAATGTAAGGAGCATTCTTCCCACTGACCTCCAATGTAAGGAGCATTCTTACCACTGATCACAAATGTAAGGAACATTCTTCCCACTGACCTCCAATGTAAGGAGCATTCTTCCCACTGACCACCAATGTAAGGAACATTCTTCCCACTGACCTCCAATGTAAGGAGCATTCTTCCCACTGACCACCAATGTAAGGAGCATTCTTCCCACTGATCTCCAATGTAAGAAGCATTCTTCCCACTGACCACCAATGTAAGGAACATTCTTACCACTGATCTCCAATGTAAGGGACATTCTTCCCACTGACTACCAATGTAAGGAGCATTCTTCCCACTGATCACCAATGGAAGGAGCATTCTTCCCACTGACCACCAATGTAAGGGACATTCTTCCCACTGATCACCAATGGAAGGAGCATTCTTCCCAATTTTGTTTATTAAAAATCTTGCAATAAATAAGCATAAAAGCAATATATATAAATAAATATATACATATTTTCATGAAAAGGGGGAAAAATACATAGGAAATTCTGCTCTCAAACAAAGACTGCCTTTACAGCAAAAACAAAACTCACATCATGAAACATATCATTACTGGGGAAAATAATCTTAGTAGGACTCACACCACCACACCAGACATCAAATCTGCGAGGTCAAAAAACAAAACCACCCCCATTATGCACGCAGCCCTTCTTCAAAAAGAAGATATTAACCAACAAAAGCTAAGGGCGTGAAAGAAATAGCATAGGAAAAAAGCTTTTTACCCAGAGATGGACAGTTCACCAAAAGCAGGTCTGATATTCCTCCACGCCCTTATCCATACTGCTCAAGGCTCCCTGCCCTTCTCAAGACCCTGAATCTTCCCAACCTCACCCAGAATATCGTACACCACCACCTCGACAGGGAGGACTTTCTTCCGCAGGGTAATCTGGCACCGTGCATTCCACGTGAAGTAACGGACAACTATACTAACTAGAAAAGGTGTATCCAAATCAAAATCCCAGCGAGTCGGGAATGCCCGTACACCCACTCCGCATAACTCATGCGATAGAGAAAGGGGATGCCTAGAGCCTTCCCCACCCTTTCATACACCTCTATGTTAAAGGGACACTGGAGCAAAAAGTGGTCCATAGACTCCACTTTACCAACACACTCCGCTCTAGGACAATCCCGATCATCCACAGGGCGATGCTTCAGGTTCCCTCTCACATAGAGCCTTCCATGGAAAGCGAGCCAGGCTTGATCCCTAAACTTCAAAGGGATTCTTCCCAAGTTAATTAAACGCAACCCCTCCCTCATTATGGGGCCTAGGCAATCCCTTAAGGTCAGCAACACACTGAAAGCAGAGCCCAAAATCCTCTTCTCCAGAAGCTTTCTGGGGAGGGACTTGATATCCCCCACTGTCACCTGCCACTGCCTAAGTATTTCCAGACACGGGGCAACATAAGCCATCAAGCTTGCCATGTAGGACTCTCAGACTTTTCACTGGCCCCTCATCTTCCCAGCATCGCAGAAAAGGCCTAAACCAAGATTGAAAAATACCCACCCATCCCGGCGGGGTCTCTGTGAACATATTACCAAGATTATACTTTTAAAAGAGCAGAGAAAAGAAAACTATAGGGTTGACCATTCCTAGACCACCCTCCTGCCTGGACAGGTAAGTTACATTGCGTTTAATCAGGTTCAGCCTATTTCCCCATAACAGTTGGAAAAAGCAGCTGTACACCCTTGCATAGAGAGATTCCGGCAAGATACAGACAAAGCTGACATAAGATTGGGATCAGGTAAGTTTTAATCAAGTCAACCATTTTCCTCAAGGAAAGTTTCCATTTCTTCCAGCTTGCTACTTTGGCATTGGCATTCAACAACCTGCTTTCCCAATTTCGATGACCATAGTCACCAGGACCAAATTTGATGCCCAATACATTAATTTCCTGCTGGGGCTCTGGGAAGGCATCAGGAAGTTCGAAGCTTTCACCCTCCTCACCCATCCAGAAAACTTCACTCTTTTCATGATTGATTTTAGAGCCAGAAGCCTCAGTGTACTGCACTATCACAGAGACCACCTCCTGCGCCTCCTCCATCCCTGAGATAATAACAGACACATCATCGGCATAGGCTATGACCTTCAAAGGTGGCATACCAGCAATGCCCAAAGGCACCCCGCACAGCGATCCACCCTCTAACCTTCTTATGAAGGGGTCGTTTGCGAATACATACAGTACATGCATATATGCTCAAAGGACACCCCTGGCGCACACCAGAGCCAACCTCAAAAGGCCATCCAACCCAACCATTAACAAGTTGGAAGCACTCAGCCCCTTTATATAATGTTTTCAGCCAATCTATAAACCTCCTCTGCAGGCCGTATCTACCAAGTAGTAAATACAGGTACTCATGATTGACTCGATCAAAAGCCTTCGCCTGATCCAATGCCAACAAGC
Organism: Pelophylax lessonae; assembly: GCF_965119305.1. NCBI lineage: Eukaryota > Metazoa > Chordata > Amphibia > Anura > Ranidae > Pelophylax > Pelophylax lessonae. Next base: position 27,000,940 of record NC_138773.1, on the reverse strand, counting down.
ACTTTTTCCATCCAGCAGCCCTGCATCGCTCCAAAGCCTCCCGGACAGCTAAAACTGCTGAAAAGGTACTTCTGCCTTGGACCGAGCAGTGCTGATGATTGGACAACAAATTGCCTGCTACGGACGACAAGCATCAAAAAAGAATCTTCGCCAAGATCTTTCTATCAACATTGAGAAGACTGATGGGGCGCCAGTTCTCAATTATTGAGGGGTCTTTACCTTTTGACAGAAGAATCACAGCGGATTGCCTCATGGTGGGAGCGAGAGAACCCTCTTCTAAACAGCTGTTATAAACCTCCGCTAAAAAGGGAGCCAGAATGGACTTAAAACACTTGTAAAATTCAGCTGTCAACCCATCTGGCCCAGGCGATTTTTTGGTAGCCAGCTTCTCTATAGCACAAACGACCTCATCCGCTGAAATTGGTTCTGTCAAATCCATCAAAGGCAATGTACAATTTCCCAATCCTGGAGTAGAATCCAGAAAGCTTTCCATCCTGTCCCGACTAAGGTCCTTTTTTCCCAGAAGGTCTGCGTAATATGACCTAAAGATCTCCAGGATCCCTGATCTGGACTTCACCAGGGAACCCATACTATCCCTCAGACCTATGACCGTCTTAACTGCTATGCCTTGCTTACAGTTCTGGTAAGGATCAGGCGAGTGATATTTCCCGTAATCTCTCTCCAGAAGCAAAGAGGCATGCCGGTCGTATTGACACTTCCTAAGAAGAAGCTTCATCTCAGAGATCTCCCCTGGATCTCCTCCATACGAGACAAGACGATCAAGCTTCCTCCGCAAATGCTGGTAGGCAATATACATACCAAGCTGCGTATTCTTACTTATGGCCTTGAAAAGTCCAATTGCCCTTTGTTTCACAAGCTCCCACCACTCTGACTTACTGCTGCAAAAGTCCAGAATAGAAACCTGTGCCGGAAAAAAATCCTCAAAGGATTGCCTTACCTCCAGTTTCCAGGTACCCCTTCCCCTGGGTGGAGTGTCCGAGGCATTCAGAGTCACAGACAGCATACAGTGGTCAGAGAACTCCACCGCCCTCAACTCAGGAGCTGAGAAAGCAGAGTTCTCCTCTGAAAAAAACCTATCTATCCTACTCTGACTATTCCCTCTCTGAAACGTGAATCCCGTGCTGCCAGGGCAGTGCTTAATGGGCACATCTACCAGGCCTGCTTGTCTAACCATATCTCTAAGAAAACGCTATTGTAACCCAGCCTGTCTATGGAGCTTCTCCTGTCTTCAGGCCTAATTATGGTGTTAAAGTCACCTCCAAAGACAACCTGCTGGGATGTAAAAAGGAAGGGCTTGATCTTTGTGCGGAGGCATTTCCTGTCTCATTTTGACTGCGGTCCATAGATATTGATCAGGCGCAGGTCCTGCCCCCTAACAGAGACGTCTAAGACCATGCATCTCCCAATTTCTACCTCAATTACCCGCCGGCATCCGCATCTCCACTCCCTTTTTGCTAGATGGACATCGGCCAAAGTATTGAGCCAGGTCTCTTGCAAAAATAAAATCTCAGCATCAAACTCACTGAGCAAAAATAAGGCAATATCATGAGCTCTTGTAGATTTCATGCTGGCGACATTAATAGTCGCCACCTTTATCGGAGCGGGAACTGCCATCAGGATGATCGGGGTAGTCGTTTCTTAACCTCTACCACACTCTCATCACCCGAAACTGCTCTCTTTTCACTATGTAACTCCCCCTCATCCATAGATGATAAAGAAATAGATAAATCCGACACCAACTCCTCCCCTGATAAAACAGAAAATGTGTTGCCAACAGAATGACTGCTTTACTGGCCTTCCTCTTTTTCTTTTTCTTTTTCTTCCTCCTTATCCTCTCCCACCCCTCATCATCTGAATCCTCCACAACAGAGGGTGAGACATGGGACATGGACACCCCTCCCTCAACCCCATCGACCCCACCACCATCCAGCACCCCTGCAATCTCTTGGCCACGTTTGCGTTGCTTAGGGACAGGGACTAGAGGTGGAGTAGGCCGAGGGGGAAGATCCACTATACCCGCCCCCCCAGCAGCTTCCGCTAGTCTGGAGGATCTACGCACAGTAGATGTAGAAACAACCACAGGAGGGACAGACTCAGGGACCACATCACTAGGGGAAACAGAATCTGACACAACAGACACAGGAGGGGCAACAGTTTCCTCCCTAACTTCAGCTGCTTCATCTTCTTTATCAAGCCTCTGCAGCTCAGTCCCCAATCCTGGCAGGTTATGCAGTGCCTCCGGGCACTGGCTATATGGATGACCCAGCTGCTGGTACAAATTGCACCGAATCTGGGTGCATTCTCTGGCCAAATGGCCTAAATCCTGGCACAGTGATCACTTCTTGTGGGTGCAGGACGATGCAAAGTGACCTTTATCCCCACATTTATTACACACCTTAGGCTGACCTTGGTAGAAAATGGTCCGCCTATCCCTTCCCAGAAAGGCTGAGCAGGGAAGGTGCTGTACTACATTGCCCAGCACCCCCAATTTAAGTGACACTGTCCAGGCCCCTGTCCATATCCCATGCTCATCAAGGACCTTCCGCAGTGGAGTGAGGACCTCACCATATCGGCGTAGCCATACTATTAAATCAGCCTCTGGTATGGATTCATTATGCACCAAGATTGTCACTGACTTTATCAAAGGCTGCCTTAAAATCACCTTTGGCACCAAACCACTCCACTGCTGAAGGCCCTTGCACCTCCTATATCTCTCCCAAAAGAGATCCAAACTCTCAGGTTTCACAAAAGACAAATCAAATTCATAACTTCCCACCGGGCAAATCAAAGCAAAAATATCACAGGCTTTAAACCCCATTTCCAAAACCAACTCAGCCACACTCCCCCTTACTGGTGGGGTTCCCTCCCCCTCCCACCTCAACTGAACTACATTCCTCCTCCTATACCCACTAACCAGCCCCCCACCAAACCTCCCTGAATTATAACTATTAGCAAAATTCCCACCACCCACCCTGGTGCGACTCCCCAAAACTGAAGCATAGCTGCCAACATACCTCCCAGCAGAAGATCCATCAGTTAATTTTAAATTATCTGACACACACTTAGCAGATAACGATTGCACAGATTCCGGATTGATCTGTACAATGGATGAATCCTTCCTCTGCTGAACAGGGGGAGAAATGTCATTTTTATTTTTCCCAGCATTACTAACCAATTCACCACCACCACCACATTCATTGCTTTATTATTATTGTCATTTTTTATACTTGCTGGGATATTTATTATTCTTGTTGTCTTCACAGCAGAATCCATAGTTGCTGCATTGGTAAGAGTTTCAGTAGTTATCTTCTCTTCCACTGGGACAGGGTTATCACCTGTAGAAATAGAATCCTGTTTTAACACAGCAGCAGGAAAAGCATTGCAGGATACTTCCATTACTGCTTCCACTCCATTTGCAGCACCATGCTGATCCCCTCCCCCACCAGAAATCAGCTGGTCAATCAGCACTGGAAGGTTAGGAGGCTCAGGTGAACATGAAGCATGCTCTTTGAAGCTGGCAGCCATTTTGCTTGCTGTGGGACTACTGGTCTCAGCAGGAGCAGCAAAATACATGCCTGGGGTGTTTGATTCAGGTCCATCCACATTCCTCTGATGGTCTGGTGACTCTGTCAGGGATTTTCCCTGCATGTCTGCGCTGGGTTTTTCCACAGCGGTAACTCCAATAGGCAGATGATTGCAGATCTCCTTCTCACCTGGGACAGCATCCACTACAGCAGATGGGGCAGACATGCTGGAAGGCAGCATGGTGTACTGGGATTTCTCCACCAGTACTGGCTTTGCTGGCTTGTATCTCCTCTGCCCATCTTCAGGGACTTCTGATGGATCATCAGAAAAGACAAACTTGTCTGCTTTTAGGGGTGACTCCATCTGCTGGATGAAGGTCAGGGTTCCATGCCCACTCTCAACTCCCTGGCTGGTTGCCACTGGCGATTCCCAGGCCTGACATGGGGGGAGAGGTGCAGAGGCAGATGGTGCCTGGTCATCCATTAACTGAGGCTGCTGATCCACAGAACTTGCTGATGTCTGGCTGGCAAATTGCCTCTCGTTATCAAACTTTTCTTTAAATGCTCCACTTCTGTCTTTCAGCTTTTCCAATAATAAAGATTGTTTCTTTACCTTTTCTTCCAATTCCTGTAACTCAGGCTTCATGGCTGTGTGATTTTTACTCCAGGCCTGGAAATACTTGGTTCTGAAGGATTTGTGTTCAGCCTTCAAAACTTTAAGTTTTTCTTCAGCTCTCCCAATCGCCCTAAAACGATTGATAATCTTCTGGCTGAAGACATCCGCATTCTCACCAGGGCCTGGACCCACAGACAGGTCCTCCACCTCCTCCTCACTAGGCCATGTGTCATCAGGGGGATCCCTCCCAGGGCCTCCCCCAGGATCAGGCATTGTTTCTGGGCCAAGCTAGCAGGCAAGGCCCAGGCCTGAAAAACGCTGGTTCTCAGAGAGATCTCCTTCATAGAAACATAGAATGTGTCGGCAGATAAGAACCATTTGGCCCATCTAGTCTGCCCAATATATCTGAATCCTATGAATAGTCCCTGGCCCTATCTTATATGAAGGATAGCCTTATGCCTATCCCATGCATGCTTAAACTCCTTCACTGTATTTGCAGCTACCACTTCTGCAGGAAGGTTATTCCATGCATCCACTACTCTCTCAGTAAAGTAATACTTCCTCATATTACTTTTAAACCTTTGCCCCTCTAATTTAAAACTGTGTCCTCTTGTGGTAGTTTTTCTTCTTTTAAATATGCTTCTTTTAAATATGCTCTCCTCCTTTACCGAGTTGATTCCCTTTATGTATTTAAAAGTTTCTATCATATCCCCTCTGTCTCTTCTTTCTTCCAAGCTATACATGTTAAGGTCCTTTAACCTTTCCTGGTAAGTTTTTTCCTGCAATCCATGTACTAGTTTAGTAGCTCTTCTCTGAACTCTCTCTAGAGCAGTGGTTCTTAACCTGGGTTCGATCGAACCCCAGGGGTTCGGTGAGTCAGTCTCGCGGGTTCGGTGGAGGTCAAGACACACACCCGACTCATATGATTCGTGATAACACGCCCCGCTCATTGGCTGCAGGTGATCACGCAACATCGCTTGGCCTATCTGTGCTGCAGGGAATTTGGCGCACCCAGTAGTCGAATTGCAACTGTCGTGATTTCTTTCTTAATATTAATCCCTTCATACTAACTATGTCGAGAAAAAGAAGAAAGTGGTCGGACGAATATGTACAATATGGATTCACATGTATAACTGAACGTGATGGGAGTCAGCGTCCTAACTGCATGATTTGCAATGCCAAGTTGAGCAATTCTAGTCTAGCACCGGCAAAACTAAGAGAACACTTCCTTAAGCTGCATGGAGATGGAAAATACAAGAACACAACGCTCGCTGAATTCAAGGTGAGGAGAGCCAGATTTGATGAAAAGGCTAGTCTGCCTTGTTCTTTAATGGTTTTGTTGATTTTGTGCACCTATGTATAAATATATACCTAAATATATACCTATGTTTTGAATTTGAAAAAAATCATATTTTAATTTTTCCAATTAAGAAGGGTTCGGTGAATGCGCATATGATACTGGTGGGGTTCAGTACCTCCAACAAGGTTAAGAACCACTGCTCTAGAGTATCTATATCCTTCTGGAGATATGGCCTCCAGTACAGTGTGTCCTCCTCTTTCTTCCCACTGACCACCAAAGTAAGGAGCATTCTTCCCACTGATGACCAATGTAAAGGACATTCTTCCCACTGATCACCAATGTAAGGGACATTCTTCCCACTGATCACCAATGTAAGGGGCATTCTTCCCACTGACCACCAATGTAAGGAGCCTTTTTCCACTGATCACCAATGTAAGGGACATTCTTCCCACTGACCACCAATGTAAGGAGCCTTTTTCCACTGATCACCAATGTAAGGGACATTCTTCCCACTGACCACCAATGTAAGGGACATTCTTCCCACTGATAACCAATGTAAGGAGCATTCTTCCCACTGACCACCAATGTAAGGAACATTCTTCCCACTAATCACCAATGTAAGGTGTATTCTTTCCACTGATCTTCTATGTAAGAAGCATTCTTCCCACTGACCTCCAATGTAAGGAGCATTCTTTCCACTGATCACCAATGTAAGGAGCATTCTTCCCACTGACCACCAATGTAAGGAGCATTATTCCCACTGATCCCCAATGTAAGGAACATTCTTCCCACTGATTATCAATGTAAGGAGCATTCTTCCCAATGATCACCAATGTAAGGAACATTCTTCCCATGAATCACCAATGTAAGGAGTATTCTTTCCACTGACCTCCAATGTAAGGAGCATTCTTCCCCCTGACCACCAATGTAAGGAGCATTCTTCCCACTGACCACCAATGTAAGGAACATTCTTCCCATTGACCACCAATGTAAGGAGCATTCTTCCCCCTGACCACCAATGTAAAGAGCATTCTTTCCCTGACCACAAATGTATGGGGAAATTTCTTCACGGACTACCTTAAATTGGTTTTAGTAGGGATTCCCTGAGATCTGGGTATTTTATGGGTTCCTCTTTGGGTAAAAAGGTTGAAAACTGCTGACCTTATCTACAGCTAATAAAACGATGAATGTAGTATGTGTAGTATCCACTTATTTTTATCCTGAAATTGAGCGGTAATACACAGTCACGATTTCAGTGTTCTGTATGAACTGTTTGAGGTCTGCCACAAGCACTATGACCTTCCAAGAAACTATTATGTATAAGTCAGAAAAACCCAGAACACATATCAGAGCACATTGCTTCCCCGCACTGTTTTCTTTCAGTTTCATTGCCAGTGTTTATGTGTTATTATTACTCATTGGATTCACGAGTGGGGAAGGCAAACTTTCACTCTCCTGCATATCTTGGCCGTGGCTCTTGGCTACACGCCCTGATACGTGTATCTTGTGAGCTGCTATAGATTACAAAACCTCTTATTTTGCAATATCTAACTTCAACTAACAGCCACCAGCACCCAAACACACTCCCATACAAATGTGTACCTATACCCATCCTAGCGCTATCCCCCCCCCCCCCCCCACACACACATATGATAAGTTAATAAAGTAAGAATAAGGAATAAAGGAAAAAAAGTCCTTCAAACATTATAGTCCATGTATAAAATCCTTAGACATCAATCTGTGATTTTATTCCTCTCATGCTTATTTGCCTGTTAGATTGTGCGCTCACCTGGTTAACCACTGAAGCCCCGGAAGATTTTACCCCCTTCCTGACCAGGGCCTATTTTGCAATTCGGCACTGCGTGACTTTAACGGACAATTGCGCGGTCATGCGACACTGTACCTAAACGAATTTGACGTCCTTTTTTTCCCACAAACAGAGCTTTCTTATGGTGGTATTTGATCACCTGTGCGATTTTTTGATCATGCGCTATAAACAAAAAAAGAGCGTCAATTTTGCAAAAATAACAATATTTTTCACATTTTTTTATATGAAATTCCCAAATAAAAAATGTAAAAATCAAACTTTTTTTAAAATTTTCGGCCAATTTGTTTTATGCTACATATGTTTGGTAAAAAAAAATTGCAAAAAGTGTATTTTGATTGGTTTGCGCAAAAGTTATCGCGTTTACTAACAAACTGAAAGATTTTTGTTCTTTTTGTTGTTATTTTTTAACGAGTAATGGCAGCGATCTGCGATTTTTTTGCGGTACTGCGACATTGCGGCGGACAGATCGGACCCTTGACTGACATTTTTGACACTTTTGGGGGTACCAGTGACATTACTACAGTAATCAGTGCTATACATATGCACTGTTACTGTAAAAATGACACTGGCAGTGAAGGAGTTAACTGTATTGGAGAGGGAGGGGTTAAGTGTGTCCTAGGGGCGTGATTCTAACTGTGATTGGATGTGGCTGCTAGTGTAAGAACAGAGATCAACGGTCCTACATAGTAGAACCGTCTCATCTCCATTCTTACACAGGGAAGTATGACAGGCGGCTTTGTTTACATCAGCCGCCTGCCTTTCTTCCGGTGTAACGGACGATCGCGAGTGACCGGCGGACATCGGGTCCGCCGGGCACACAGCGGGGGTGTCTGTGACCGCGCGGGAGCGCGCCTCCAGCGGGGCGCGCTCGCTCCCTAGAGCCTCACAGGCTAGCGACGTAGTACTACATCGCTTTGCCTGTGAGGGGCTGACCGCGGCGGTCGGCAAGTGGTTAATATAACCCTACTTTTCAGTATGGTTAGATATCGCTTTAAAATATGTGCATCTCTTCAATATTCCACGTGAACCAACTCAATTATCCTGTGCACTCTAAGTAATTTCTCCTTGTCATTCAAAGTACACAATATACCATGCAGAAACATAAAAAACCTTATGATGCTTTATTAGGGTTGCCACCTTTTCTTCAAGTCGAACCCGAACACTTTAGCACCGCACCGCAAAACTGTGGACTTTGGTGTAAAGGAGTTTCTGCTCACTAATCCTCCCACCTACATCAGTTACCAGCATTCCCCCTAAATTATGGTTCCCAAAGCCCCCCTTACATCAGAGTACACAGGGCACCCCTTAAATCGGAGCCCCTCCTTACCTTAGTGTACTCACTCGCTTGGAGGCAGAAGAGAGAAAAGAGGGAGGGGGGAGACTTCTGTCATAGACATTGGATAGTGAACTTACTCACCCGAGGATGGGGTCTCAGGTATTGCCACCTTTTATCCACAATGTGTCTGCCAGCTGCTGAGTTTAAAACTTCTAGCCCACGCATCCCTTTCCTGAGGCACAGAACTCCAGGGATTGGAGTGTGGGTGGGCAGACAGAGGGGTAGGGGTGGAAGGAGAAGGAGCAGATCAAGCCTTCTCTCCTCTCCGGTCCATGTATGGGGGATGGGGCCCTTGTGCTCACCTATGCACTCTGTGGTTTTAGTACTCGGTTACTTGGGGAGCCACAGTCCATTCTTAATAATGTGTCCGGGTTTCAGGTGGTCTGAAACCCGGACACACGATTCATAACCCGGACTGTCCGGGTGAATCGCGGACAGGTGGCAACCCTACGCATTATCCTTATGAACATGGATTTCTTCAACTAAATACTACTCACATAAATACACTCCACAGTGCTCTAATATTATACAACCAACTGTGCCACCTTCTGTTATGAGGGCACATCTGGTGAAGGTGGCACAGTTGGTTGTATAATTGGATCTGCATTGGCCAACTGTTTCCTTTTAAAGTGTTACTAAACCCAGAATTCTGCAGTCACTATATCTGCTCTCCCCAGGAGCCTGCAGTCACTATATCTGCTCTCCCCAGGAGCCTGCAGTCACTATATCTGATCTCCCCAGGAGCCTGCATTCACTATATCTGCTCTCCCCAGGAGCCTGCAGTCACTATATCTGCTCTCCCCAGGAGCCTGCAGTCACTATATCTGGTCTCCCCAGGAGCCTGCAGTCATTATATCTGCTCTCCCCAGGAGCCTGCAGTCACTATATCTGCTCTCCCCAGGAGCCTGCAGTCACTATATCTGGTCTCCCCAGGAGCCTGCAGTCACTATATCTGCTCTCCCCAGGAGCCTGCAGTCACTATATCTGATCTCCCCAGGAGCCTGCAGTCACTATATCTGCTCTCCCCTGGAGCCTGCAGTCCCTATATCTGGTCTCCCCAGGAGCCTGCAGTCACTATATCTGCTCTCCCCAGGAGCCTGCAGTCACTATATCTGCTCTCCCCAGGAGCCTGCAGTCACTATATCTGGTCTCCCCAGGAGCCTGCAGTCACTATATCTGGTCTCCCCAGGAGCCTGCAGTCACTATATCTGGTCTCCCCAGGACTCTGCAGTCACTATATCTGCTCTCCCCAGGAGCCTGCAGTCACTATATCTGATCTCCCCAAGAGCCTGCAGTCACTATATCTGCTCTCCCCAGGAGCCTGCAGTCACTATATCTGCTCTCCCCAGGAGCCTGCAGTCACTATATCTGCTCTCCCCAGGAGCCTGCAGTCACTATATCTGGTCTCCCCAGGAGCCTGCATTCACTAGATCTGCTCTCCCCAGGAGCCTGCATTTACTATATCTGCTCTCCCACAGTACACAGAACATGGAAATGCAATTATTTTAGAAAATATAAACTGCTAAATACCTTTTCTCATCAGCAGTATATAGCAGTCTTGTGGCATCTATCAGTGTCTGGTTAAAGCTTGTAGGAGGAGTTTTCAATCTCCTGTGTCTGCTCTATGAGTCTGCAGGACCCCTGACCTTCTGTCTGGACAGTGCTGATTGGACCTGTGCTGATCACATGCACCCTTCCAAGAAAAAAAAAAAAACTGAGCATGTGCAGGTTGTCGCCAAGGCTTTGTACTATCAGGAGATGGATTGGGGACAGTGGAAAAAGGAGAGGACAGGATCAAACAGCCTTTTTCAAAGCAGAAGATTAACCCCTTAGGTTCCATACTGAGTATAACAAGCATGCTTTCCTGCATATACATATATTTTCCTGTTGTGGGTTTAGTAACGCTTTAAGATTAAAGTATACATAAACTGGTCAATGTAACTTTAAACGTTGTTTTCAAACTTTTAAAATTTGCAGCTTTCAATTAAAATAATCCCTGTTGATCCTGCCATGGGGGTCCTTGTTCAGGCCCCTCCTCTTATGGAGGGACAACACTCTACCCCTGTCTCCCAGCTGTGCTCCTATATTGTCACCCTGTCACATGTACCTGGTGGAAACTAAAAGCAGTCGTGCTGAAACACGTTGCGCAGGCATGGTCCCCGGTTGTCACAACCACAAAGTCTAGAGAAGTGATGTGCAGCCGACGATGGAGCAAGTGCATGTAGACGGGAAGTGGCTGCAAGAGGCTGAAGAAAATCAGCAGCACTGAGATAGGGGGGAAAAGGATGTAAAAAGGTAAAAATTATTTAATTGGGTAAAAATGGCAATTATGTGTGATACACAGTGCAAAGAACAAACTAAATGTCATCCAATTCGGGTTTACATTTACTTTAATCCCAAAGCTTCAGGGTTATCTAAGCTAGCGGTCATATGTGAGATGAACACAGTCATTGCCTTTCCGGAGAGGAACTCATTATTTTCACAAGACTGAGGTGTACGCCTGGGAACCTCTGGTGGCGAAAGAGGAAGTCTTTGACAATGCAAAGCCTTCTTAGAAGAGAAGGTATTCATGCCTCATTCCACCACTTACCCCAAAATTATGAGGAGTATTCTTCATTTCAGGACAGTGGCATGGGCGTCCGCAGCGGGGGGGCATAATTTTAAGGTCACCCTTGCTCTGTCCCTTTTCTCCCCACATAGATCCCCTTTTAGAGCAGGCCAGGTCAGGTCAGGGTCCCCCATAGATTCCCTTTAGACCAGGGTCCCCATAGATCCCCCTTTAGAGCAGGCCAGGCCAGGGTCCCCATAGATCCCCCTTTGGAGCAGGCCAAGGTCCCCATAGATCCCCTTTAGTCTTACCTTTTCACCTATATTCCCCATGCTACCAGGTTTTCCTGCACCACCAGGTACTCAAAGCTCTCCCTGTATATATATATATATATATATACAGTATATATATATATTTAGCAAATATGACCCCCTTTATAGCAGGCCAGGATCCCCATAGATCCCCTTTAGAGCAGGCCAGGGTCGCCACAGCTCCCCCTTTAGAGCAGGGTCTCCAAAGATCCCCCTTTAGAGCAGGCCAGGCCAGGGTCCCCCATAGATCCCCCTTTAGAGCAGGCCAGGCCAGGGTCCCCCATAGATCCCCTTTAGAGCAGGGTCCCCATAGATTCCCATTTTAAAGCAGGCCAGAAAATTTCCAGGGAGGGGCACTTGCCCCTCCCTTGCCCCCCCCCCTTGCGGATGCCCATGGACAGTGGGTAAATCATTCCTTACTGCCCCATCAGCCAGGTGCAAATCCAGAATTGCTGGTCTAAATAGAGATTACTATTACAGAGCCATTTATTCCAAACTGCATACGGCTGTTTCCATACACTGCACTGATGGTGGCAAAAAAGCCTGAAACAGCCTCTTTTTTGGGGAATCTGATCCAGAGTTCTGATGGCCAATTGTCACAAAAAGGTGGAGTGGCCATTGCATATCGCATACATTTTCAATTTAGCATACAGAAGGTAAGGCTAAAACCTCTAGCACCGATTTTCACCTTGTTGTCACCAGGACAGGACGTGAGGAGAAATCTTCCAGAGTCCTAACATCTTAGAAGTTATAACATTTCTCCATTCTGTCTAAGAGGAAATAAAGGTTTGACTAGAGCTACTGTACATATTCAGATTTAATTTCCATCTTATTGAAATAAATGTCTAGCCGTAAACCAGGCTTCTCAGCTAGGTTCCAGCTGAGGTTACTAGGGGTTCTTTGAGTTGTGAGCACCGATATAATGGGACACCTATACACTAAACATCAATGCAAGGGAACACATCTCCTGTAACTGTACGCTTATCACTTTAAATCCTTTGTTCAGCACTTACTGCCAGGTGGAACCTTTCTGCCTTCCTCTTGTTTCCCTGGGGAATGTTTTAATCACCAGACCACTCCTCCTTCCTCTAGAGGGAAGGCTTTTCTGTGACTCAGATTTTATATGTAAAGCATGTCAGCAGAACCTCATGGGAAGGCGATTGCTATAGAGGATTTCTAAGGTTTAAAGTTGCACCCCTTGGCAAGCGGAGCGAGGTACGCAGTAAAAGTGCATTATATATAAAGTATATATGTTGTTAGACATAAATTGTGTCCATGCTGTTAGTTTAAAATATGCTATAGATAATCCAAATAATTTCACATGTAGTCATGTTTCCTTAGATGTTTAATGTAATTTAGATATGTGTGCAGACAACTGAAATCCACTTTGTAACTTCACATTTGTAATTAACCTTGTAACCCCCTTTTTTGGTAATCACTGTAAACTAATGTATTGTATGTAGTTTTACAGTTTTCACGGTGCTCGGTGCTATGGTGCTCATGGTGCTTACGGTGTTTACGGTGCTCAATGTGTTAAAGAGATTAACGTTGGTGGTGTTCAACCCTCCTTCACACCTTTGATGCAAAAGAATAAAAGTACTGCACCCGTCAGAAGCTCTCCTCTCGTTATTTACTTGATGCCAAAGGGGCCGCTACATCTCCTATTAACCACCAATGTAAGTAGACACTTCTCCTACTGACCACCAATGTAAGGAGACATTTCTACTGACACCCAAATTTAAGGAGACACTCCTACTGACTGTAAGGAGACACTTCTCCTACAGACCTCCAATATAAGGAGACACTTCTCCTACTGACCACCAATGTAAGGAGACACTTCTCCTACTGACCACCAATGTAAGGAGACATTTCTACTGACCACCAATATAAGGAGAGGAGACACTTCTACTGACCACCAATGTAAGGAGACACTTCTACTGACCACCAATGTAAGGAGACACTTCTACAGACCACCAATGTAAAGAGACACTTCTCCTACTGACCTCCAATGTAAGGAGACGAATCTCCTACTGACCACCAATGTAAGGAGACGATTCTCCTACTGACCACCAATGGAAGGAGAGACTTTAACTGAGCACCAATGTAAAGAGACACTTCTCCTACTGACCACCAATGTAAGGAGACATTTCCACTGACCACCAATGTAAGGAGACACTTCTACTGAGCACCAATGTAAGGAGACACTTCTACTGAGCACCAATGTAGGGGACACTTCTTCTACTGACCACCAATGTAAGGAGACATTTCTACTGACCACCAATGTAAGGAGACACTTCTACTGAGCACCAATGTAGGGGACACTTCTTCTACTGACCACCAATGTAAGGAGACACCTCTACTGAGCACCAATGTAAGTAGACACTTCTGCTGAACACCAATGTAAGGAGACACTTCTCCTACTGATCACCAATGTATGGAGACACTTCTACTGATCACCAATGTATGGAGACACTTCTACTGATCACCAATGTATGGAGACACTTCTACTGATCACCAATGTATGGAGACACTTCTACTGACCGCCAATGTAAGAAATAATAAATAAATAAGGAACTTCTGCACTGACGACCAACTTTTATTTTATTAGAGGTACTTATATAGTGCTGTCAATTTCAGCAGCACTTTACATGTATATTGTACATTCACATCAGTCCCAGCCCTCAAGGAGCTTACAATCTAAGGCCCCTAACTCACACTCACATTACTAGGGCAAATTTATACAGGAGCCAATTAACCTACTAGCATGTCTTTGGAGTATGGGAGGAAACTGGAGAACCTGGAGGAAACCCATGCAGGCACATGGAGAACATGCAAACTCCAGGCAGATAGTGCCATAGTTGGGATTTGAACTGATAACTAGTGCTGCTTATCAAAAGTGCTAACCACTTAGCCACTGTGCTGCTCCACCATCATAAGGGGATATATCTTTTACTAACCATCAATGAACGGGGGCACTTCTGCCATGACCACCAACATAAGAGGACATTTATACATCCACCACCGATGTAAGGGGATATTTCTGCTACTGAACACACGGTAAGGGGACATTTGTCTTATTGACCTCCAACAAAAGGGGACACTTCTCCTACTGACCCCAATGTTAGAGGTCCTTTTTCTTATTGGCCACCAATGTAAGGGGGCCCTTCTTCTACTGATTACCAATGTAAGGGGACACTTTCACTACTGACCACCCTCTTGGGTGGAAATCATCTACTGAACACGACTGTAATGGATTACTTTTCTTACTGACTATTAACGTAAGGAGGCACTTCTCCTACTCATCCCCAATGTAAAGGGGCATTTCTCCTACTGACCGCCAATGTAAAGGGACAATTCTCCTATTGACCACCAATGTAAATGGACAATTCACCTACTGATCACCAATGTAAGGAGGCACTTCTACTGACCACTAACGTAAGGGGGCACTTCTCCTACTGATCATCAATGTAAGGGGGCACTTCTCCTACTGATCACCAATGTATGGGGGGCAATTCTTCTACTGACCACCAATGTAAGGGAGCACTTATCCCACTGACCACCACCAATGTAAGGGGGCACTCTTCCTACTGACCACCAATGGAAGGAGACATTTCTACTGACCACCAATGTAAGGGGACATTTCTACTTAGCACCAATGTAAGAGGACATTTCTACTGAGCACCAATGTAGGGGACACTTCTACTGACCACCAATGTAAGGAGACATTTCTACTGACCACCAATGTAAGGAGACATTTCTACTGAGCACCAATGTAAGAGGACATTTCTACTGACCACCAATGTAAGGAGACATTTCTACTGACCACCAATGTAAGGGGACATTTCTACTGAGCACCAATGTAAGGAGACATTTCTACTGACCACCAATGTAAGGAGACACTTCTACTGAGCACCAATGTAAGGAGACATTTCTACTGACCACCAATGTAAGGAGACATTTCTACTGACCACCAATGTAAGGAGACACTTCTACTGACCACCAATGTAAGGAGACATTTCTACTGACCACCAATGTAAGGAGACATTTCTACTGACCACCAATGTAAGGAGACATTTCTACTGACCACCAATGTAAGGAGACATTTCTACTGACCACCAATGTAAGGGGACATTTCTACTGACCACCAATGTAAGGAGACATTTCTACTGACCACCAATGTAAGGAGACACTTCTACTGAGCACCAATGTAGGGGACACTTCTACTGACCACCAATATAAGGAGACACTTCTACTGACCACCAATGTAAGGAGACACTTCTCCTACTGAGCACCAATGTAAGGAGACATTTCTACTGAGCACCAATGTAAGAGGACATTTCTACTGACCATCAATGTAAGGAGACACTTCTACTGAGCACCAATGTAGGGGACACTTCTACTGAGCACCAATGTAAGGAGACATTTCTACTGACCACCAATGTAAAGGAGACACTTCTACTGACCACCAATGTAAGGAGACATTTCTACTGACCACCAATGTAAGGAGACACTTCTACTGACCACCAATGTAAGGAGACACTTCTACTGAGCACCAATGTAGGGGACACTTCTACTGAGCACCAATGTAAGGAGACATTTCTACTGACCACCAATGTAAAGGAGACACTTCTACTGACCACCAATGTAAGGAGACATTTCTACTGACCACCAATGTAAGGAGACATTTCTACTGACCACCAATGTAAGGAGACATTTCTACTGACCACCAATGTAAAGGAGACACTTCTACTGACCACCAATGTAAGGAGACATTTCTACTGACCACCAATGTAAGGAGACATTTCTACTGACCACCAATGTAAGGAGACACTTCTACTGACCACCAATGTAAGGAGACACTTCTACTGAGCACCAATGTAGGGGACACTTCTTCCACTGACCACCAATGTAAGGGGGCACTTCTCCTACTGATCACCAATGTATGGGGGCACTTTTCCTACTGACCACTAATGTAAAGGGACACTTTCCTTACTGACCACCCTCATAATGGGGTAAATCATCTGCTGACCACCAATGTAAAGGGTCACTTCTCCTACTGATAACAAACATAAGGGATTGTTTCTTCTACTCTCTCACTGCTATTGGCTATCAGCCATCATTTACTGTATATCTAGAATGTTGCAAGGATCATTTGTGGTAGTCATTTGTTTTCTTGGTTCAGATATTTGTTCCAAAACTGCTAACAAAGGCACTTCTCCAATAGTTTTGTTGTCCAAAAACAGTAAATACAACAAGACTTTCATTCCAGATGAACATATAATTCCAGAATTTCAGGAACAGGAAACGTGAAGTATCAATTCAAAAAGGGAAGATACATTCCATTCCCGACATCAAATCACTATTCTAAGTATTCATTGAAATATCTTTGTGTTTTGATGAACAGAAAACAATGGATCTACAGTAAAAGATGATCAATTATATTATCTTTGTCTTAAAAAATATAACAAGTCAATTCTGTATTGGCATTTTAGAATACTGAAAAGAGAAGAAGCACAAGCAAGAGAAGGAGAGAAGAGTGCCCCATATGGTCTTAAATACCAGACTGGTCATCTTTCTTTGTACAGTAGAAGAGACATATTTGAGATATAGAAGTGTTTGTGTTCTTTGGTCACATTCTATGAGAAATCACTCCATGTATGGAAAGGCGCAAAGCTAAGAGCATGACAAACACTGGCGGGAGGGCCTATGTCCCACAAATTGTGTAAGTCTAGGAACTTTAACCACTTTACCACCGGAGGATTTTGCTGTCTTACGTCCAGGCCACGTTTTGCGATTCGGCACTGTGCAACTTTAACTGACAATTGCGCGGTCATGCAACGCCGTTCCCAAACGAAATTTATGTCCTTTTTTTTAGCATAAACAGAGCTTTCTTTTGGTGGTATTTGATCACCTGTGCGATTTTTACTTTTTGCGCTATAAAAAAAAATAGCGACAATTCTGAAAAAATAACAATATTTTTCAAATTTTTTATATGAAATTCCCCCAAAAAAATTTAAAAATCAAAATTTTTTATCATTTTAGGCCAATTTGTTTTCTGCTACATATTTTTGGTAAAAAAAATCGCAATAAGCGTATTTTGATTGGTTTGTGTAAAAGTTATTGCGTTTACTAACAAAGGGAAAGATTTCTGTCATTTTTGGTGTTTTTTTTTTAACGAGTAATGGCGGCGATCTGCGATTTTTTTTGTGGGACTGCGACATTGCGGCGGACAGATCGGACCCTTGACTGACATTTTTTACACTTTTCGGGGTACCAGTGACATTACTTCAGTAATCAGTGCTATAACTATGCACTGTTACTGTAAAAATGACACTGGCAGGGAAGGGGTTAATTTTTATTGGAGAGGGAGGGGTTAATTTATCCCTTGTGCTTACTGACGTGTGTGGGGGGAGGTGACTGAGTGACACAGGGACAGATCGCAGGTTCAGCTATGCTGAACCCTGCAATCTGACCCTGCCTGTCACTTAGGAGATCTGCCCGCTTTGTTTACACAAGCGGGCGGATCTCCACACTCGATTCCCTGACGATCGGGGAAGAGCAGCGGTGATCACCGCCGCTCCTCCCCTGGCCCGACTCCCGCTGTAACTGAATACAGCGGGAGCGAGCCTCCGGCGGCGCGCGCGTGCAGCGCCGGGAGAGGGGAATGTCTGGTGACGTAGGTCTACGTCGCCAGACGATAACGAACCACTTTGCCGCAGTACAGTCAACGTGACTGGTCGGCAAGTGGTTAAAAGAAAAAGCCAATTGCACTCCAGAAATGTTCAAGTTGTTTTTTTGTCCTCACTTGAAAGTTATTGTAGCAATGCCTTGTGGGGCTACATGTTATTTCCTTGTTCTACTCCTGTCCACCTTGGTGTTGTTCAATTTCCCATCCACCTGCGGATGACTCAGTCCCTCTTGCTGATTGTCCATATGGTAGAAATCATTAGAAATCTCTCAAAAATAGCAGGACCCTTTTGTAATGGCCATGGTGGGTGAGGAAGACCTTGGAACACAAGAACATCGACCTCAATAGAAGAGTCATATTAGATGGTTTAACATTGATCCAAAACTGAAAGTGGAGCTCTAGGCTAAACTTTGTTTCTAGTTTTGGGTTAACTAGGAAGGGAAAAACCCCGGTGATGCATTCGCTGCTGGGAACACAAAAGCAGGGACTTCACCATAAGAATCCCATTAGATGGTTTACCATTGACCCAAAACCGAAAGTGGAGCTCCAGGCTAAAGGTAAAACTTCGGTGACACATTTTTTGCTGTCTGCGTCCCCATATCTAAGATTCACCCCCATCATCTGTCTTGATGAAAGTGCAGTTAATTCTAAAATGTTACAAATGTCACCAGAACAAGAGTAGTGTTAAAATCTCCAGTTGGGACATTCGTTCTGATGCCAACTTTTTACATTCTCTCCACTCATTTTGGAGAGATTTTCTCTCACTATCTGTTTTCTATGGAACAGGAAATGAACAAAAATAACCCAATATGGACACAGGTAACAATCTTGACAGGGGTAACGTTTCGAAATCTTTTCAAAACTAGAACAAAAAAACGTTTTGCCTGCAGTTCCATTGAAGCATTGGTTCTAGTTGCACTAACTTTTTAAAGTGTAGTCTTAGAATGTTACATAGTTACATAGTAGTTGAGGTTGAATAAAGACAATAGTCCATCCAGTTCAACCAGTGTAGGTGTGTGTGGCCGTAATCATCTCTCATACCCCTGAATGTTCTGATCCTTGAGATGTACGCCCAAGAGTCTTTTGAAAGTAGCCATACTTCCCACAGAAACTACTTCTTGTAGTAGAGAATTCCACAATCTTGTAGCCCTAACAGTAAAGAACCCCCTGCGTTGCCTGAGGTTAAAACGCTTCTCCTCTAATCGCATTGTATGCCCTCCAGTCCTCATGCAATCCTTTCGACTGAATAGCTTTTTTTCTATGCTGAGATCACCATTGAGGTATTTATAAATTGTTATCATGTCCCCTCTCAGGCGTCTTTTCTCCAGGGAGAATACTGTAAATCAAGCGATTGCAGACGCTCTTCATAATTAAGGTCCTCCAATCCCCTAATTAGTATAGTTGCCCTTTTCTGGACTCTCTCCAGCTCCAACACATCCCTCCTGAGGACTGGCGACCAGAACTGGACAGAATACTCCAGATGCGGTCGGACCAGAGTTTTATAAAGTGGAAGGATTATAGTTTTATCTCTGGAATACATCCCTTTCTTTATGCATGCTAATATTCTGCTGGCTTTGGCAGCTGCCGCTTGACATTGCATGCTATTGCTTAGTCTATCCTCTACCAAGACTCC
This sequence comes from Pelophylax lessonae, assembly GCF_965119305.1. NCBI lineage: Eukaryota > Metazoa > Chordata > Amphibia > Anura > Ranidae > Pelophylax > Pelophylax lessonae. The sequence goes on along the minus strand of NC_138773.1, from coordinate 26,981,135 downwards.
CAGATCTTTCTCCATTTTTGATTCCCCCAAAAGTTCCCCCCCTAAAGTGTATTGTGCTTTTATGTTTTTAGTCTCCAAGTACAAAACCTTACACTTCTCCACATTAAACCTCATTTGCCATGTCATTGCTCACTCCGTTATTTTGTTCAGGTCATTCTGAAGATATTATTTACTGTTACTTTAAAATTCTGTGTCCAATTAGTGCCCATCTTTGCCTTATGCCAAATAGCTGTATCTGTATTATCTCCCTTTCTCCCTTTTTTTTTAACAAAAGCTTTATTTAACAAAGAAGCAGTTTCCAGTACATCCAAATAACAAGATAGAAAAAGGTGCATCCATTGATATAAAGTACCGGGTACGAATCAGACTATGTAATTGAAGCTTGACAGAAAAAGAGTCCATTCTGGGGTATAAACGTTTAACCTCCAACAAGAATATTCGATTCTTATGGTCAGTCAAAATGAGGACCGGCACAGTGATACCCTCGAAGAGATGCCTCCATTCTTTAAGAGCTAAAATGATAGCTAGCAATTCTCTCTCCCCAATTTCATAATTGCATTCTGCAGGGGACAATTTCTTAGAAAAGTAGCCACAAGGATGCATAGCGCTCTCAGAGGTAGGACGTTGAGATGGAAGGGTGCCTACTCCAGTCTCAGAAGCATCAACCTCAAGAATGAAGGGTGACGTCAGATAAGGATGTGCCAGCACAGGAGCTGAAACGAAGGCAGCCTTGAGAGGCACAAAGGCTTTAATGGTGTCAGGGACATTCCAGTAATAGGCAGATGCGCATGCGCAGGAATGCACGCGTGCGCAAAAAGGTTAGATGCGAACGCCTATGCACATGCGCGCGATAGCCGTTTTAGCACTGGTGCCTAAATGGCATATATAAGGGCAGCAGCTGCACTAGTGCAGTGCTGTCTGATCTGCAGCTTTACCTGAGTTCTGTTCCTGTGCCTGTATTGATTCATGTATTGACCCGGCTTATCTGACCATGTTTGCTTATCTCCAGTCCTGACCCCGGCTTGCCTAGACTTTGTTATACCTGCTTTCCTGCCTGATATCCTGCTGCCAACCTCTGCCTGTACACTGACTATTCTCTGCCTGTTGCTTATGCCATATCTTATTATCTGTGACCAATCCAGCTTGTCTTTCCCTGCTCCAGTCTTTTGCCTATCCTGCTCTGTCCAGTGCCTGGTGAAGCTGTCCTGCATCCACTGTGTAACCGCACCACTGTTCCTGCCACTACCTACTGCTCAGCAATCCAGTTCTGTCCGGTGACTCTTCGGCCACACATCTCGGCTGCCAACAGAAGACCAGCGCAGGAACTCTTACCCCACTGCGCTCTCGCATCCACTGTTGCAACTCCAGTGGTGCCTGAGCCAGGGCTGTACGAGAGGTCTCCCTCTGCACGTGAGGCTCTGCTACAAGATAAGTGACAAATGGAATACAGAGACCATATCTGTGGGTTGCCGTCCTTCCTGGTCATATCAGTCAGGGGTTTGACCAGAGAAGAGAGGTTATGAAAACATTTCCGATAATAATTGGCAAAGGCAAGAAAACATTGTAGCGGACGAAGACCTACGGGTCCAGGCCACTGTAGAACTGCAGATAGTTTCTCTGGGTCCATCGGAAAACTGGCAGTAGAAATGACATAACCCAGAAATGTAACCTGTTCACGATGGAACTTGCACTTCTCCAACTAACAATACAGGTTATTATCCCTAAACCTCAGTAGCACACAGGAGACGTCTGTGTGGTGCCTCTCTAGGGATTTTGAATATATGAGATTATCATCGAGAAACCACCACACATTGCTGCTGCATATCTTGGAGGACATTGTTAATAAATTCCTGGGGAAACTGCAGGAGCGTTTCAGAGACCAAAAGACTTTACAAGGTATTTGTAATGTCCGGTCCTGATATTAAATGCAGTTTTTCATTCGCCCCCTCCTTGATCCTCAGGAGATTGTATGCCCCTCTCAAATCGAGCTTACTGAAAACCATGGCTAACCTTGAGGCGGTCAAATAATTCAATAATAATCCAATAATCAATGGCGTCGGATAAGCTTTCTTAATTGTGATGCCATTGAGACCCCCTATAATCGATACAAGGTCTAATTTCACCACTCTTCTTTTGCACAAAAAAGAATCCAGCACTGACAGGTTGAAGGTCAATTCCGCAATAATATGACTGGTGTGGAGGCAAACTTCTGGCTTTATCAAAGACATCGCTAAATTTGCAGTACTCCTCTGGCAAAGAGGAGAGTGAAGAGATGCACAAGGCCTTAACCACTTTCTGAAAACATGTCTTACTGCATTGTAGCGACCAGGAAAGAACCTCAGCATCATGCCAATCAAAAGAGGGGTTGTGCCTCTGTAACCAAGGATACCCAATGAACACCATGTAATGAGGTGAGGAAATGACTTGAAATTGAATTATCTCATGGTGCAGAGCCCCTACGGCCATGGTCAGCGGAATTGAATGCTTAGACACAAAGGCACTATCTATGAACAGGCCTGCAGTCCCAAAATCGATTAGAGCCTGTGTATCGATGTACGACTCAGGTCAAGACAAGGTAACCAAAAATTAGAGGCTTATCCTTCAGGATAACTGTGGACGGAAAAACGCCACCTAAGGTCTGGCCCCTACATAACCTCAGGTGCGGGTGTTTCCCAGACGGGTAGGACAAAACTCCAATACGTGACCTGCCTGGCCACAATAAAGGCACAATCACTCCCTCCTCCTAAAGGCAATCTCCTCCGCAAATAAATGTGTGAAGCCCAACTGCATGGGGTCTACTTCACTGGGGGACTTGGTACTAGGAGGCATGGGAGGTGAGGGAGGCAAGGGTGGGAATGCAAAGCTCGGAGCCAAATGTAAAGGAAGTTTCCACAAGCGCTCCATAAAGGAAGGTCTCTCTTGGAGTCTGGAGTCAATGAGAATGGCAAATGTGATTAACTTCTCCAGATCCCTGAGGTATGTCTCGGGCTGCTATCTCATCTTTCAAGTTACCTGACAGACCATGAGAAAAAGCAGCCACGAGGGCATCATTGTTCCAAGCAACTTCTGCTGCCAGGGTATGGAATTCAATGGTGTAATCGGCAACAGTTCTTATACTCTGTTTGATGGACATGAGACTCATGGTAGCAGAAGTGGAGCGAGCAGGAACGTCAAATACCCTTTTAAAAAAGGCAAAAAACTCAGGGTAACTCAGGACAATGGGTTTTTGCATCTCCTATAGAGGGTTTGCCCAGGCCAAGGCTCTATCAGAAAGCAAAGAAATAATAAAGCCTACTTTGCTTCTGTCTGTGAGGAATGCCTGGGGCAACATCTCAAAGTTTATCCCTACCTGATTGAGAAATCCGCTGCATTGAACTGGATCGCCCCCAAACTGCTGGTGAAGCGGGGTGGAATCAGACATACCTCTGCATAGAGACTGGAGCAGCAGCAGGGACAGCCTCCAACACTGGTTGTACCGGAACAGGTATGTCTCGAGCTGCTATCTCATCCTTAATGTTACCTGAGGGACCAAGAGAAAAAGCAGCCACGAGGGCCTCATTGTTCCAAGCAACTTCTGCTGCCAGGGTACGGAATTCAATGGCATAATCGCCAACAGTTCTTGTACTCTGTTTGATGGACATGAGGCTCTTGGCAGCAAAAGTGGAGCGAGCGGGACTGTCAAATACCCTTTTAAAGGAAGCCACAAACTCAGGGTAACTCAGGACAATGGGGTTTTGCATCTCCTATAGAGGGTTTGCCCAGGTCAAGGTTCTATCAGAAACCAAAGAAAGAATTAAGCCTACTCTGCTTCTGTCCATGAGGAACGTCTGGAGCAGCATCTCAAAGTATATTCCAACCTGATTGAGAAACCCTCTGCATTGAACTGGATCGACCCCAAACTGCTGGAGAAGCAGGGCAGAACCAGACATACCTCTTACAGAGGTAATATTCGAGGTGGATGCCTGCAAAGAGACTGGAGTAGCCGCAGGGACAGCCTTCAACACTGGTTGTACCAGAACAGCCACAATGGGAGGATCCAGGTGAGCAATAGGAATTTAGGAGTGTCTGTAACACTGTGGCAAACTGATCCATGTGGTGGTCCTGCTCATTCAATCTGGAAAAAATATTACTACTAGGTGGATTGCCTGCATCTTCTGAATTCATGGCCTTCGCCCATTGTCAGGAACCCTGAATCAGACTGAGATAGAAAGTGCAGTAAAATCACACCTTTAATGTAATAGTAAAAAATGGTACAGAACAGTAATCATAGTCAAAACATAAGCCAGGTGTCAGAAGCCAAAACGGGAAGTCAGACGAGCCAGTGATCATGAAACCAGAAGTCAGCGTAGTTGGAGGCAGAGGATCAGGAACCAGCAGGGACGTCAGCCGGACTAAAGCCCCGTACACACGTACCGATCGTCGGCATACAAACGTTCGTCTTTTTTCCCCGGGATGTCGGTGTCTGTTGAAAAGTGCAAAGACTGCCCAAGAATTTTGTCCGCCGACTACAGCCGACTGCAGAAGTGATGTCATGTAATGGTTAACTTTCCCTGTGTTTTTTCTTTTCTGAGCATGCCCAGTCTTGCAAATCTGCGGTCTGTCGGCCGAATTCTGTACTGACTGGCGAACAATCGTCCGTTCTGGTGTCGGCATACAAAAATTTTAATGCTTGCAAGAAAGACTCTTGTCGGCAGAATGTGCGCTGACAGCTGTCGGAGGCACCATACTAACAAGCGTACAATCGGCAGATCTTTCGTCCGCCGACGTTTGTATGCCGACGATCGGTACGTGTGTACGGGCCTTAAGTCCTTCACAAGAACACAGCAGAGAGACTCTAGATCTGTTGTTGACAAGGCGAAGGCAGGAAAGGAATGAACAAGGCAGCTTAAATAGCTAGAAGGGGCTGGCTGTAGGCAAGACTGATGCGCAGATAATGATAACCACATGAGTCACTTAAGAAACAATGATTGCTGACAATTATCCGACACCTGAGCAGCCTGAGCACAGAGAAGAGAGCTGCTGTGAACCCAGCCCTGACAGTACCCCCTCCTCAACGACCCCTCCCCCTTGGACAATGATGTCACGAGCTTCCCTGCCCCCTTTGAGTATTGTGCATGGGTGAGGAATCCCATGTAATCCCATTCAATTCTTCCATGACCCATCCACAAACCTGCTCACATTAACACCCATCACCCTTTCATTCAAGCCCATTCCATAACCAGCTCACAAACACGCCCACATTTTCAAACATGCCCCTTTTTTCAAACCTATTGTTCCTACAAATCCCTTGGCATGATGGGAATTCTAGTTTGCTAGAGCAGCCATGCCCCACTCACAGGAAAATACATTGATAATTTCCTTCTACAACCTCCAGGCACTTGGGTATAGCTGCAATTTCTGAATGGACGCAATAACGTCCCTTTTCTCTGAAAATAAACTGTTTAGCAAGAAAAAAGATAGGCACGTTCCACATGTGTAAAGGCGCAGGAATTAGGAATGACAATGAGTATCTAGCCTGGAATTTTAGTTTTAAACATGTACTCTATGTAATATGAGAGTTCACAGAGGTGGTAGTGATGTAAGGGCTATAACCTCCAGCAGACTCTGCATACGCACTAGGACATCTGGTTGCTTGTGTATTGCTAATAACTTCTTAAGAATAACAAAAAAAAAAATGTTGAAGTTGGAGAACTCTTTGGAATGAATGCAGCCTAAGACCCTTGGAGTGATCGGGCTCAGTATGTGACTAATTCAAACTTATGTATTAAGCAGCATTATTTTTAATCTAGATACAACTATCATCAATAGATGACTTCATTCTCTTTCTTGGATAAAGTCATGGAGACAACCCAAACAAAGTCCAACACCAAATGATTTATAGGGTGTGTTAGGGTGTTTCTTAGTTGGGAATCCCCACCACCACCTCATCCATATCACTTCTCAGCACTGTCAAAGACTAGAACAGGCCTGCAGGGGATTCTCCTTGTATTTATGTCATAAGTATTGGCATTTATTTCATTAAAGCTGAAATATCTGCACTTTGTCACCAAGGCTCTTACCATGCTTGGACATTATGGCATCATTCCCTCCTAGCCAGGGCAGCCATCAGGGGGGGACAGCCCATACACATGTAAGGGACCCATTCGTCCTGAGGGCCCTGGTTGCCTGGGCCCCAACCAACAAGTCCAAGTTGTTCCTGTTGTAGTAACTAGCAATTGCTAAAGTAAGGTGGCCGTGGAGTGAGCTAATGTAGCTCACTTAGTTCCGGCTGCAAGGGAAAGGTGGAGTGATACCATTTGCACTCTGCAGAGCAGATGATGGTTTGGGCACCATGCCAGTCCCAGCTCAGCCGCATGTAGCCTACAGGACTGCTTAGTGCTCACTATGGACTGGTCTGGGGACAATTTGATAGACATCACAATGGTAAATTGATTGATAATGTTACTGGATGTGGGCCTGTGCTGTGACTTTCTCTTTCCTGAATATATGGGGACGTCTCTTTGCTGGATTGGATTTATTTTCATATATTAAGTTGCAAGAGTGTTAAAATAAAAGAGGGTGCACTGAAGGACTCGGAGGGATGGCCAGTGGGTGGTTTCAGGGGGACAGCCAGTGGGTGGGCCTGTAAGATCCTGGCACTCTCAGTGCCTTTCTATCTCCTCACTTCCGGGTTGCGTTCCACCACTCAGGTAGGTGGAACGCATATAGGTGTGTATTCCTTTAACAGTGCTGACGTCATCATCAGGCGCCGCACTGAGTGGCTATTTCAACTGACGGTCTGCACTCACACATTGTTCGTGCAACCGCTCCTGATACCTGCCTAACCTGACGCTGCCGAATCTTCCAGCTACATACCCTATACCTGGATTGACCGGAGCCTCGCTACCTTGTCCTACACTCCCTCACTACTGGCTATTGATAAGTACCCCACAGGGGACCCCCTCTTATCAACAACGCTTGCTATCTATACCTGCATTATAAGAACTATTGCTAGCTCTAGGATACATGCTCTCCAGTATCTACCATCTGCATTTCTAAACCTAGATCGCTAGCTCTTGTGCCTATTATTTGTTACAACCTGCATTACCGAACTAAGCTTAGCAACACCTGTATATCTTGTTTGCTATTATCTATCACCTGTTGATTATACTAGATTGCTAGCTCTTGTGCTTTCTGCTTACAACCTGTATTACTGAACTAGATTGCTAGCTCTTGTACATACTGCTCACCACTACCTAAAACCTGCATTGCTGAACTTGCTTGTACATCTTGCCTGCTATTACCTACCACCTGTTGAGTGTACTAGATTGCTAGCTCTTGTCATTACTACCTATCATCAACTACTATCACTCCTCAAAAGCCTATCCGATTCTCACATCGGTTACCAGCCTATCCGATTCTCACATCGGTTACCAGCCTATCCGATTCTCACATCGGTTACCAGCCTATCCGATTCTCACATCGGTTACCAGCCTAGCTGATTCTCACATCAGTTACCAGCCCTATCCGATTCTCACATCGGTTACCAGCTATATCTGATTCTCGCATCAGTTACCAAACTACCTCCACACACCTACAAAGAGACTAACATACCTGTGTAATTATTACTTCTACCTATCATCATCTACTATCACTCCTCAAAGCCTATACCTTCAGTGTATCATTCCACTGCTACTTGCATAACTACTTATCACTCTTATAACATCACTGAGTGTTTGTGTATGTGCATACTGAATCAGGCTGAACCACTGTGATGAGTCAAGAGAGTTGGATCAGGTGATTTAACATATCTCTACAAGACTACTGAGTGGAATTCTGCAGCTATAGATCCAGCCCGATTGAACAAAAAACCCAGAGCGTTACAGGGCCCTGGTGAATGTTGGTGGTCATTCCCAGGGGAGCCCAGGCCTAAAGTTGTGTAAGGGGCCCCAAAACTTCCGATGGCTGCCCTGCTCCTAGCATACCTGTAAGCAGGAACTAAATGTTTACAAAATTGTCAGTTCTTGCCACGCTGCTCCAGGTACAGGTTTGCATTCCCTCTTCGCTGTCATCGCCACTGCCATTATATCTTGGTCTTATTCCAGGTCTGGTGCCATTGGGAAGCCACTGATATCTGAACTCCCACGCATGTGCATGGGGATTACACTGTCCCACAATTCAGCTCTTACTCCCAGCATCTTACAGACAGCGCCGGACAAGGTCATACCACTTGAGCCCAGGAGAGGCACTGTTTTGGAAGGTCATCCAGCCAGGGCCATCTTACCGAATGGGCACGCTGGGAAGTTGCCCAGGGGCCCCACTTGCCCAGGGGGCCCCACCTGCCCAGCGACCCAGCCCCAGCCAAGCATTATTCCAGATTCCCATGTGCATCCCACCACCGAACTTAGCAGGTGGCAAGTGCCTGTCCGCCCTGCGCTGCTGTCAGGCCACTTGGGTCGTGGAGGGGGAGCCCACAACTGCAGGAATGCCTGTCCACCTCTCACGGGAACGGGCACACACAGGACAGTCAAGTCTGACTCCCGTCCTTGTGTGTGTGTTCACCGGACCCAGCTGCCGAACTTGGAAGCTGTCATTAGCCTGGCACTGCTGTACCAATAAATATCGCCTTATCGATTATTTGCATTTTTATTCTCGTGGGTGACTGTGTAGGCGGGGCCTCAGTGCACTGCATTGCCCGGGGGCCTATAATGCTCTTAAGATGGCACTGCATCCAGCTCCCAGGGCATAGATGACAAACTGCGCCTTTCTTAGGGTCAGGATACAACCATCCCTGCAATAAACCATTGCGCCCAGGGAAGCCATCCCTCCTACCCATCCCTTGTCCCAGCCCTGCTTACAGATGCCAGGATTGCACACTGCACTGCAAATGTGCATGGGAGTTACATAATCTAAGACCCCAGTTACATAATCTAAGACCCCAGATTCCCACCATCTAACATGTAAGAGAGGTTCTGCGATTGGCTAGAATAGGTGCACAAATCCCTACCACAGTTCCTGTATTGCTAGATCACTGTCCCTCCTGCTGAGGCCAAACCCTCAGCCATATTGTGCCCCACTCCATGCCAGAAGCCTCCACACAACATTCCCAGCCAATGATCTTTATATCCAAAGGAAGGAGCGTCCACATATAAAAGTAGTTTGCTGCACATTAGTGATGGAATTTAGGACATCTCACAGGACTGGTCTCTCTGTAGTCACCTCCTCCTTAGGTACACATCTCCCGTGACCCTCCAGGGATGCAGCCTCATACAGGCAACTCTTGGCCTAGCTTCAAATGCTTTTTGCAATCCGCCCAAGACCTCACTTCCATAAGGGTCTACTCCTTCCTGACCCACTGCCCTGTCCAGGGTCTGTTTAGCCCCCATGCCCCAAGTGCACTAGGGCTCCTCCCAACCTTGTTTATACCTGGGCACTGGCTCACCCGTGATATCGCTGAAGGAGGGCTCTAACTAAAAGGGGCCTAGCACCTGATGACACTATCTGCTGTAACCAGACACCATTCTGACACAGAGCCACCTAGTGGCAGACTAGCTAGCTGCCCCAGCCTACAAACAGATGCCAACATTTCCCACTGCACTGTACACGCACATGGGAGTTATATCATCCCAGAACCTGGCTCTTACTCCCAATGTCTTACAGATGCCAGGACTTTACACTGTACTGTACATGCATGCGTACGAGAGTTACATCCCAACATCTTACCATGGCACAGTACATGTGCACAGGAGTTACATTGTCCCAGAACCCGGCTCATATTTCCACCAACTTATACATGCCAGGATTGTATATTGTTCTGTGCATGCGCGTGGGTGTTACATCATCCCAGAACTTGGCTCCTACTCCCAATATCTTACAAATGCTAGTATTGTACCCTGCACTTCAGATGCGCATAGGAGTTATATTGTCCTAGGATGTGGCCTTTAATCCCACCATCTCACAGATGCCAGGATTGTACACTCTTTTACATTGTCCTAGAAGAACCCGACTCTTACTCCCAACATTTTGAGGATGCAAAAATGATACACTGAACTGTGCATGCACACTGGACTTATGCTGACCTAGAAACAACAACAAGAGAAAGGCGCACAACAAGAGAAACTTTGTGCATTACCACTAAAACAATTTATTAAAATTTAAAAAAGGTAGCATACATTGTACTCACAAACGCATGATAATTGCACGCATGTAAGGAAACTGGAATCAATCGCCTCTAGGACTACTAGGATTCTCCTATGGTGCTGGATGGCGTGATGGTATCCGTATATACCTGGCTGACACGTTTCGAGGGAGAACCCTCTTCTTCAGAGCCAAAAGAAGAGGGTTCTCTCTCGAAACACTTCAGCCAGGTATATTCAAGAGGAAGTAAACCCTCCTTAAAGCGGAGTTCCAGCCTAAACACACACTCACCTGTCCAACGGTCCAGCGATGCGGCCGCCCGAAGCCTCGCTCTTCCCCCTTTCTGTCGGTGGCGCCGGCATCACTGGTGTGGGCACCCGGCTGTGACAGTTTTCGGCTTCACAGCCGGGTACGCACTGCGCATTCGCGAGTTGCGCTACGCGTCGTGATTGGCCGGAAATCTTCTGGGACCTCTGACGTGTCCCAGAAGATTGCAGGGAGGGAGGGGGAGAGGAGAACTTCCGCTCAGGGCACCGCAGCGCTCCGAGCGGAAAAAATGACATGCCAAATGTGGCATGTCAGGGGGTTAGAACTGCCTAAAGCAGAAGTTCCACTTTTGGGTGGAACTCCGCTTTAAAAAAAACAAAAAAAAAAAACCCTGTAAGACAAAGGCATAATGAGCTAGTATGCATTGCATACTAGCTCATTATGAAATACCCGCTCAGCAACAGGACGCTGGACATGTTCGGCCGTCCTGCTTCCTGGTTGGCGTCCTCCGGCCATCTGATTGGCCGGAGGCGCGGTTATGTCAGTCCCACGCATGCATGTGGGAGCCGCCACTCACGGCACAGGGCTCTGAAGGAACAGCACAGGTGGGCGTTCCTTCAGAGCTCATGCGCTGATGACGTCATTGGCTGCATGTAAGGTAAATATCTCCTAAACGGTGCAAGTTTAGGAGATATTTACAGTACCTATAGGTAAGCCTTATTAAAGGGTTACCTATAGGTACAAGTTCAAAGGAGACGGTCTACAACCTCTTTCAGATACCTTCACATCATCCAGTACCATAGGGGAATCCTGGTAGTCCTGGAAGCGATTGGTTCCAATTTCTGCTTAGGAGATACTGTATGTCATCCCAGAACCTGGCTCTTACTCCCAACATCTGTTATAAAATAAAAATTTTCTCAAGGGAAAAAATAATTGTATTTGGCAATTTTTTTCTAAATTTTATCAGTTTGTAAAGTGGTGTTTAACCACTTCCCGCGAATCGACGTAGCTCTACGTCGGCTCGGAGAAGTGGTTGTACTGGGGTGATGCCTGCAGCTAGAGGCATCATCCCAGTACCATTTTTTAGAGCCAGCGGTCGGCTTTCAGATGATAATGACCAATGTGGCATGGAAGCCACTTAGCCGTTACCCCAGCGAGCGGGAGGGGACGCCCCCTCCCGCCACCTTCCGCGGCTCTGCCCCGGTCTCTTGTCCCAGCAGGAGACCCGAGCAACCAACCAGCACCTCCACCGGCTGGTTGGAGTCCCGATCAAAACCAGATTCGGCTTTAATCGGGTCTCCGATGTAGTAACCGGGAAGTGGCGTGATGACGTCACGTACGGGTTACTCGGCGGCTAAAAGCGCCAAATTTAAAAAAGAGTCAGTATTCAAAAATGCAGATTTTGGCATTTTGAATACATTAAAGTGCAGTGGAGGGGTTTGCGGTCTTTTAGATCCCCGATCCCTCCATAAAGAGTACCTGTCACTGCCTATTGCTGTCACACGGGATGTTTGCATTGCTTGTGACAGCAATAAAAGTGATCAGTTTTTTTTTATTTTTGCAAAACTGTGCTAAAATGAAAAAATTTAATAAAATAAATAGGAAAAAAATGTTTTAAAGGGCCCCCGTCACCTTGAGCTCACGCACGAAAGAAAACGCATAAGGAAGTCACGCCCGCAAATTAAATTGCTGTTCAAACCACACATGTGAGGTATCGGCGCGATCGCCAGAGCAAGAGAAATAATTTAAAAAAAAGAACTACTTTGTAACTCTAAACTGGTAACTGTTAAAAACTTTTAAAGCGTTTCCAATGGAGATTTTTATTGACCGTAGTTTGTCGCCATTCTGCGAGTGTGCACAATTTTAAACTGTAACATGTTGGGTCGCTATTTACTCGGCGTGACATCATCTTTCACAATCTACAAACAAAAGGGCTAACTCTACTGTTTATTTTTTTTTAAATGCAGTGAAATGTATTTTTTTTTTTAAAAAAATGGCGTTTGAAAGACCGCTGTGCAAATACCGCGTGACAAAAAATATTACAAAGACCGCCATTTTAATTTCCTTTGCTAAAAAAAATATATACAGTAAAACCTTGGTTTGCGAGCATAATTCGTTCCGGAAACATACTTGTAATCCAAAGCACTCTTATATCAAAGCAAATTTCCCCATAAGAAATAATGGAAACTCAGATGATTCGTTTCCACAACCATTTATTCATAAGTCCTACAGTTTATAGTCCATATAAAAAGATTATAGCATTGCGAGAGGTTATATGACCATAAAATGTCCATCCACAAATAGCCGCTTCCACAAGGGGATTAGAAGCAAAATCCAGCAGGAGCTACAGAGTATCAAAGAGAAGAGAGGCGCCTCTAAGTGTAGCAATAAGGTTCCATTTAATGAAGGTACAACATTTAGCAACTCACATGGTTGATGAATAAAACAGGCACACCTAAGTATGCAGGCATCCGGGGTAAAGCTGTCCACATAGACCATCTTCTGTACCGCCGGCTGCCAGTCTGTAATCCTGACCGGGAAGACCACCCTGCAGTAAAGCGATCTGAAAACGAGGGGCAGCATGGAAGGGATGACGTAGATGACGGTGCGGAGGACGGTCTATGTGGACAGCTTTAGCCTGGATGCCTGCATCCTTAGATGTGCCTGTTCCAATCATCAGCCATGTGAGTTGCTAAATGTTGTACCTTCATTAAATTTAACCATATTGCTACACTTAGAGGCGCCTCTCTTCTCTTTTATACTCAGCTGTGACTTGAGGCTACTTGTATATCAAGTCAAAATTTATTTGAAAATTTTGCTTGTCTTGCAAAGCGCTCTTAAACCAAGTTACTCTCAAACCAAGGTTTTACTGTATAATGTTTGGGGGTTCTAAGTAATTTTCTAGCTAAAAATACAGATTTTAACTTTCAAACAACAAGTGTCAGAGATGGGCTTAGTCCAGAAGTGATTCATTTCACTTGTTACATTGTATCATCTGTAAAATCTATATTGTGCATATAAAATGATAATACAGATTGCATCCATGATAGAAAGAAAGCCCAGCACTAGCTGTGTGTCTGTTATCTGATATTCTGCTAATGATAATGAAAAATAACAAGCAGTAAAAAAATAAAAATAAAATAGTTTTGTGTTTGGGTGGATCTGTTGCTTTGCACGCATTATCTTCTGGCTGCACGTAGCAAATATTAAGTAATCATTTGCCGTATTTCATATTTACGTGACTAAAAATAAACAAAAGGGAACACAGATGTTAATTTTTTGGTCTTGAACATCCATTCTCAGCATTTTTTGCCACAGAAGAACCCTTGAAATCGTTTTCAGGTCTCAGGGAGCAAACGTTAAAATGATTTGGCCTACCATAAACTTTTGGTACATTGAAGTGATTGGTAGGTTGTAGAGACATTTGAATAAAGGTATTAAAATTGGGTTTACCTAAAATGGTTATAAAGGCTAAAGGTTTTTTTTAACTATAACATTCTCAGGGTCCCCCACCCCCTAATACTTACCTGAGCCCAATCTCGATCCAACACTGTGCCCAAAAGCATCAACTCTATCCTCCTCATAGGGCAGAGTGATAGCAGCAGGAGCCATTGGCACCCATTGCTGTTAATCAAATCATGTGACGAGGGAGCAGGAGGCAGGGCCAAACCGCGCTGTCTGCATCTATAGACACACAAAGCGCAGATCAGGATCGAGCCTGTACATGTGCCACCGTGGAAAGCAGCTTCCTTTGGTTTTGCACCCATAACAGGGCTGCTCTGTAGAATACCACTGCACAGAGCAGGTAAGTATAACATGTTTATTATTTAAAAAAATAAACAATTAAGGTTTACAATCACTTTAATAATCATGAAATGAAACAAATAATGACCAGAAAAGAAACAGCCTGTGTGACCCTGTGCATTGATGATCGGTGTAGACGTCACCCCCAACATTGATGATCAGTGTAGACGTCACCCCCAACATTGATGATCAGTGTAGACTTCACCCCCAACATTGATGATCAGTGTAGACGTCACCCCCAACATTGATGATCAGTGTAGACATGACCCCTTACATTGATGATCATTGTAGTGACCCCTACATTGATGTTCGGTCTATATGTGACCTCAAACATTGATGATCAGTTTAAATGTGACCCTGTACATTGATGATCAGTGTTGACGTGACCCCCAACATTGATGATCAGTGTAGACATGACTCCATACATTGATGATCAGTGTAGACATGACTCCATACATTGATGATCAGTGTAGACATGACTCCATACATTGATGATCAGTGTAGACGTGACCCCATACATTGATGATCAGTGTAGACGTGACCCCATACATTGATGATCAGTGTAGACATGACCCCATACATTGATGATCATTGTGGACGCGATCCCATGCATTGATAATCAGTGTGGATGTGACCCCATACAATGATAATCAGTGTACATGTGACCCTTGACATTGATGGTCAGTGTAGATGTGGCCCTGTACATTGATGGTCAGTGTAGAGGAGAACCCTTACATAGATGGTCAGAGTGGACGTGACCCCTTACATTGATGGTCAGTTTAGAGGTGACCCCGTATGTTAATGATCAGTGTAGAGGTGACCCCGTACATTGATAATCAGTGCAGATGTCACCCTGTACATTGATGATCAGTATAGATGTGACCCCATACATTGAAGATCAGTGTAGAGGTGACCCCGTGCATTGATGTTTGGTGTAGACATTACCTCATACATTCCCATGATCAGTTTAATTGTGACCCTGTACATCGATGATCAGTGTAGAGGTGACCCCCAACATTGATGATCAGTGTAGAGGTGACCCCCAACATTGATGATCAGTGTAGATGTGACCTCCTACATTGATGGTAAGTGTAGATGTCACCCCCCATACATTGATAAGTGGAGACATGACCTCTTACATTGAAGATTAGTGTAGACGTGACCCCATACATTAATAGTCAGTGTAGATGTGACCCCCTACATTGATGGTCTGTGCAGATGGGACCCCCATACATTGAAGATAAATGTAGACATGACCCCTAACATTGATGGTCAGTGTAGATGTGGCCCCATACATTGATGGTCAGTGTAGATGTGGTCCCATACATTAATGGTCAGTGTAGACATGACCCCATACATTAATGGTCAGTGTAGATATGGTCCCCTACATTGATTGTCAGTGTAGACAGACCTCTTTCATTGATGATCAGTGTAGACATGGCCCCATATATTGATAGTCAATGTGGATGTGGCCCCATATATTGATGGTTAGTGTAGATATGACCCCTTTACAGTGATTATCAGTGTAGATGTGGTCCCATACATTGATGGTCAGTGTATATGTGGCCCCATACATTGATGGGCAGTGCAGACATGACCCCATACATTGATGGTCATTGTAGACGTGGCCCCATATATTGATGGTTAGCATTGTCAGGAGATCAATCTGTCACAGCTCTCTTCTCATGGAACTTCTAGCAACCTCTGAAGCAACCCAAAGGTTCCACTGAACAATGGAAGAGTAAGGATGCTGTTGAGCATAATAAAGCAATTTAATATAACCTTTTTGATTCCCTCTTCTTTCCACTCCTGTTCTGAAATGCCTGAACCCAGTAAAACTCAGAAAGCACATGTACTCTGCAGTTTCCAGTCTTACCTGAGATATAAAGTCTATATCCTGTATAGAACTGTGTTGGCCATCAATGTAAATGCTTAGTCTGCTATCTTGGACCTTTTGACACGGTTGCCTTTACCTTGTCACCCATGGCCTACATCTAGACACTCTATTCCTTCTGTCCTTCAGTGATCACTGGTTGGGCGAACCCACCTGCTGCAAACTGGTACCCTTGTTTAAAATCATTGATACTAGAAGATCCATTTGTCCGGAACCCAGGCACATAATGCATGCTTCCTCCTTTAGGCATGTCTGTGTATCTACAGCAGCTATTGTTACCACTTTCTTCATATTGTCACCAACAGGTCTTGGCAGTGGCGTAGCGTGGGTTGTCAGCACCCGGGGCAAGGCAAGTAATTGGCGCCCCCTAACCCGCGGGATTTTAGCCCTTGAGTCTCTTCCACTAGATTAGTTAAAGAAACCCTTACCTCCTAAGCACATGTATTGTTTGTTATGAAAATACTGATGTAATTAAAGTAAAATGCATCTAAATACAAGTTTGAATGACCAGCGTGCCCCCTTTCAATGCAGAGAGACCAGCGTGCCCCCTTTCAATGCAGAATGACCAGCGTGCCCCCTTTCAACGCAGAATAACCAGCATGCCCCCTTTCAACGCAGAGATCCTCGTGCCCCCCTTCAGTGCAGAGAGACCAGTGTGCCCCCTTTCATTGCAGAGAGACTTACCTGCAGCGGTGGCTTCTCCTCAGTTCCCCACATCTTCTCGAGTCCTCCGCGTCTCCTCGAGTCCTCCCGCCTCCTCCTCAGCCAATGGCATGTGTTCGCCTTTCGGCCAATTAGGAAGCGGGTCTCGGACCCGCTTCCTGATTGGCCAGGAGGAGGATCCCTGTGACAATTGCGAATTTTCATTCGCTATTGTCACACAATGGGTGGGCTCGGGGTGCACTGCTCTGCACCCCGGGTCCACCCTTTTTTGAAGCCTATTAGAGCCTCTGGCTCTAATCAGGCGATTAAAAAAAAAAAACCCACTCTGACAACGCCAGGCTGCTGACTCACTCGCTGCTAAACTGACTGAGCAGTGAGGAAAGGGGCATAGGTGGGGCTTGGCTTGCAACGCCACCCCACCCTACACCAATGGACAGGTAAGGCACAGTCCAGCCCCGTCCCGACCTGCCATTTTCATCCATAGGGCAGCCGCGCTGGACATCTCCCAGCCTAAAGATGGAGGCAGCCGCAGACAGTGTGTGAATTGTGTATGTCAGACAGACAGACACTGCGGATGCGCCCCCCCAGATGTTGCGCCCGGTGCGGCTGGCCCCCCCTGCACCCCCCACGCTACGCCACTGGGTCTTGGTAATCAAAAAGCCATGGGATGATGTCCCTCTCCCTATGCTAGAGTAACCACAGTGTAATTTTACTCAAATCTGTGGCAGAATACCATAATACGAGATGATACAAAACTTTTAGCCATGACACTTTGCATATTCCATATCTTGAGTGTCTATGTCAATGGGGGATATTAATTACTCACCCAATTCCCCTTTATGGCATAACCCATGTCTGTGGGAGTTCTTTCCATAAACAGACAGATTATTTTGGGCTAGACATAGGGTGAAATATTTTTCATATCTCTATGATAAGAGCCCCTTTAAATCTTTCTTGGAATTTCAAAGGGGCTACATATCTGCCAAATATGGCATAGTTTAAATATCTACAGCAGCTGCTCAGTCTGGATAACAAACTCATATAACAAGACACGAAAAGATTCCAAGCTCTCCTCACCGACCAGTCCACGATCAACCGAATTAACCTGTCCAACGGTATGCGTTAAAAACATGGGTCTAGCCGCACACATCTGCAAACACATGTGCAAGCCACAGAGCCCCGACAAGGCACCCCATTATCTGTGGTCCTAACTCTAAATTCTGTGAGTGTCCAACAATGGAAGCACATGGGAGCCCACCCCTTCCTAAAGGCACAATGGCACACTGGACACCCAGCCTATAGCACTATGGCAGCAAAGGTGTCAGTGCGTTGCCTGGCCAATATAATCCATAGCACAAACAAATGGTTACTGCCCACAGGGCAGGCATCAGAAATTTTGGGGCCCCTTACACAGCTTTAGGCCTGGGCCCCTCTGGGACTAGGCACCAACATTCCAGAGGGCCCGCCCTCTGGCCGTCCCACCAAGTCACTTCTATTTTAACACTCTTACAACTTAATATATGAAAATGAGTCCAATCCATCAAAGAGACATCCCCATATATTCAGCAAAGGGACATCGTAATCAAGTAAACAGACGGCCTCATATATTCAGCAAAGAGACATCCTAATCCAACAAAGATACGGCCTCATATATTCAGCAAAGAGACATCCCAATCCAGTAAACAGACGGCTTCACATATTCAGCAAAGAGACATCCTAGTCCAACAAAGAGACGGCTTCATATATTCAGAAAAAGACATCTCAATCCAGTGAACAGACGGCCTCATATATTCAACAAAGAGACATCCTAATCCAACAAAGAGACGGCTTCATATATTCAGAAAAAGACATCTCAATCCAGTGAACAGACGGCCTCATATATTCAACAAAGAGACATCCTAATCCAACAAATAGACAGCCTCATATATTCAGCAAAGACACATCCCAATCCAGTAAAGAGACAGCCTCATACAGTATATTCAGCAAGGACACATCCTAATGCAGTAAAGAGACAGTCTCATATATTCAGCAAAGAGACATCCCAATCCAGAAAAGAGACAGCCACATATTTTCAGCAAAGAGACATCCCAATCCAGAAAAGAGACAGCCACATATTTTCAGCAAAGAGACATCCCTTTAGCGGCTTACTCTGCAGCCGCCCTGCTTTAGCAATTGCTAGTTACTACAGCTGCAACAACTCAGTCTCATTGGTTGGGGCCTGGGCGATCGGGCCCCTCAGAACGCCCAGGCCCCCTACATGTGTATGGGCTATGATGTATGATGTATGATGGCTGCCCTGACTGCCCATACCTGTAACTGGACTCTGCAGCAAGGAGCATTGGAAGGGCAACGCATATAACAAGACACAAAAAGATTCCAAGCCCTCCTCATCGACCAGACCAGAATTTCAAAGGGGCTACAATCTGCCAAATACTGCATATTTTAAATATCTACAGCAGCTGCTCAGTCTGGATAACAAACTCAGTCTGGATGCTACAGGTCTCTGAGCTTTCTCAGCCAGGACATTGTAAACGTATTTCTATGTATTATTCTTCGCTGCTCTACTCCAATACCAAAAGACTTATGATAACTGAATCTCACGGGAGGCGAGATATACCTGAACCTGAACAGAGGAAGCCGGGCAGGAAATTCTACCTCTTCAGGTCCCCACTATATAAAATAATCCAGGTGAAATCTATGATGATTTTACCATGAGGCTTGGGAATGTCCATCTGTATGAACCTTCTGGTCTGAACTTCACAAACTTAATAAGTTTGGTCCTTCCCTTGCCTAATATATGTAATCCCCTACGATGCTTATTGGGTATTTAAAGGAGGATAATCTTCCTAATTGCATGAAATTCCTTTTACGCCAATTGTTTATCTATGCTAAAAAACTATTAACCATTCAATGGAAATCCTACGTCCCTCCCACTCTAAAGCCAGCCAAAGATGGTTCGCATTTCAGCAAGTTCAGCAGGAACCGGACAAGCTTTGAACCGTGTTCTGGTTTCATTGAAACCCGAGGGTAATGACTTCCGCCTGCTCTGCCAGGTATATAATAGGAGTGATGGCGTCGCATGCTCACACCCTCTGTAGAAGTCCGCTGTGACGAAACGTGTAAGGGCGTGAGCACGCGGTGACCATAGCAACTGAACGTCTTGAGCGCTTGACGTCAGACCGGCACCCGGAAGTCCGACGGCTGGATCCGAGCCACGGACGTGGATACCAAGTGCAGGACGGTACGGTGGTCAGGTAGCCTGGACAGAGATACGTTTATATGGTTTTATTTATTATTTGTCTTGTGAGTGCATATTACATAGTTACATAGTGGGTGAGACAATAGTCCATCCAGTTCAACCTGTGTAATGTGTGTGGCCGTAATCATCTCACATACCCCTGAATGTTCTGATCCTTGAGATGTACATCTAAGAGTCTTTTGAAAGCCACCATACTTCCCGCAGAAACCACCTCTTGTGGTAGAGAATTCCAAAATCTTGTAGCCCTCACAGTAAAGAACCCCCCACGTTGCCTGAGGTTAAAACGCTTCTCCTCTAATCGCATTGTATGCCCTCGAGTCCTCATGCAATCCCTTCGACTGAATAGCTGTTTTTCTATGTCGAGATCACCATTGAGATATTTATAAATTGCTATCATGTCCCCTCCCAGGCGTCTCTTCTCCAGGGAGAATAAATCAAGCGATTGCAGACGCTCTTCATAATTAAGGTCCTCCAATCCCCTAATATTATTTGGGCTTTTTTAATCAATAAATACGCGTGTATACGGATTCACACTATGAGCCTTCATTATTCATTTGCATGATATGCGGTGTACATGAGGATTGATCCAGGCACCAGGTCATTTGGCAGTCCAGAAGAGTCCGTGTTTGCAGTCTTATGTCTAATATTTGGCGCATTGTTTCCCACCTGGAGGTACGTGGGCATTTCTAGGGGGGCATGCCGGTGAGGTGGTGGTGCATGCCATATCAAGGACCCTGTGTGGAACACTGAATGGACTGTTTGAATTATGCTTTTTTTAATCCGGACTTTTCACTCACTATAATATATAATTGTTTATATTATACATGTTGAGAATTGATATATACATGTTTTAGCACTGTTAGTGTATGCATGTGATTTGGCATATGGGATTAGATGCACATGTATATGTATGGGCAGGCTGAATGTACCCAAGTTGATTGACCCATCATTTTGGGTACAACCAGCCTCTCGGATTTCACATGTGATTATTGCTAATGACTGTTATAGCTTCCCCCACCCACCCCGCCAGAAGAACACAATGGCTCACCGGAAGGTTTTCCACCCATCAACACTGACCCGTGGTTGCAGGGAAGAAGGAAGAAAACCACTCCCTCTATGGCCGGCCTAAGGCAGGCCATACATTATGCAATTTTCTTTCCTTGAACAGGTTGAAGGAAAGGAAATCTCTCAGGTAGTGTTGATGACGGAATTCCTCCAGCAGCGTTATTGGGTTCTGCCGGCACAGAGCTTATAGCCGCTGGCAGTGATCGGGTGAAAAATAAAACGACAGGCAGGGTTGTACTGAATTCAAACAATGGATCGACTTTGGTACAACCAACCTGCCCATAGGCAAATCGAAGTTTGTCCAGTTTCTGCTGAACTGGCTGAGTTTCGATGCGTGTATGACTAGTTTATTTCATTGGCTCTGTCTTATTAACCAATTAATTCCTTTGTATGAGCAAACATATGTTGGTAACCAGCAATTATTTCCCTCTAATGTAGCACTAGAGAAATTCCCATACTTATCCAAAAATCCATTTCTCTTTCTAAAAGCAAAATCCTACATTACCTCCATTATCAAAAAATGATCTCGAAGAGACTGGGAGAACTCATTGGATAATCTCTTAGGATATCCTAACCCAAGTAAAAAGGTTGTGTCTACCCTAAATAACTTTCTCCAGAAATTGCTGGACTACACTAACGCAACAGCTGGTCTGATCAAATGGACCAAGGATTTCCCCCATATTTCCAGTGGCGCCCCGTCTATTGGGGGCACAGGGGCGCTGCCCCCCCCCCCATCCATGCGTCCGGCCCCCTAATCTACATGTAGGGCACCGGATGCATGGATTCCAATAGGGGATTTTTTTTTTTTTTAAGCACGTGATTAGAGCCAGAGGCTCTAATAGGCTTCAAAAAAGGGTGGGCTTGGGGCGCAGAGCACTGCACCCTGAGCCCACCCAGTTGCATGACAATAGCGAATGAATATTCGCTATTATCACACTGATTTTCCTCCCAGCCAATCAGGAAACTGGTCATGAGACCCCTTTCCTGATTGGCTGAAAAGAGAAGCGATTTTACTGGCCATTGTCCAGGAAGAGGGTGGAGACGTATGGCCGGCGGAGACTCACAGCCGCTCGAGGAAGGAGGAGGTAAGGATGCTGGCTGTCCGGCCAGGCAGCCAGCAGTCCGTCCCGGGAGGGGGTGGTAGAGTTGACTGCTGGTTTTGCCACCCCCCCCCCCCCCCTAAATTTTCATTCACCAGCCGCCACTGCTACTGACACTCTTCTAAAAACATTATGTTTGTCTTGGCGCACGATCAGAGCTACAATGTAGTGCAAAATGATGCTTAGGCCAGTGATGGCGAACCTTGGCACCCCAGAAGTTTTGGAACTACATTTCCCATGATGCTCCACTACACTGCAGTGTAGTGGAGCATCATGGGAAATGTAGTTCCAAAACATCTGGGGAGCCAAGGTTCGCCATCAGTGGCTTAGGCTCTACCACCATTCTTACATATCTCCACATCACTCTCACCTTATGGGCCTAAGCTCCTCACCTTGCTGCCTAATGTGGTTGTCATCCAGACGCAGATTTGCTTCATGCTTTCTGGTTGTGCCTCGGAGGGCTTAATGTTTTTGGCACTCAGTGGTGTGTTGTACCACCACACATTACATAGCTCCCAACTGTCCCTGATTTGGAGGGACTGTCCCTTATTTAAAGTCCCTCTGTCCCCCTTTCCTCCTCATTTGTCCCTCATTTTGGTCTGATCTATATAGTTGTATATAAAATGAACTTTTTATCTTTCAAATAGTGTTTCCCAGTGCTAAACCTCTCATCCAATTTCTAAATTGCTGCATTTGTAAATTTCAAAATCCAGCATAAATGAATAGTAGTGGTAAAAAAAAAAAAAAAAAAAAAGCTCTTGGTGGTGTACCTAATATTTTTTCTGTATAATCTTTCATTGAGGGGCGTGGCAGGGGGTGTGTCCTATACCTAGATACTTTTGCTAATAGGTGTCCCTCGTTCCAATCTCAAAAAGTTGGGAGGTATGTATTTAGTAAACTACCTACCTCTGACCCCTGAATGGGCACTTTCTGGAATAATTGACATCCTAGGAATCTAGGATCTCAAGAGGCTGCAAACAACTCCTCACTATTATATCCCTTGCAGCACGAAAAACCATCCTAAAAGTGGATCAATCTGGAAACCCCCACTATTTCTTTGTTTATAGCTAAACTATCTCATGTTTTTCGCACGGACTGGGTGGGGCTCTCCTTATCCACTTCTGGACCAGAAGATTTTACCCCCTAATGACCAGGCCATTTTTTGCAAATCGGCACTGCGTTATTTTTAACTGACAATTGCGCGGTCGTGCGACGCTGTACCCAAATAAAATTGATGTCCTTTTTTCCCCACAAATAGAGCTTTCTTTTGGTGGTATTTGATCACCTCTGCGATTTTTATTTTTTGCGCTATAAAGAAAAAAATGGCAACAATTATAAAAAAAAAAAAAACAATATTTTTCACATTCCGCTATATAACATTCCAAAAAAAAAATGTAAAAGTCAAATTTTTTCATCATTTTAGGCAAATTTATATTCTGCTACGTATTTTTAGTAAAAAAAAAAAATCCCCGTAGGTGCACTTTGATTGGTTTGCGCAAAAGTTATCGCGTCTACAAACGAAGGGAAAGATTTATGTAATTTTTATTTATTAATTTTTTTACTAGTAATGGCGGCAATCAGCGAATTTTTAGCAGGACTGCGACATTGCGGCGGACAGTTCGGACCCCTAACTGACATTTTTGACACTGTTGGCAGGACCAGTGACATTACTACAGTAATCAGTGCTAGAAATATGCACTGTCACTGTACTAATGACACTGGCAGGGAAGTAGTTAACCCAGGGGCGATGAAAGGGCTAAGTGTGAGCCTAGGGGGGTGTTTTCTAACTGTGAGGGGAAGGGACTTGTGAAATCAACACAGGGACCTGTGTTTCTGAATTGAAGGATCACAGGCGCTCCATGTTCATGCCAGATGCCAGAGAGAACAACGGTCAGCTGTGTTTACAACATCAGACCGCCCTTCTCTCTCAGTTGGGAGTGATTGCGGGTGCCCGGCGGCAATCACCGCTGTCAGCCCCATGGATCAGCATCCTTGCTGCCTAATGGGGGCAGGAGCGCCCCCAGGAGTGCTCCCGCGAACCGCTGTACAGGTACGGCGGTTCACGCAGCCGAGCCAGCCTGCTGTAATATATCTGCGGCAGGCAGTCGGCAAGTTGTAAGCAAAGAATCATGGGGTCAAAAAACTCTACCTGTTGGTACGCAACAGTCTATAATGAAGTGTTTCCAATATACCCAGTGATATCAAACTAGATTGCCAATTAATGACCCTTTAATAGATTCTGTATCCTCCACTTGGTTGGAAATAACTGTTAAAGTGTTACTAAACCCAGCCTGCAATCACTATATCTGGTCTACCCAGGAGCCTGCAATCACTATATCTGCTCTCCCCAGGAGCCTGTAGTCACTATATCTGCTCTCCCCCGGACCATGCATTCACTATATCTGGTCTCCCCAGGAGCCTGCAATCACTATATCTGGTCTCCCCAGGAGCCTGCAATCACTATATCTGCTCTCCCCAGGAGCCTGCAGTCACTATATCTGGTCTACCCCGGACCATGCATCCACTATATCTGGTCTCCCCAGGAGCCTGCAATCACTATATCTGGTCTCCCCAGGAGCCTGCAATCACTATATCTGCTCTCCCCAGGAGCCTGCAGTCACTATATCTGGTCTACCCCGGACCATGCATCCACTATATCTGGTCTCCCCAGGAGCCTGCAATCACTATATCTGGTCTCCCCAGGGGCCTGCAATCACTATATCTGGTCTCCCCAGGGGCCTGCAATCACTATATCTGGTCTCCCCCGGGAGCCTGCAGTTATTATATCTGGTCTCCCAGGAGAATGCAGTCACTATATCTGGTCTCCCAGGAGAATGCAGTCACTATATCTGGTCTCCCCAGGAGCCTGCAGTCATTATATCTGGCCCCCAGGAGTCTGCAGTCACTATATCTGGTCTCCCCAGGAGCCTGCATTCACTATATCTGGTCTCCCCAGGAGCCTGCAGTCATTATATCTGCTCTCCCCAGGAGCCCGCAGTCACTATATCTGTTCTCCCCAGGAGCCCGCAGTCACTATATCTGGTCTCCCCAGGAGCCTGCAGGCACAATATCTGCTCTGGCCGGCCAAACTGAGCGATCAGAGAAAAAAGGCCTTAGTCAGGGAGGTGACCAAGAACCCGATGGTCACTCTGACAGAGCTCCAGCTTTTCTCTGTGGAGAGAGGAGAACCTTCCAGAAGAACAACCATCTCTGCAGCACTCCACCAATCAGGCCTGTATGGTAGAGTGGCCAGACGGAAGCCACTCCTCAGTAAAAGGCACATGACAGCCCGCCTGGAGTTTGCCAAAAGGCACCTGAAGGACTCTCAGATTAAAAATTGAACTCTTTGGACTGAATGACAAGTGTCATGACTGGAGGAAACCAGGCACCGCTCATCACCTGGCCAATATCATCCCTACAGTGAAGCATGGTGGTGGCAGCATCATGCTGTGGGGATGTTTTTCAGCGGCAGGAACTGGGAGACTAGTCAGGATCGAGGAAAAGATGAATTCAGCAATTTACAGAGACATTCTTGATGAAAACCTGTTCCAGAGCGCTCTGGACCTCAGACTGGGACGAAGGTTCATCTTCCAACAAGCACACATCCAAGATAACAAAGGAGTGGCTATAGGACAACTCTCTGAATGTCCTTGAGTGGCCCAGTCAGAGCCCAGACTTGAACCCGATTGAACATCTCAGGAGAGATCTGAAAATGGCTCCCCATCCAACCTGATGGATCTTGAGAGGTCCTGCAAAGAAGAATGGAAGAAACTGCCCAAAAATAGGTGTGCCAAGCTTTTAGTATCATATTCCAAAACACTTGAGTCTGTTTTTGGTGCCAAAGGTGCTTCAAGAAATTATTGAGTAAAGGGTGTGAATACTTATGTACATGGGATTTTTTTTAGTTCTTTATTTTTAATAAATTTGCAAAGATTTCAAACAAACTTCTTTCACGTTGTCATTATGCGGTATTGTTTGTAGACTTTTGAGGAAAATA
Source organism: Pelophylax lessonae (assembly GCF_965119305.1). NCBI lineage: Eukaryota > Metazoa > Chordata > Amphibia > Anura > Ranidae > Pelophylax > Pelophylax lessonae. The sequence continues at coordinate 26,954,970 of NC_138773.1, read as the reverse complement.
ATGAGTTTAATGCATTTTGAAATAAGGCTGTAACCTAACAAAATGTGGAAAAAGGGAAGCGCTGTGAATACTTTCCGGAAGCACTGTATGTCTATCTAGACCAGTGATGGCGAACTTTGTCACCCCAGATGTTTTGGAACTACATTTCCCATGATGCTTGTGTACTCTGAAGTGTAGTGGAGCATCATGGGAAATGAAGTACCAAAACATCTGGGGTGCCAAGGTTCTTCATCACTGGTCTAGACGATGAAAGCGGAAGTTTTCCAGCTCCCTCTCTGCCTGCAGCCTCTTAGGACACGTCAGAAGTCCCAGCAGGCTGTAGGACCATTTACAAAGTGCAGCGTGACTCGTACATGTGCAGTGGGAAGCCCGCTGTAAAGCTACGAGTCACAGCCGGCTTCCTATACTAAACATGCCGGCACCGGGGAGACCAGTGAAGGACTAGCCCAGGTGAGGATGGCGCTGGATCCCAGCCGTGGCGGCGGGTGCTTCATGGGCCAGGGGGGTGCACACCATACCCCCCCCAGACCACACCAGCTCCAGCCTGCACACCATTACACCACCCCCCCCCCCCTGTCGCAGGCTCACTCACCATAGACTGATGTGGAGGGCAGGCAGCAGCAGCAGCGGCTACCCTGTGTCTCCTCTATTCTCCTTGGCCAATAGCATGGCTTCTCCTTTCAGCCAATCAGGAAACGGCTTTCAGGACCCGCTTCCTGATTGGCTGGGAGGAGAATCAGTGTGATAGTAGCAAATTTTCATTTGCTATTGTCACACAACTGGATGGGCTTGGGGCGCAGTGCTCTGCGCCCCAAGCCTACCCTTTTTTGAAGCCTATTAGAGCTCTAATCACGTGCTTCAAAAAATAAAAACCCCATTGGAATCCATGCGTCTGGCGCCCTGCATGTAGATTAGGGGGCTGGACGCATGGATAGGGGCACGGCGCACCTGCCCCCCCCCCCCCCCCCCAATGGACGGGCCACCACTGTTGGACAGGTACAGTCCCGAACACGTGATCAGAATATTGTACAAAAAATACCGCTTTCCAAGCGATCGTGCGATAATCTGATGGTTAGTACACAGCTGTCATCCGAATTCCCCCGAAAGAGACAAACACCAATTTTTTTCTCGTACAATACCAGGTCGTAGGATTTTCATTTAATCACTGCAGTTTTCATCCAAAAATATGATACAAATACACCACAACACATTACATTACTTCCGAATTTTTATTCTATCGTATGAGAATTTTCGTACTTTAGTAACCTATTCGTTTTCGATATGGAGATTAGCATGCAAAAAAAAAAAAAGGACGATCATTCGTCTGATAATTTCATTGTGTGTACAAGGCTAAGTGTCCTTTTATTAAAAGTCAGCACCTGCAGGATGATTTATCTCACCGTTATCCTGTCTGCTTTCTCTCCTTTATTGTGTGCTTACCAAGGAAATCACAAATCAGTTACTCGGAATTGGGTGAATAGAATACTGGTTGGAGGTGCGATGGTTCCTTTTCCTGCAGATTTGGCTCTATTCCCCGGAAACAGAGGAGCCGTGTCAGTTTATTATACAGCTACTGAAGATTCATAGTTACAGCACAGCGGTACCATCTACTCTAATCTCATCTGAATCTTCTCTGGTTTTCTTCCACTTTGACAGTTTGAAAACAAAGTATAAATAGTAAATGAAGGGAGATTTGGAAACAAAATGTTTGTGTCTTGTCAGATAGTGGAGGAGAAAGCAGTGCTGGATCAGTAATCTGTATATAAGGTGACAGTGTGTGTCTTGTCAGATAGTGGAGGAGGAAGCAGTGCTGGATCAGTAATCTGTATATAAGGTGACAGTGTGTGTCTTGTCAGATAGAGGAGGAGGAAGCAGTGCTGGATCAGTAATCTGTATATAAGGTGACAGTGTGTGTCTTGTCAGATAATGGAGGAGGAAGCAGTGCTGGATCAGTAATCTGTATATAAGGTGACAGTGTGTGTCTTGTCAGATAGTGGAGGAGGAAGCAGTGCTGGATCAGTAATCTGTATATAAGGTGACAGTGTGTGTTGTCAGATAGAGGAGGAGGAAGCAGTGCTGGATCAGTAATCTGTATATAAGGTGACAGTGTGTGTCTTGTCAGATAGAGGAGGAGGAAGCAGCAGTTGGCAATGTATTATAGAGCAGGGGCAAAACTACAGGGGTTGCAATTGCAACCGGGCCCCATGTTCCAGGGGGTCTGTGCAGCTCCCGTGTACACCTGGATAGGAGGGGGGGGGGGCAGCATGTAGAGAAATCACTGTCCTCCTTTTTCCTCCTGTAGCTGCAGGAGGAAAATGGAGGAGATTGGTTCCTCTGTATGCTGCCCCCACCGCCCCTCCTATCCAGATCCCTTATGTTCTGCTGTCTCTGGGCCCCTGTGTGCTCCCCTGGTGCCCCCCCTTCCTCCCCCCCCCCTACGCCCACTGTGCTCCCTTCCCTCTCCTGTCGGCTGCTGCAGGAGGAAAATGGAGGAGATTGGTTCCTCTGTATGCTGCCCCCACCACCCTTCCTATCCAGCTCACTTGAGTTCTGCTGTCTCTTGGCCCCTGTGTGCTCCCCTGGTCCCACAACCCCCCCCCCCCGTGCTCCCCTCCCTCTCCTGCCGGCTGCTGCAGGGGATGTGTCACAATAGAGAACCAGGAAGGGGTCAGTAAATATGCAATTTACCAGCTCCTTCCTTTTCTGAATGGACAGAGTCATAGTCAGTCACATTGTAAAAAAATAAAATAAAATGATAAAAAATAATACAATTAAAGTACCAAAAAATAAAAACTACTGACACCAGTGGGTGAACTTCCAGGATCGCAAAGGTCCCACTTGCAACCGGGCCCTGGCATTCCATCACCGTGGGGAGGCCCCAAGATGGCAGGAAGGGGGGACACTGCAGAACTTGTGAAAGGGTTCGACTGCGGGACCGTAATAAAGAGCCCTGCAATGGTAGTAAAGGGCCCCAGGATCAGTGGGAGGAGCCCCAGGCTTGAAGGGAAGGGCCCCGGCCAGGGGTCCGGGGGGGCCCTTAATGGTTTCTTGCACCGGGGCCCTGAAGGTTCTGGTTACACCTCTGTTATAGAGTGATTGATCACAGATTCCTATGAAATGTTTTCCTGGCTCCCCAGGAGGGTGGTGATATAAATGATAATTTTAGCCTGGTGTGGTTTGGGAAGGGAGTGACCTGCATTCCTTCCTCCTGATAGGCTAATCAATTCCATAAAGGTCTCTATGTGGGGGATCGAAGGTCAGTATGAAGGTAGAGTGGGGAAAATAATTATTTGATCCCCTGCAGATTTTGTACGTTTGCCCTCTTATAAATGTAGCGGGATTCCCAGCCGTTTTGCTGGATGTGGGCTTGCCAGGGTTACCGCTAGCAACAACAGCATATTTAAGCATGTTCTCCAAGTGTGAGCACTGAGACAAGAAACAGTCCAGCATCTTTGGGTTTTTTAGGTTTATTGAGAACTTGGATGGGAGAAGGGATGAGTGGGATACTCCTCTAGCTCAGCTATGCACAATTTGAATGGGACAACTGAAAAATGCCTATTGGCGCTGACTTGACGCTGGATGGATGCCGTTCAACGCTGGTTGGCGCTGGTTAAGGCTGACTTGCTGTCGGTTAACTCTGAGCTGACTTCTGACACTCCTTTGTAGCACAACGTCCTCTGTACTGATCCCTTTACCCCTCCTGGCTGAGGTAGCTACATGTTGATCTGCTGCACTGCTGTAAAACTTCAGGGCCCGCACCGGCGCCCCCTTTCTTACACTTATCTTCAAGGCTCAGACACTGGAACCCCCTTTCTAAGCCTTCTCCACTGGTTAGCTTGCTATGGATCTCTCAGACCTCCTGCAGTGGCCCCCTATCCTAGGCAGACCCTTGGGTAGTTTCCAGTACTCACAACACTGTTTTCCTGAAAACCCCTGTCCAGCAGCTCCACTCGGTCCACAGCACACTGGATCCCGCTCTGCAGCTCAGCTCAACCTTCTGTCCTTCAGGCCGACCGCCAAGGACACCTTCACTAACGCTGACAGGAGGAGAGACAGACGTCACCCTCCTCCTGGGACTCTGTGTCCTGCCAAAGACACTCTGACACAATACACTTTAGGGGGGAAACATTTAGGGGAATCAAAAATGGAGAAAGATCTGGGAGTCTTGGTAGATGATAGACTAGGCAATAGCATGCAATGTCAAGCGGCAGCTGCCAAAGCCGGCAGAATATTAGCATGCATAAAGAAAGGGATGTATTCCAGAGATAAATCTATAATCCTACCACTTTATAAAACTCTGGTCCGACCACATCTGGAGTATTCTGTCCAGTTCTGGGCACCGGTCCTCAGGAGGGATGTGTTGGAGCTGGAGAGAGTCCAGAGAAGGGCAACTAAACTAATTAGGGGATTGGAGGACCTTAATTATGAAGAGCGTCTGCAATCGCTCGATTTATTCTCCCTGGAGAAGAGACGCCTGAGAGGGGACATGATAGCAATTTACAAATACCTCAATGGTGATCTCAGCATAGAAAAAAAGCTGTTCAGTCGAAGGGATTGCATGAGGACTCAAGAACATACATTGCGATTAGAGGAGAAGCGTTTTAACCTCAGGCAACGTGGGGGGTTCTTTACTGTTAGGGCTACAAGATTGTGGAATTCTCTACCACAAGAGGTGGTTTCTGCGGGAAGTATGGTGGCTTTCAAAAGACTCTTAGACTTACATCTCAAGGATCAGGACATTCAGGGGTATGAGAGATGATTACAGCCACACACACCTACACAGGTTGAACTGGATGGACTATTGTCTTTATTCAACCTCAACTACTATGTAACTATGTAACATGCTCCCCTCTGACTTATACCCTCTCCCAGGATGCATTGCAGCAGATTTTGCCCTCTGGGATAGATACAAGCCCTGGTGTGCTATTGGCCAGGTTTCCTCCACTGTCCAATAAGAGCCCTCATTGGACACAGTGGGGAGACTACCCAAGCTCAACAGACACACCTGGAACGCATGACAGCCTATCCGAACAATTAGACCCCTCTGATAAGCAGACAGGGCCTCCTTTATAATTTGCCTAGCACCTACCAAAAAGGGTGCTACACAAAGAAATGAAGGGTCTATCATTTTTATCATAGGAGGATTTTAACTGATAGAAACAGAATATCAACCAAAAATCCAGGAAAAAACCCATGATACAAATGTTATAAATTGAGTGCAGGACAGTGAGTAAAATAAGTATTTGATCCCCTACCAACCAACAATAATTCTGGCCCCCACAGACTGGCTACAGTAAGTGCTCATGTGGTACACAGATCAGTCCTGTCAATGTAAGAAGGTGTTATGTGTATAACAGACACCTGTCCATAGAATCTCTTCCATACAAACCTCACCATCATGGGAAAGACCAAAGAGCTGTCATAGGACATCAGAGACCGGATTATAGACCTGCACAGGGATGGAGTTGGCTACAAGACCATCAGCAAGAAGCTTGGTGAGAAGGAGAAAACTGTTGGAGCCATAGGTATGCTCACAGTGTGTGCCAGGTGTGCCTGGGCACACACTAATCACCCCATGTGGGGCAGATTCCCCCTATTTAAACCCCTGGTATTTCACCAAAGCCCCCTAATGGGTCTCCTAAAACAAAAATGAAAAAAAAAATGTAAAAAATAAAATAATAAAAATGACTGACACCATCCACTGTCCTACTGACACCGTCCACTGTCCTACCGACACCATCCACTTCCCTTCTGACACCGTCCACTGTCCTACTGACACCATCCACTGCCCTACCGACACCCATCTCTGCCCTACTGACACCATCCACTGCTCTACTGACACCGTCCACTGTCCTACTGACACCGTCCACTGCCCTACTGACACCATCCACTGTCCTACTGACACCATCCACTGCCCTACTGACACTGTCCACTGCCCTACTGACACCAATCTCTGCCCTACTGACACCGTCCACTGTCCTACCAACACCCATCTCTGCCCTACCGACACCAATCACTGCCCTACTGACACCATCCACTGCCTTACCGACACCCATCTCTGCCCTACCAACACCAATCACTGCCCTACTGACACCATCCACTGTCCTACCGACACCATCCACTGCCCTACTGACACTGTCCACTGCCCTACTGACACCAATCTCTGCCCTACTGACACCGTCCACTGTCCTACCAACACCCATCTCTGCCCTACCAACACCAATCACTGCCCTACTGACACCATCCACTGCCTTACCGACACTGTCCACTATCCAACTGACACCATCCACTGCCTTACCGACACCGTCCACTGTCCAACTGACACCATCTACTGCCCTACTGACACTGTCCACTGTCCAACTGACACCATCCACTGCCTTACCGACACCATCCACTGTCCAACTGACACCATCTACTGCCCTACTGACACCATCCACTGTCCAACTGACACCATCCACTGCCTTACCGACACCGTCCACTGTCCAACTGACACCATCTACTGTCCAACTGACACCATCTTCTGTCCAACTGACACCATCCACTTCCCTACTGACACCGTCCACTGTCCAACTGACACCATCTACTGTCCAACTGACACCATCTACTGTCCAACTGACACCATCTACTGCCCTACTGACACCGTCCACTGTCCAACTGGCACCATCTACTGCCCTACTGACACCGTCCACTGTCCAACTGGCACCATCTACTGCCCTACTGACACCGTCCACTGTCCAACTGACACCATCTACTGTCCAACTGACACCATCTACTGCCCTACTGACACCGTCCACTGTCCTACTGACACCGTTCACTGTCCTACCGATACCATCCACCGGCCTACTGACACCATCCACTGCTCTACCAACACCATCCACTGCCCTACCGATACCAATGTCTGTCTTCTATTCTAATGCCTGTAAGAAAATTTGTCTAGAAAGGTCCAAACTTCTCCAACCTTTGGGATGGATCTACTAAAGGCAAATAGGCTGTGCACTCTGCAAGTTCCAGTTGCTCCTGAGCTTAGTAAATGAGGTGAAGCTTCACTGTGCAACAAATACCCAATCACATGCAAGGAAAATAAAGAAAAATAAAACAGCATTTTTTCTGGCACATGATTGGATGATGAAAGTCAGCATAGCTTCCCCTTATTTGCTAAGCTCAGGAGTACCTGCACTTATAGGATGCACAGTCTACTTTCCTTTAGTAAATCCACCCCTGAGAAAGGTAAGAGAAACCCTCGGAGTGGCAGCTCCATTCATCCTCATTGGTTGATCTCGATGGACTTGTATGTTTTTTCTGTCACTTTTTTATCTCACCGAAATAAATTCCTTATCAATGGTAGATATGAAGGAGGGGGTGGGGGGGGGGGGGTAATGCTGTATTTGGTGTGAAGAATGTCACTCCTTCATTCTCAGGGGATTGTGTAACCTCAGCTCTGAATGTTGGTGAGATATCAGCATCTTATCTACTTCTACATGATGAGTCCTTAGATATCTAATAGGGGCTGCACAGTCTGCTCCTCTGTAATGAAAGGGTGAGACCACCTAGAACATATATTTTGGTGGTGTTTGCGGGGCCGGTGCTACTGCTAGGAAAACTAGGCAGCCGCCTAAGGCCGCTGGCTTTCCTACTCTCCCCTGTGAGGAGGGGGTGCATGGAGCTTGTCAGTGCCTCATCCTCTACCCCGCTGTGTGACCAGTGGCATAGCGTGGAGAGGGGGGCCTGCCAAAGGTGCAAAATTTGAAGGGGTGCTGTCTCAAGTGTAGGCTGTCTAGCGCAGGGCAGATAGCCCCTTGTCTTTATGGAGCTTGCTTTGTGCAGTGGTGCGCAGTCATGTTGGAACAAGGAAGGGGCCATCCCCAAACTGTTCCCACCAAGTTGGGAGCATAAAATTGTCCAAAACGTCTTGGTATGGTGATGCCTTAAGAGTTCCCTTCACTGGAACTAAGGGGCCGAGCCCAACCCCTGAAAAACAACCCCACTCAATATTGAACCCTATGGACTAAGACTGGGATGCCATTAATGTTCATGTGCGTGTAAAGGCAGGCGTCCCAATACTTCTGGTAATATAGTGTACATACCTCATACTGACCTTCGATCCTCCACATAGTATACAGTGGGGGACATAATTATTTGATCCCCTGCAGATTGTGTAAGTTTTCCCACCTACAAAGAAATGAAGGGTCTATCATTTTTATCATAGGTGTATTTTACATGATAGAGATGGGCAGGCGTCCCAATACTTTTGGTAAGTATTGTTAGTGTATGTTTTGCCTACACTAACAGCAAACCTATACTAACTCTAGCACACTTCTAGAAGGTGCTACATCAGTGATTGTAGGGGTTTCTATAGAACACTGACCCTGCACCCCCCTATGACATCTCCAGACCAGAAGAGCAAACCTCAGACATACATAAGGAGACTTCAGGATTGTTCTCTCTAGTCGCAGATCGCCCTTTGCAGGCTGTGCAGTTTGGATGTGATAACAGTGTAGAAATATTGCCCTCTGGATTTCTTGTCATCCTGGCCAGCAATGAAATCAACCTCTGTACCAACCTTTTTCATCCAGGGTGCTTGGCACCCTGGAGTGCCTCCTGGGTTCTTGGGGTGCCTTGGCAAAATGCCTATAAATTGCAACAAATTTCCACAGGTTTTAACTTTGCAGTATTACAGCCCTGGGAACCGTGTGGCTCAAGCCACTGGCATCCTGACAACTAATTACATCACTGGTTGGTAAGGAGAACAACGGGTGCTTGCATACCATCCTTGTTTACTCTTCCCCTCTCTATCAGTGCTACGGTTACATTGGTAAGTAGAAGAAGAGACACAGAAGGAGAAGAGAAATGCTAGAATACTGATCAGTACCAGTTTGCAATTGTGGAGGAATAAATCACTTCTAATGTTGGATGGCCCATGTGTATGGATGTTGACGGCCCATGGTTATGGATGTTGGATGGCCCATGTGTATAGATGTTGGATGGCCCATGTGTATGGATGTTGGATGGCCCATGTGTATGGGTGTTGGATGGCCCATGTGTATGGATGTTGGATGGCCCATGTGTATGGATGTTGGATGGCCCATGTGTATGGGTGTTGGATGGCCCATGTGTATGGGTGTTGGATGGCCCATGTGTATGGGTGTTGGATGGCCCATGTGTATGGATGTTGGATGGCCCATGTGTATGGGTGTTGGATGGCCCATGTGTATGGATGTTGGATGGCCCATGTGTATGGATGTTGGATGGCCCATGTGTATGGGTGTTGGATGGCTCATGTGTATGGATGTTGATGGCCCATGTGTACGGGTGTTGGAAGGCCCATGTGTACGGGTGTTGGAAGGCCCATGTGTACGGGTGTTGGATGGCCCATGTGTATGGATGTTGATGGCCTATGTGTATGGATGTTGGATGGCCCATGTGTATGAATGTTGGATGGCCCATGTGTATGGATGTTGATGGCCTATGTGCATGGATGTTGGATGGCCCATGTGTATGGATGTTGGATGACCCATGTGTACGGATGTTGGATGACCCATGTGTACGGATGTTGGATGGCCCATGTGTACGGATGTAGGATGGCCCATGTGTACGGATGTTGGATGACCCATGTGTACGGATGTTGGATGGCCCATGTGTACGGATGTTGGATGGCCCATGTGTACGGGTGTTGGATGGCCCATGTGTACGGGTGTTGGATGGCCCATGTGTACGGATGTTGGATGGCCCATGTGTACGGATGTTGGATGGCCCATGTGTATGGATGTTGGATGGCCCATGTGTATGGATGTTGGATGGCCCATGTGTATGGATGTTGGATGGCCCATGTGTATGGATGTTGGATGGCCCATGTGTATGGATGTTGGATGGCCCATGTGTATGGATGTTGGATGGCCCATGTGTATGGATGTTGATGGCCCATGTGTATGGATGTTAGATGGCCCATGTGTATGGATGTTGAATGGCCCATGTGTATGTATGTTGGATGGCCCATGTGTATGAATGTTGGATGGCCCATGTATATGGATGTTGATGGCCTATGTGTATGGATGTTGGATGGCCCATGTGTATGGGTGTTGGATGGCCCATGTGTATGGGTGTTGGATGGCCCATGTGTATGGATGTTGATGGCCCATATGTATGGATGTTGATGGCCCATGTGTACGGGTGTTGGATGGCCCATATGTATGGGTGTTGGATGGCCCATATGTATGGGTTTTGGATGGGCCATGTGTATGGGTGTTGAATAGCCCATGTGTATGAGTTTTGGATGGCCCATGTGTATGGATGTTGGATGGCCCATGTGTATGGGTTTTGGATGGCCATAGTGTATGGATGTTGGATGGCCCATGTGTATGGATGTTGGATGGCCCATGTGTATGGATGTTGGATGGCCCATGTGTATGGATGTTGGATGGCCCATGTGTATGGATGTTGATGGCCCATGTGTATGGATGTTGATGGCCCATGTGTATGGATGTTAGATGGCCCATATGTATGGATGTTGGATGGCCCATGTGTATGGATGTTGATGGCCCATGTGTATGGATGTTGGATGGCCCATGTGTATGGATGTTAGATGGCCCATGTGTATGGATGTTGATGGCCCATGTGTATGGATGTTGGATGGCCCATGTGTATGGATGTTAGATGGCCCATGTGTATGGATGTTGAATGGCCCATGTGTATGGATGTTGGATGGCCCATGTGTATGGATGTTGGATGGCCCATGTCTATGGATTTTAGATGGCCCATGTCTATGGATGTTGCTGCGTTGAGAACCACTGCTTTACATCACTCGTGACAAAATTTGCAACTTTGAGAAAATTTGGCGCCCTTGGGTCACACACTATTTACCCTCCAACTTTGATGAATCCTTATTGATGCGTTGGTGATGTATTTTTACATTCGAGCTTCTTGTATGTATATTAAATGTTTGAGGTCGCACATTACCCCGGGGATTATATTTAAACTTATCTCTATCTCTTTATTTTTTCTCTTATTCCTATTTCATTTTCCTATTCTCCTTACTTTTCTTGCTCCTATTTTTCCCTTCCTTTACTCTTCCAACGTGGTTCAAGTAGCAACATTTATACCTATGCTTCCTAAACTTGTAGCATTATATTGTGGTGCTTTAACAGCTTTCGGACTGCCCGCCGCACATTTAGGCTCCATGTACACGGGACGTTGATAAAAGTCCCTTTGAATGCTGGAATTTTTAGGACGTTTGAAACGTCCGTTCGGTCGCGTTTGTACCCGCGTTTAGCGGCGTTTGCGGGCGTTTGCGTTTAAAACCGTTCCTAGATGTCAAAAAAATGATTCCCCTTTAAAATGGAAAAACGCGAACGCTAAACGCGGGTCATCGCGTTCAGACGCGTTCGGACGCATTTGTGAGTTTGAAACGCCGGGAAACACACGTTCGAACGCAAATAATTGCGTTCTAAAAAAAGTCCCTGAACGCAACTGCCTGCAAATGACTGTAAACGACCCTGTGTACATGGACAGATAAGATAACATGTAGGTGGGTTCAGGGGCTTCTGAAAAAAACGCCCAACTGCTTCTAAACGGCCATTTCCAGTGTCCCGTGTACATGGAGCCTTACTGCGGCAGGCTGGCCCTCCTATGCAAACTGACACAGCCCTATGACGGTCGCGCACTTTGTGCTGGGGGCAAGGATGCCGATACACGGGACCGGCAGCCGCGATTGCCGCCGACACCCGCGATCGCTCCCCGCTGAGAGAGAAAAAATGGTTGGCTGTTGTAAACACATCTGACCATTCTTCTCTCTGGAATGAACACAGAGCTCCTGTGATCCTTCTATATAGGATCACATGTCTCTATGGTCATTTCACAAGCCCCTTACCCCACAGTTAGTAAACACTCCCCTAGGCTCACACTTAACTCGTTGATCACCCACTGGGTTAACCCCCTTCCCTGCAAGTGTCATTATTACAGTAACAGTGCATATTTTTAGCACTGATTACTGTAGTAATGTCACTGGTCCCCCCCCCCCCCCCCCAACAGTGTCAAACATTTCAGTGAGGGGTCTGATCTGTCCACTGCAATGTCGCAGTCCCACTAAAAATCGCAGATCTCCACCATTACTAGTAAAAAATAAATTAATTAATTAAAATTACATACATTTTCCCCTGGTTTGTAGATGCGATAACTTTTGCGCAAACCAATCAAAATACGCTTATTGCGATTATTTTTACGGAAAATATGTAGCAGCAAACAAATTGGCCTAAAAGGATAAAAAATTTTGATTTTTAAATTTTTTTTTTTGGAAATGTTATATAGCAGAATGTGAAAAATATTGTTTTTTTTGGGGTTTTTTTTTTTCAGAATTGTCACTTTTTAATTGTTTATAGCGCAAAAAATAAAAATTGAGGTGAACAAATACCACCAAAAGAAAGCTCTGTTTGTGGGAAAAAAATGACATTCATTTTATTTGGGTACAGCGTCGCACGACAGCTTTTTTTTTTTTTTTTTTTTTTTTACGTTAAAATAACGCAATGCCAAACTGCAAAAATGGCCTGGTCATTAAGGGGGCAAATCCTTCCAGTCCAGAACTGGTTAATAAGCTTCACATCTTAGTCGGTTATGATATACCAGATTTGGATCCTTTCTAGATATTTTCATGGACGGATTTTCTTATTTGCTTTTTGAACTTCATGGTATTTATTATATTACATTGTATCTGTAATGATCTTTATACCCATAGTTTATGATGTTATTTTCTTAATGTTGCATTTAAACTTCCTTGTATAACAAGTTAATCCTCAATAAAACGAATCTGACAAGGAGAAACGCTGATTTATAGTCTTCCTTGGGCTGCAAAAATTCCAGAGTGTCTCCCCAGCTATAAACTGATCGCATTCTGTAGTTCTGTTTAAATAAAAAAAAAAAAAAAAAAGTGCCGCCTAAAATATAGAGTTATTGAGTAATGGCGTGCGGGAGTCCTAACAACGATGTCATCATATAAAATATTGTGATAATGATTAACCACTTCAATACCGGGCACTTTCACCCCCCTTCCCGCCCAGGCCAATTTTCCCCTTTTAGCGCTGTTGCATTTTGAATGACAGTTGCGCTGTCATGCAACACTGTACCTAAACCAAATTTATGTCATTTCCCCCCCACAAATAGAGCTTTCTTTTGGTGGTATTTGATCACCGCAAGGTTTTTTCTTTTTTGCTAAACAAAAAAAGACCGAAAAGTTTGAAAAAAAAAAATTTTTTTTTGTTTACTGTACGTTATAAAATTTTGTAAATAAATAAGTTAAGTAAGTTAATTAAATACGTTTTCTCCTGCACTGATGAGGCCGCACTGAGGCTCCGTTCACATTTAGGCGTTTTGGGGCGTTTTTGGGGAGTTTTTCTGCTCTAGGATCAGCTCTCAAAACGCCCAACAAGACAAATCCTATTCATTTCAATGGCCCCTGTTCACATCTGAGCGTTTTGACGCTGTTTACAAAACGCCCAATGCTCAAAAAAGTACATGAGCTTCTTTTTGGGCAGATTACAGGCGTTTTCCATTGGTATCTATTCAATCAAAAAACGCCTGCACAAAAAACACCTGTAAATCGCGGTAAAAATCGCGGTAAAATCGCGGTAAAAATCGTGGTAAAATCGTGGTAAAAACGCTACACTCAGGTGTGAATGTAGCCTAACAGGCACTGGTGAGGAGGCACTGATGGGGTGGCACTGATGATGAGGCACTAATTTGCAGCACTGATGGGCACTGATATGCAGCACTGATAGGTAGCACTGATATGCAGCATTGATGGGCACTGATATGCAGCACCGATGGGCACTGATAGGTAGCACTGCTATGCAGCATTGATGGGCACTGATAGGCGGCACTGATGGGCACTGATAGGCGACACTGATGGGCAGCACTGATGGACAATGATTGGCGGCACTGATATATGGCAATGATGGGCAGCACTGATAGATGGCACTGATGAGGACACACTGACAGGTACTGGTGAGGAGGCACTGATGGGGTGGCACTGACGATGAGGCACTAATTTGCAGCACTGATGGGCACTGATAGGCGGCACTGATATGCAGCACTAATGGGCACTAATATATGGCATTGATAGGTAGCACTGATATGCAGCACTGATGGGCACTGATATGTGGCACTGATAGGTAGCACTGATATGCTGCATTGATGGGCACTGATAGGCGGCACTGATGGGCACTGATAGGCAGCACTGATGGGCACTAATAGGCGGCACTGATAGGCGACACTGGTGGACACTGATGGGCACTGTTGGGCGGCACTGATGGGCAATGATGGTCACTGGTGGGCGACACTGATAGATGGCAATGATGGGCACTGGTGGGCGGCACTGTTAGATGGCAATGATGGGCACTGGTGGGCGGCACTGATAGATGGCAATGATGGGCACTGGTGGGCGGCACTGTTAGATGGCAATGATGGGCACTGGTGGGCGGCACTGATAGATGGCAATGATGGGCAGCACTGATGATGAGGGCACTGACAGGCTCTGTGAGCACTGATTGGCATCCCTGGTGGCCATGGGTGGGCACCCCTGGTGGCTCTAGTGGCACCCCCCCCCCCCCCCCAACGTCATAGGCTCTTTACCGAGATCTGAGACACAACGTTCCACCAATCCACCCGGGGGCGCGCAGAGCGGCCTATCCTACTGGACGTCATATGACGGCCAGTCAGGATAGTGCAACCACTTTGCGGCGGTCATTTTGCTATATGACGGATGGGAAGCGGTTAAGATTATTGCTACAACTTTTTTTTTTTTGTTACTATTACTTTTTGCTGACTGGTGCAGCGCTTGCTGTGGGTGTTGTAGGAGTTACATAGTTACATATGGGGACCTATGTCCCTGAATCCCAGCACAGCCTGATATACTCTCTGTAGATAATTATCCAATGAACAGAAGAGACATGTATTGAATGTTGACACGCATCGCTCTTTGGCCAGCCTTGAGATAACCGTGTGTTCCTCCCATCCAAAGTCAAGGCCATGTCTACAAAAATCGCTGATTCGGGGTAATGTCCGATCACCCGCTCCCCTCCCCCGTCACAAAAGACGTACATTATTTACAGCGGTGTCCCGGCCTCCTCCTACAAAAATGAAAAGTCAGCATTTACACATCTAGCTGCTGTCTTTTAATATTAGGACACTTAGCTGTCCTGGAATCCAGGTCCATCGGCTGCTGCCGCTGTTGTTGGGTCCCGGCTGGGTCCCTACTGCAAATGCGTGAAGTGCGCTGCACTCTCTTATTGGCCTGGCAGCAGGGAGGAGGAGGCAGGGCCGGTGCAAAGGATTTTTGCCACCCTAGGCAAAATAAAAATTGCTGCCCCACCATATGCTCTCCCACCCCCCCCCCCCCATCCCAAGTTGCCGAAGGGATTAAAACCCCTTCAGTGACTTACCTCAGCGCTGGGTCAGGCTCCGCCTACTCTCCTCCCCCGCTGATGTCAGCTGGCAGGGGAGACCTATTGCGCATGCGCGGCAATGGCCGCGCAGGCGCATTAGACCTCCCCATAGGAAAGCATTATTCAATGCTTTCCTATGGGGATTTCAGCAATGCTGGAGGTCCTCACATAGCGTGGCTTGCTGTAGCGCTCAGGCGGCACAGCATTAGGTGTGCCGCACCGGCCGGTCTATCACTGATTCTGGGTGCAGGATGCGCCCTAGGTCGCCTTACAGGTAGTGCCGGCCCTGGGAGCAGGAGCCTGAACTTGTGACGTACCTCGCCACGGCAAGGTCCAACAGAAGTGGGGACAGAGTACCTGTCAAAAACAAGGAACCTGCTCCCCCCCTGAAAGGTGCCAAGTGTAAGACTGGAGGGGGGGGGGGTAGGAGACACTTTTGGGTGGAACTCCGCTTTAAAGAGCAAACAATTCCAAAAATATTGTTCATACTTGAGATATAGATATTGCGACCACTAACCCAAACCCTTTACAAAATTACAGTGGGGTAAGAAAAGCTGAATCTAGATCAGATAATTAAAGTCCAAGTATGATCGATGACAGACAAATGAACTTTCGATCAATGATTTCACCTGAATTCAGTAACAGATTGTTAGAGCAGCCTTAACCACCTGCCGACCACCCGCCGCAGATATACTGCAGCGGGCTGGCTCGGCTGCACGGAAGCGCTCCTGGGGGTGCTTTTTTTCCAGCTGGGGATTGGCTGTTCAGTAAAAGTGATCTACAGCCACCCAGTCTCTTTTACAAAAGTGATAAGTACTGTCCCTTACTGCACCACTGCCACCCCCCACCCTCCACTGCCTCATTCTGTCACTTCTGAGATCAGAAGTCATTTGTGAGCTATTGTAGCTGGGTAAACAGCTAATCAAGCATGATCTGTGCTTGATTAGCCACAGTGGAGACTTTGGGGGTCTATATAGACCCTGATCTCTCCAAAAAGAGGACCTCTCACGCACTCATGCTATCACATAGGAGGCTTGTTAGCTCCCTCCTGATAGCAATAAAGCTGCCATTTCTCAATTATTGTAGCTGGAGAGGCAGCTAATCAAGCACATTGTGTGTCTGGACGTTGACTGGGCCATTCTAACACATGAATATGCTTTGATCTAAACCATTCCATTGTAGCTCTGGCTGTATGTTTCGGGTCGTTGTCCTGCTGGAAGGTGAACCTCCGCCCCAATCTCAAGTCTTTTGCAGACTCTTAACAGTTTCTTCTAAGATTTTTCTATATTTGGCTCCATCCATCTTCCCATCAACTCTGACCAGCTTCCCTGTCCCTGCTGAAGAAAAGCATCCCCACAACATGATTCTGCCACCACCATGTTTCACAGTGGGGATGGTGTGTTCAGGGTGATGTGCAGTGTTAGTGTTCCACCACACATAATATTTTGCTTTTAGGCCAAAATGTTCAATTTTGGTCTCATCTGACCAGAGCTCCTTCTTCCACATGTTTGCTGTGTCCCCCACATGGCTTCTCACAAACTGCAAACAGGACTTCTTATGGGTTTCCTCCAACAATGGCTTTCTTCTTCCCATTTTTCCATAATGGTCAGATTTGTGGAGCGCACGACTAATAGTTGTCCTGTGGACAGATTCTCCCACCTGAGCTGTGGATCTCAGCAGCTCCTCCAGAGTTCCCATGGGCCTCTTGGCTGCTTCTCTGATAAATGCTCTCCTTGCCCGGCCGGTCAGTTTAGGTGGACGGCCATGTCTTGGTAGGTTTTCAGTTGTGCCATACTCTTTCCATTTTCCGATGACTTATTGAACAGCGCTCTGTGAAATGTTCAAAGCTTGGAATATCTTTTATAACCTAACCCTGCTTTAAACTTCTCCACAACTTTATCCCTGACCTGTCTGGTGTGTTCCTTGGCCTTCATGATGCTGTTTGTTCACTAAGGGTCTCTAACAAACCCATGAGGGCTTCACAGAACAGCTGTATTTATACTGAGATTAAATGACACACAGGTGGACTCTATTTACGAATTAGGTGACTTCTGAAGGCAATTGGGTCTACTTGATTTTAGTTAGGGGTATCAGAGTAAGGGGGGGGTGAATACAATTACACACCACACTTTTGAGATATTTATTTGTAAAAAAATGTTGAAAACCATTTATCATTTTCCTTCCACTTCACATTTATGTGTCACTTTGTGTCGGTCTATCACATAAAATCCCAATAAAATACATTTACATTTTTGGTTGTAACATGACTAAATGTGGAAAATTTCAAGGGGTATGAATACTTTTTCAAGGCACTGTATATTTGTAGGTTTGTAATTCTCTAGCAGAAAATTCTAATATTACATGTGTGTGAAAAATGAAAAAACTTGCCGCAGACACGAAGTGGTAAAGTGAAGAAATTGTGGGGAAAAATAAAGACAGGGAGGGTGTAAAGTCTACATCCTACGAGCCACATCTAAATATAAAACATACAGGAACATAAAGTAAATGTGCTCTGGATTACATTTCATTTCGCTCATTTTATCATAAATAATTTCTATTTTGTTTTTATAAAATACTTGTGTTCATCCTTTATTCCATCTCAGTGCTGCCAATCTCCTGCAGCCTCTTTGCAGCCACTTCTACATGCCCTCTAGTGGTGGCTGCATAGCATTTCTCAGAGAGGAAAAGTATCAAGTGATAGAGGTGTCACCAGTGCAAAGTCCCAAACAAGCATTATTCATCGACAGGTGCAATGGCCGCTCACACTATCCAATGACAGGTGCAATGGCCGCTCACACTATCCGCCAACAGGTGCAATGGCCGCTCACACTATCCGCCAACAGGTGCAATGGCCGCTCACACTATCCTTCCACAGGTGCAATGGCCACTCACACTATCCACCAACAGGTGCAATGGCCGCTCACACTATCCTTCCACAGGTGCAATGGCCACTCACACTATCTGCCAACAGGTGCAATGGCCACTCGCACTATCCGCCAACAGGTGCAATGGCCGCTCACACTATCCGCCAACAGGTGCAATGGCCGCTTACTCTATCCACCAACAGATGCAATGACCGCTCACACTATCCGCCGACAGGTGCAGTGGCAGCTCACACTATCCGCCGACAGGTGCAATGGCCGCTCACACTATCCAGCAACAGGTGCAATGGCCGCTCACACTATCCACCGACAGGTGCAATGGCAGCTCACACTATCCACCGACAGGTGCAATGGCCGCTCACACTATCCACCGACAGGTGCAATGGCCGCTCACACTATCCACCGACAGGTGCAATGATCGCTCACACTATCCAGCAACAGGTGCAATGGCCGCTCACACTATCCACCGACAGGTGCAATGGCAGCTCACACTATCCACCGACAGGTGCAATGGCCGCTCACACTATCCACCTACAGGTGCAATGGCCGCTCGCACTATCCCACCAACAGGTGCAATGGCCGCTCACACTATCCACCTACAGGTGCAATGGCCGCTCGCACTATCCCACCAACAGGTGCAATGGCCGCTCACACTATCCACCGACAGGTGCAATGGCCGCTCACACTATCCCACCAACAGGTGCAATGGCCGCTCACACTATCCAGCAACAGGTGCAATGGCCGCTCACACTATCCACCGACAGGTGCAATGGCCGCTCACACTATCCACCGACAGGTGCAATGGCCGCTCACACTATCCACCTACAGGTGCAATGGCCTCTCACACTATCCCCCAACAGGTGCAATGGCCGCTCACACTATCCACCTACAGGTGCAATGGCCGCTCGCACTATCCCCCAACAGGTGCAATGGCCGCTCACACTATCCACCTACAGGTGCAATGGCCGCTCGCACTATCCCACCAACAGGTGCAATGGCCGCTCACACTATCCACCTACAGGTGCAATGGCCGCTCGCACTATCCCCCAACAGGTGCAATGGCCGCTCACACTATCCACCGACAGGTGCAATGGCCGCTCACACTATCCCACCAACAGGTGCAATGGCCGCTCACACTATCCAGCAACAGGTGCAATGGCCGCTCACACTATCCACCGACAGGTGCAATGATCGCTCACCTTAATTAAAGGTAATATGCGCATTCATATTAGGCAATCCAGTTGTAGAAATTCCCTCCATGGCAGATAGTGACTCGCTCATGTAAAACAAATAGGCATCTCCTAGTAGTATATAAAGTAAGAATCAAGGTTTGTTACAAAAAGTAGTAACTTACAGAGTGGCAAACAAATGCAGGTAAGGCTTTCCAGATAGGACCAAAAGGTCCCCGGATCACAGAGCGTAGAAAATTCCAAACTTCCGGTCTCACATGGCTCCTCCCAACGCGTTTCGCCACAAACATGTGACTTTCTCAAGGGTTGGACTGTCCAACTGGATTGCCTAATATGAATGTGCATATTACCTTAAGGTGAGCGGCCATTGCACCTGTCAGTGGATAGCGCTTGTTTCGGACTCTGCACTGGTGACACCTCCATCACTGGATACTATTACTCATTATTTGTGGACTATTCTCTTTTTTCTACACATTTTTTCCACATTTTTATATGGACTATTGATTTTTATATTTTTTTGTGATTGTTTTTTTCACTTGTATTAATTGCACCACTACACATGGGCTTAAAGGGTAACTCCACTTCCGTGGGGAAAAAAATAGCAAATAAAGAAAAAAACAATCTAGCGTATACAATTGTGACACAAATCATATTGTAATTGAATGTTATTAAATCTTTCCTTTTCAATCTGAAGCTGTTGGAATTTTTGGAAAATGCAATACAATATGGCCGCCTGGAGCTGTTCTGTACACAGAATGTATACTGACCACACCCCCAGAAACATCATTTCCTGCTTGTGTGATTGGCTCACCGATTTTCCCAGAAGTCTGCACTAAGATACAAGTCAGATTTCTGGCATCCCCTGCAACAAAAATGTCATTTTTGGTGAGATACTCCCAATAAGAACACATCTAAAGGGATGCAGGCCCAGCAGATTTCATCATTAGAGCCCTGCAGCTGCACAGCTGATAGATAATTATGAAACCACTCCCATTAGACCCATTCAGCACAGAGGAACAAACAATGATTTCTTCTGAATAACAAAAGTTAGGAATCTGCAACAAAGCTTGGTTAAATCCATGCAATGTACAGAGATCACCCAGAGGGGAATGTTTTTTATGCTTTAATTATACGCTTTTGCTTTATATTAGCATGTTATGCACTTTATATTTGAATATTTGTGCTGATTTGATGGTCTTCATTGGTGCATGTTATTATTTATATAATTGTTGTTTAATGCTTTAGCGCCAATTCTATTTTATCGAATTATTGTTATTGTATGTGGTGACACTACGGAGATTGGCTGCCATCGCACCATATTTACACTATATATTTTATATATATTCTTTTAGTATATGTGCTTTCTGCAGATACTGGTTAGAGCTCACATTTCTCAGAGAGGGTCTCCTGATGGTGACAACAATGGATTATGTCTGTGTGAGGGGTGTGGAAACAGCCACTTGTAGTCTCCATCGGAAGATCCTGCAGCAGGGTGACAACACAGGATCTTAATGGGGACTCAGGAACTAAGCGTTGTCACCCTATAACAGGAAGTGCCTCAATATGGACCTCCATGGCAGCCTCTTTCTGTCTACATGTACTTTCTCCAGCAGCAGCTGCACATCTTTGCTCTGGACTGGCTTCCTGATGCAGTGTGCTTTAGTACAGCCACTTGTAGTCTCCACAAGGGGGTGCATGGGAAAGGTTGACAACACAGGAGAACAACTGGCAGACAGTTGTCACCCTACAAAAGGAAGTGCCTGAACAAAGACCTTTTATAGTAGGATCTCCAAAGATTAGATTTAGTGAAAGCTGTTTTTTTAAAATGTTTAAGATTTTTAAAAGACAAATTGAATTTTAGATATTTTACTGCAGCTGCTTGTAGTCTTCAGCAGGGTGACAACACAGCATTACTTTTAGGAAACAAGAACAGAATGTTGTCACCCTATAACAAGAAATGCCTGATTGCGGACCTCCATGGCAAGACATTTAGTTTACTAACCCCCCCCCCCCCCCAGAGCTGCTAATCTTCTCCAGCCCCTTTAGGCACTTCCTGTCTGCATGCGCGTGCTCTGGCATCAGCTGCACATCATTGCTCTGGACCGGCTTCCTGACAGTGACAACAGAGGACCATGCCTGAGGATTGTGTTTTTAGTCCATTTTGGAGCTGCTGATCTTCTGCAGGCTCTTTCAGTCACTTTCTGGCTACATGCACTTGCTGTAACGTTGGCTGCACATCTGGACTGACTTTTTGATAGTGACAATAGAGGGCGATGCCTGAGTGCAGCTGCTTGTAGTCTCCATCAGGTTACATATGACAGTGACAATAGAGGGTGATACCTGAGTGCAGCTGCTTGTAGTCTCCATCAGGTTACATATGACAGTGACAAGAGAGGGCCATGCCTGAGTGCAGCAGCTTGTAGTCTCCATCAGGTTACATATGACAGTGACAATAGAGGGCGATGCCTGAGTGCAGCTGCTTGTAGTCTCCATCAGGTTACATATGACAGTGACAATAGAGGGTGATACCTGAGTGCAGCTGCTTGTAGTCTCCATCAGGTTACATATGACAGTGACAAGAGAGGGCCATGCCTGAGTGCAGCAGCTTGTAGTCTCCATCAGGTTACATATGACAGGGACAATAGAGGGCGATACCTGAGTGCAGCTGCTTGTAGTCTCCATCAGGGGACATATGACAGTGACAATAGAGGGCGATGCCTGAGTGCAGCTGCTTGTAGTCTCCATCAGGGGACATATGACAGTGACAATAGAGGGCGATGCCTGAGTGCAGCTGCTTGTAGTCTCCATCAGGGGACATATGACAGTGACAATAGAGGGCGATGCCTGAGTGCAGCTGCTTGTAGTCTCCATCAGGGGACATATGACAGTGACAATAGAGGGCGATGCCTGAGTGCAGCTGCTTGTAGTCTCCATCAGGGGACATATGACAGTGACAATAGAGGGCGATACCTGAGTGCAGCTGCTTGTAGTCTCCATCAGGGGACATATGACAATGTACAGGAGCACAGTTGGGAGACAGGAGCATAGTGTTGTCACCACATAACAGGAAGTGTCTGAATGAGGCTCGCCATGGCAGGATCACTAGAGATTATTTTAATTAACCACTTGCTGACCGCCAGCAGTACATATATTGCGGCAGGTCGGCTCCGTTCCGCCAAATGACGTAACTGTACATCACTTTGCGGGGGTGCACGTGCACACCCATTCGCCACAGGTGGAGCCAATCAGCGGGTCCGGCGGCCGCGATCGCTCCCTGTGGAGACAGAACGGCAGTCAACCATTGTAAACACAGCAGACCGCTCTTCTGTCCGTAATAAACACAGAGATCCTGGGTTCCTCTTATTTAGGAACACAGGTCTCTGTGTTCATGCAGCAAGCCCCCCCCCCACCACACACACACACACACACACACACACAGTTAGAAAGCACCCCCTAGGGACACATTTAACCCTTTTATCGCTCCTGGTGTTAACCCCTTCCCTGCCAGTGTCATTATTACAGTAACAGTGCATATTTATAGCACTGATAACTGCAGTAATGTCACTGGTAACCCCAAAAGTGTCAAAAATGTCAGTTAGGGGTCCGATCTGTCCGCCGCAATGTCGCAGTCCCGCTAAAAATTGCAGATCGCCGCTATTACTAGTAAAAATAAATAAAAATGACAAATCTTTCCCCTAGTTTGTAGACGCGACAACTTTTGTGCAAATTAATCAAAATACACTCATTGGGATTTTTTTTTTTACCAAAAATATATGGCAGAATACATATTGTCCTAAAATGATGAAAAAATTAGATTTTTAATTATTTTATATTGGAAATGTTTCATAGCAGAAAGTAAAAAAAATATTGTTTTTTTTTTTTTTCAGAATTGTCGCTCTTTTTTTGTTTATAGCGCAAAAAATAAAAAATCGCACAGGTGATCAAATACCACCAAAAGAAAGCCCTACTTGTGGGGGGGGAAAGGACATCAATTTTATTTGGGTACATCATCGCACGACTGCGCAATTGTCCGTTAAAGTAACGCAGTGCCGAATCGCAAAAAATGGCCTGGTCATTAAGGAGGCAAAACCTTCCGGTCCAGAAGTGAATAAAAGCTGCAGATTTACACCCGCCTATGCCCCTAGCTGCCAGGGGAAGAACTCCTCCAGTTAGGACGGGAGTGAGGGTAAGGAAATACAGGTTCGGGCGGTAGAGGACTCTATTAGAAGGACAGAGAGGGCAATCTGTCAAAAAGACCGTGAGCCTCAAATTTTTTGTTGTTAACCAGGTGCTCGGGTTCGGCACATCACGGATCTGGTGGACAGATTATTGGGTGGGGCTGGGGAAGACCCAGCTGTCATGGTACACGTGAGTACCAATGACAAAGTTAGAGGGAGATGGAGAGTCCTAAAAAACGATTTCAGGGACTTAGGTGCTAAGTTGAGGAGTAGGACCTCCAGGGTAGTATTCCCAGAAATACTACCTGTACCTCAAGCCCCACCAGAGAGGCAGCGGGAGATTAGGGAAGATAATAAGTGGCTGAGGAGCTGGTGTAGTAAGGAGGGTTTCGGGTTCCTGGAGAACTGGGCCAACTTCTCAGTCAAAAATGAAGGGATTTCCAGTCACTACTTACCAACACCAGCCAGCAACCAGCCAAATTGACCTGTCTAACAGTATGCGTTAAAAACAGGGGTTTAGTTGCACACATTTGCAAATACATGTGTAAGCTGCAGGCCGCGCCAAGGCACCCTGATATCTGCAGTCCCTAACTCTACCTTTAACCACTTAACGACCAGCCACGTAGACCTACGTCGGCTGACTTTGAGTGGTTATACCGGGATGATGCCTCTAGCTAGAGGCATCATCCCGGTACCGTTGTTTGAAGCCGACGGTCGGCTTTCCGTCGGTAACGATCGATGCAGCTCGGGAGCCGCTCGATCGTTACCCGGGGGGGCGGGAGGGGACGTTCCCCCCCCTCCCGCCGCCTTCCTCGGCTTTGCTCGGGGTTCCCGTCCCACCGGGAGCCCCGAGCACCCAGCCGGCGCGTCCGCCGGCTTGATGGAGTCCCGATGAATGCCGGAAACGGCATCGATCGGGGCTCCGATGACATAACCCGGAGGTGGCGTCCATGACGTCACATCCGGGTTACTGCGCTGCAAAAGGCGGCAGATTTGAAAAACGGCTGTATGCAAAAATGCCGTTTTTGGCGTTTTGCATACAGGGAAGTGTAGTGGAGGGGTCTAGGGTCTTTTAGACCCTCGATCCCTCCATAAAGAGTACCTGTCACTACATATTGGTGTCACAAGGGATGTTTACATTGCTTGTGACAGCAATAAAAGTGATCAGATTTTTTTTTTTTTTTAAAACCTGTAATAAAGTTAGAAAAAAAGAAAAAATAAATAGGAAAAAAAAAAAAAAAAAAAATTTAGCCGCCCCCGTCACCGTTAGCTCGCGCACAAAAAAAACATATACGCAAGTCGAGCCGCAAATGAAATCGCTGTTCAAACCACACATGTGAGGTATCGCCGCGATCGCCAGAGCGTGGGCAATAATTTTAAAAAAAGAGCTACACTCTAACTCTAAACTGCTAACCGTTAAATAAATTTAAAGCGTCGCAGATTGAGATCTCTATTGACCGTAGTTTGTCGCCATCCCACGGGGGGGCGCAATTTTAAACCGTAACATGTTGGGTATCTATTTACTCGGCGTGACATCATCTTTCACAATATACAAAAAAAATGGGCTAACTTTACTGTTTAGTATTTTTTAAATGCAGTGAAATGTGATTTTTCAAATTTTTTCCAAAAAAATGGCGTTTTAAAGACCGCTGCGCAAATACCGCGTGACAAAAATTTTTGCAATGACCGACATTTTATTCTCCAGAGTCTTTGCTAAAAAAATATATATAATGTTTGGGGGTTCTAAGTAGTTTTCTAGGAAAAAATACTGGTTTTAACTTGTGAACAAAAAGTGTCCGAAATAGGGCTGGGGGTAAAGTGGTTAAAGAGTCTCCACAGTGAGAGCACATGCATTCTGATGAGATAGATGGAGGACCGGTGACTGGAGGGAGCCCACCCCTCCTTAAAGGCGCAGGGTCACACTGAACACCCAGCACATAGCACAATGGCAGCGAAGGTGTCAGTGCGTTGCCTGACCAATATAAACGTTATACGATCTTGCAAAAAGTGGTCACCTCCTTCATCTATAACTGGTCTAGATAGTAAGGAGCACTGGAAGGGCAAACGCAGATCAAAAACGAAGGGATTTCCAGTCACTACTTACCAACCAGCCAGCAACCAGCCAAATTAACCCCTGTCTAACAGTATGCGTTAAAACCAGGGGTTTAGTTGCACACATTTGCAAATACGTGCATAAGCTGCAGGCCGCGCCAAGGCACCCTGATATCTGCAGATATTCTCAGTCAGCTACCGGCTCTTTAGTAGGGATGGATTGCACCTAAATGGGGAGGGTGCAGCCGTACTGGGAGAGAAGATGGGCAAAAAGTTAGAGGGGCTTTTAAACTAGGTTATGGGGGGAGGGTCCAGATGTAGAATTAGCCAGTGGGGAGCAAGATTCAGCGGGCATTATTGGGGGAAGGGTGAGCAGAAATCCAAAACCCAAGGTAGGTAGGCTGACAAATCGAAAGTGCAGCCTCATAACATCTAACAAGGATATAGCATGCGACCGGACAAAATTAAGAGGTTTGTATACCAATGCCAGAAGTCTGGCCAACAAGATGGGAGAACTGGAGCTGTTAATATATGAGGAGGATTTTGATTTTGTGGGAATTTCCTAGACTTAGTTTGACAGCTCTCATGATTGGCTGGCAAACATTCAGGGGTATTCCCTTTATCGTAGAGATAGAGAGGGTAAAAAAGAAGGAGGGGTATGCCTGTATATCAAGAACATCTGCAAGTGAATATGAGGGACGATATCACAAATGGAGCTAGGGAGGAGGTGGAATGCCTATGGGTAGAGCTTCAAAGGGAAGGCACGGTGGGGAAAGTAATATTGGGTGTATGCTATAGGCCCCCCAACCAGAGGGAGGAGGGGGAGGCGAACCTCTTATCACAGCTTGGAATGGCAGCAAGGATGGGAAATGTCATTATAATGGGGGACTTCAATTATCCGGATATAGACTGGGCAAAAGGAACTGCGCATTCATCCAAGGCTCGCCATTTCCTAAATGTTTTGCAGGACAATTTCATTAGTCAGATGGTGAATGCACCGACAGGAAAAAATGCATTACTAGACCTACTGATCACGAATAATACAGATCTGATTGCGGATGTAGAAATACGGGGATGCTGAGGAAACAGTGACCATAGGTCAATTTGTTTCAGTATAAATCATAGAAATAGGAAACACAAGGGTAATACAAGGACACCGAATTAACAAAGAGCCAATTTCCCTAAACTGCATTCTATGCTAGACACTATATAATGGGATAAAATCCTAGGAACAAAGAACAAATGGGAATGCTTTAAGAACTTCCTAAATAAAGGTCAATACAGTGCATTCCAACAGGGAATAAGTTTAAAAAAGCTAAAATAAATCCTGGGTGGCTAAACTCCAACGTAAAAATGCATATAAAAACTAAACAAAAGGCCTTCAAAAAATACAAGGCTGAGGGATCATTGGCAGCATTCCAACATTACAAAGAATGCAATAAGAAATGTAAGAGCGAAATCAGGGCAGTCAAAATAGAACACGAAAGGTACATAGTGGAAGAGAGTAAAAAATAAACCCCAATAAATTATTTAAGTATATAAATAGTAAGAAAGTGAGGCCAGAACACATTGGCCCCATAAAAGATGACGAATGGAATCTGGCTACAAAGGACAGTCCTCACAAAGGAATTGGGGGGTTACATTAACCTAGCTTGTAATATTAAAGTCAATAACATGTCACAGGAAGCACCCTCATGGTTAACAGAAGACAGACACAGAACTAGACTTGAAAAACTTAACATAAATAAGTCACTGGGACCGGATGGCTTACACCCGAGTGTTTTTAAAGAACTCAGCCAGGTGATAGCCAGGTTATTGTTCCAAATTTTTATGGATAGTCTACTGACCGGAATGGTACCAGGCCAGCTGATTGGAAAAAAGCCAATACGGTACCAATATTTAAAAAAGGGCCTAGATATATCCCGGGCAGTGTTGGTCATCTTACTTTAAAAAAGTAATTAGTTACAGTTACAAATTACTTCTCCCAAAAAGTAATTGAGTTACTGACTCAGTTACCACATTGAAAAAGTAATTAGTTGCTCAGCAAAGTAACTGCGACTTTTTTTACTATTCTATAATACAATTACGTTCTATAAGATCTTTAATAGTTGTGGTGGTGTGGCACACTGTGGAGGTCTGAGTCCTCCTGCCTATGAGTAACTGTATTTTGTTTTGTTTTTTGGTACCTGCTGCCTGGAGTGGCTGGCTGTTGGTGGTGTGGTACACTGGTGGTGGCAGTGTGGCACACTGGTGGTGGTGGCGGTGTGGCACACTGGTGGTGGTGGCAGTGTGGCACACTGGTGGTGGTGGCAGTGTGGCACACTGGTGGTGGTGGCAGTGTGGCACACTGGTGGTGGTGGCGGTGTGGCACACTGGTGGTGGTGGCGGTGTGGCACACTGGTGGTGGTGTGGCGGTGTGGCACACTGGTGGTGGTGGCGGTGTGGCACACTGGTGGCTGTGTGGCACACTGGTGGTGGTGGCAGTGTCGCACACTGGTGGGGGTGTGGCGGTGGGGCACACTGGTGGTGGTGTGGCGGTGGGGCACACTGGTGGTGATGGTGTGGCACACTGGTGGTGGTGTGGTGGGTGGTGGCTGGTGGGGGTCTGAGTCCTGACTGTCTGTGAGGTTTTTTTTTTTTTGGTACCTGCTGTGCTGGGCTTGCTGGTGGTAGTGTGGCCTCTGGCCTGGCAGGCTCACTGTTGTCCGGGTCCCTCTGGCTCCGTCCTCCTGCAGGCCTCAGGCCTGCCCGTCTCTGTGCCTCTCTCCTCTTCTGGGCTGGCTGTGTGCGTTGGACCGTTGGTGGACTGGTGGTGGTGGACTTCCTGCTGCCAACTGCCCAGTAACCTGTGGTGGTGGACTCTCCTGGCCTGGTCTAGGACAATGGCTGGTTTGGATCGCCGACTCGCCGCCCGCCGCGCCCGGACTCTATGCCCTCTCCTGTCCTGGCGCGCTGTTCTGCTGCTGCTGTGCTGTCCGACTGAGCTCCTGGCGCCGCGTGACTCACTCGACTGAGTCTCCTCCGCGGTCATAGAGGAGAGGGGGAATACAATTACATCTACTGCCATCTAGTGGCGGTAGATGTAATTGCGGTAACGCAGCTGAAAGTAGCGGCAGCGGCGTTACAGGGAGAGGACGAGTAATCTGATAGATTACTCGTTACCCTGAAAAGTAACTGCCTTAAGTAACGCCGTTTACTTAAACGCAGTTACAACCAAAACTGATCCCGGGTAACTATAGACCTGTCAGCCTAACATCTGTAGTCTGTAAGATATTGGAGGGGATGATAAGGGACTATATAACAAGACTTTAGTAATGAAAATGGTATCATTAGTAGTAATCAGCATGGATTCATGAAAAATCGCTCTTGCCAGACCAATCTATTAACCTTCTATGAAGAAGTTAACTGCCATCTAAATAAAGGAAGGCCTGTGGATGTGGTGTATCTGGATTTTGCAAAGGGATTAGATACAGTTCCCCAAAAACGCTTACTGTACAAACTAAGGAAGGTAGGTATGGACCATAGAGTGAGTACCTGGATAGAGAACTGGCTCCAGGGGAGAGTCCAAAGGGTGGTGATAGCTGGGGAGTACTCGGATTGGGCGGGTGTGGAAAGTGGTGTCCCCCAAGGATCTGTCCTGGGACCAATCCTATTTAATTTATTAATAAACAACCTAGAGGACGGGATAAACAGCTCAATATCCGTATTTGCGGACGATTCTAAGCTAAGCAGGCCAATATCTTCTACGCAGGATGTGGAAACCTTACAGGATGACCTGAACAAAATAATGGGGTGGGCAACTACATGGCAAATGAGGTTTAATGTTGAAAAATGTAGAGAATGCATTTGGGTGTCAGAAATCTGAACGCAAGTTACTCACTAGGGGGAGAACCTTTGGGGGAATCTAAGATGGAAAAGGACCTGGGGGTCCTAGTAGATGACAAGCTCAGCAATAGCATGCAATGCCAAGCCGCTGCAAGCAAAGCCAACAGAATACTGGGATGTATAAAAAAGGGGATTCACTCCAGAGATAAAACAATAATTCTCCCAATCTACAAGACTCTGGTCCGGCCACATCTGGAGTATGCTGTCCAGTTCTGGGCACCGGTCCTCAGGAAGGATGTGCTGGAACTGGAGAGAGGCCAGAGAAGGACAACAAAGCTAATAAAGGGACTGGAGGATCTCAGCTATGAGGAAAGACTACAAGCACTGAGCTTATTCTCTCTGGAGAAGAGACGATTGAGGGGGGATATGCTATCAATGTACAAATACTGTACTGGCAACCCTAGCATAAGGAACAAACCAGGCATTGTTTTTCCAATCCTCGATTGTCCAATTTTGGGGAGCCTGTGCAAATTGTAGCCTCAGTTTTCTATTTGTAGCTGACAGGAGTGGCACCCGGTGTGGTCTTCTGCGGCTGTAGCCCATCTACTTCAAGGTTGGATGTGTTCAGAGATAGTATTCTGCATACCTTGGGTGTAACAAGTGGTTATATGAGTTACTGTTGTCTTTCTGTCATCTGGAACCATTGTCTGCCCGTTCTCCTCTGACCTCACCAAGGCATTTTCCTCCACACAACCGCTGTTCACTGGATATTTTCTCTTTTTCCCACCATTCTTTTAAAACCGAGAGATGGTTGTGTGTGAAAATCCCAGAAATACTCAGAGCAGCCCGTCTGCCGCCAACAACCATGTCATGTTCAGTCATATAAATCCCCTTTATTCCCCATTCTGATGCTTGGTTTGAACTTTAGCAAGTCGGCTTCACCACGTCTAGATGTCTAAATGCATTGAGTTGCTGCCGTGTGATTGGCAGATTAGCTATTTGTGTTACCAAGCAATAAAACAGATGCACCTAATAAAGGGGACGGTGAGTGTATAATGATTGAACCTTTCTCTGCCTATATGATATTTCAGTGATTGGATTTATATATAATGAAGGAATTTTAATGTCTGAGGTCCTGTGTGACCGGCAGCTTCTGCAGATTTCCGGTGTATGGCGGTGGCACACAGAGGGGATAGACATGCCGCTCAGTTACAGGAAAGCAGTCTTTGAATTCTAACCCCCACCATGTACTCGGCCACAGGCGGCTGCAGCACTTTCCTGCTCGTTCTCTATAAGATTGTAGCAAGTCGGCCACAAAGGAGGAAACTGAGAACAAGTCTGGTTGGGAAATCCCATTACCGGCACCCAGAATCAATGACCAGGGGGAAGCAGGAATTTGGAAACTGAATGGCAACACCACCGAAAACTTCCCGCTGTGTCACAGAGCAGACCTGGGGAAACTCTGGCTGGCATCATCCAATTCCCCCTATTATGTAACTAGGACTTAAAGCAGAGCTCCACCCAAAAGGGAAAGCTCCACTTGTCTGCCTCCTACCCAACTCCACTGCCACATCTGTGGGGGGGGGGGAGCAGGTACCTGGTTTTGAGCTCAGCAAGAAGTTCGGCCCCCCTCCTCCTTCCCCCCACAGCCGGCCTATTTACAGAGAGCTTTGCGCATGCGCAGTAGGGAACCGGCTGTGAAGCTGCAAGGCTTCACTGACTGTTTCCCTGAATAGAGATGGCTGCGGCGGCAACCTACAGCCAATTGGACTCCTGGACAGGTAAGTGTCCTAATATTAAAAGTCAGCAGCTATGGTATTTGTAGCTGCTGACCTAATTTTTTTTCTGAAGGAGCCTGGAGCTCCTCTCCAAGCCCCTCTCTGGCCAAAAAAATAAATAAAAAATAATTAACCACCCATTAAATGATAAAACTGCAAAAGCAGCTTTTGCTGCAGTAGTCAAGATTTTTCTTACAGTACAGTTTTCTGCCACTAGATGTCCTCATTCTGATGGCCAGCATCCTTTAACCCACTTCCTAGGAGCCCAGGTCCTTCCAGACTGGACCCCCAGCCTGTAAGTAGAAGCAGCACAGTGGCAAGCTCATCCCTCTTGTCACTGTCTCCTCCTATCAACTAGATAGATAAGGATAGAATAGATTAGATAAGGATAGATAGATAGATAGATAGATAGATAGATAGATAGATAGATAGATAGATAGATAAGAATAGATAGATAAGAATAGATAGATAGATAGATAGATAAGGATAGGATAGATAAGGATAGAATAGATAGATTAGAATAGATAGATAGATAGATAGATAGATAGATAGATAGATAGATAGATAGATAGATAGATATTGGAAAACGTAAGACAGCAACTTACAATGTGAAAAACATCTCAGCGCTTGTACTATGATAATGGATCATCCGCTCCGGGGGAAGTCGCCATGTGGTGGATGGAGGTGCAGCCAATGGTCCTGCACATGCTGGTGGCTTCCAGCATTGCATGAAGGCTCGGATGCACTGGGAAGTAACTGATGACGTCACCTCCAGTTCCAGAGATGCGCGTGTGCAAAACATGCATGCTTCTTCTTCAGGCATACAGTGGCTTGAAAAAGTATTCACACCCCTTGAAATTTTCCACATTTTGTCATGTTACTACCAAAAACATAAATGTAATTTATTGGGATTTTATGTGATAGACCGACACAAAGTGGCACATAAATGTGAAGTGAAAGGAAAATGATAAATGTTTTTCTACAAACATCTGAAAAGTGTGTTGTGCATTTCTATTCACCCCCCTTTACTCTGATACCCCCTAAGGCCCCTTTCACACATACGGTCCGTTCAGTTCATCAGTTCAGTCATGTCAAAATGTATCAGTTTTCCATCCGTTTTTCGTCAGTTGTCTTCCGTTTTTCGTCAGTTGTTACCTGTTTTTCATCCGTTTTTATCCGTTTTTCATCCGTTGTCATCCGTATGTGTGAAAGGGGCCTAACTAAAATCTAGTGAAACCAATTGCCTTGAGAAGTCATCTAATTAGTATAAAGAGTCCACCTGTGTGTAATTTAATCTCAGTATAAATACAGCTGTTCTGTGAAGCCCTCAGAGATTTGTAAAGCCTCATACACACGATCAGATTATTTTGGAAATTTTCATCCGTTTTTTGTTGTATGCTAATCTCACATCGATAGTGAAGAGGTTATTTTCATACGAAAATTCTCATATGACAGAAATCAACTTCAGAAGTGATGTGTTGAATTGTTTTGTATGTATTCTTTCGTTGCCGAGCATGCCTAGTCTTACGATTTTTTTTTTTTGGACAAACACTGTACTAGTTAAATAGCGTTCTGTTCACGTACAATAAAATTGCACCTTCAGCTTTTGTGGTACGAAAATTCGTAATCGGATGCCGCAAGCACTATACTAACAATCCGAAAATCGTCAGGTCATTTGTCGGATGAAATTTTACTTCTGATTTTCTTATCGTGTGTACAGGCCTTTCGAGAACCATAGTGAATAGACGGTATCAATGAAGGCCAAGGAACAAACCAGACAGGTCAAGGATAAAGTGGTGGAGAAGGTTACAGCAGGGTTAGGTCACAAAAAAATATTCCAAGCTTTGAACATCTCACAGGGCACTGTTCAATCCATCATCCGAAAATGGAAAGAGTATGGCACAACTGCAAACCTACCAAGACATGGCTGTCCACCTAAACTGACCGGCCGGGCAAGGAGAGCATTCATCAGAGAAGCAGCCAAGAGGTCCATGGGAACTCTGGAGGAGCTGCAGAGATCCACAGCTCAGGTGGGAGAATCTGTCCACAGGAAAACTATTAGTCGTGCGCTCCACAAATCTGCCCTTTATGGAAGAGTGACAAGAAGAAAGCCATTGCTGCAAGAAAGCCATTAGAAGTCCCGTTTGCAGTTAAGAAGCCATGTGCAGGACACAGCAAACATGTGGAAGAAGGTGCTCTGGTCAGATCAGACCAAAATTTAACTTTTTGACCTTAAATCAAAATGCAGTGTGTGGAGGAAAACTAACACTGCAAATCTCCCTGAACACACCATCCCCACCGTGAAACATGGTGGTGGAACCATCATATTGTGGGGATGCTTTTCTTCTGGAGGGACAGGGAAGCTGGTCAGAGATGAAGGGAAGATAGATGGAGCCAAATACAGGGCAATCTTAGAAGAATACTTGTTAGAGACTGTCTAAGACGTAACAGGTCTCCACCTTATTTAGATAGGAGCGCTGAGCAAATAGATCTAGGGAAATGTTCTGCTGTGGGGAGGTCCTTGGATATTGCTTCAATCACCCAGACTCCTAGCGCCTGGGATGACTGGTTGTGGTGTTCAAGAAAGTGCTTGGGAACACTGTGCTGATCGGGGCCCGCTTCTACTAATTTCCTGTATTCCCCAAATATTTTCCGGAGTGTGTGAATGGTGCAGTTTACATTAAATAGACCGCAAGGACAAGAAATATAATAAAGAACAAACTTTGATGAACATATACACTAAATGGACAAAAAAAAAAAAAAAGTCACACACTCTAATATTTAATTGGCTTTGATTATGGCACGCATTCTCTGTTGCATTGTTTCGAGAAGCTTCTGCAATGTCACAAGATCTATTTCCATCCAGGGTTGCATTCATTTTTCACCAAGATCTTGTACTGATGATGGGAGAGTCGGACCACTGCGCAAAGCCTTCTCCAAAGATTCTCAATGGGGTTAAGTTCTGGACTCTCTGGTGGCCAATCCATGTGTGACAATGATGTCTCATGCTCCCTGAACCACTCTTTCACTATTCGAGCCCGATGAATCCTGGCATTGTCATCTTGGCAACCCCATCTGAAAAATACAAATTTAAAGAAAAACGCCCCTCAAGAGGGAACAGCCTCTCGTAAACAGCAGCCTGCAAAACTTTGCAGCTGAAAGAAGCATCCACAGATGCCAAAAGTATCTACTTTGTAGAATTTTGTGAAGGTATGCACCGAAGACCAAGTGGCTGCCTTGCAAACTTGCAAAAGAGAAAGGAGGAACCTGAGCTTTAATAGAATAAGCCTGCGTTACCGTCTGTCTGATCCATCTGGAGAAGGTAGCCGAAGAAGCGGCCAGCCCCTTAGTTGGTCCATCAGTAACCACAAAAAGCGAATCTGACCTTCGAAAGGACTCCGTATCTGCCAGATACACCCGAATCCCATGAACCACATCCAAGGAATGCAAGGCAAATTCCTTGGAATGACCTGGCTTGGGACACAAGGAAGACAACACAATGTCCCCATTTAAATGGAAGTCAGAGCCAACATTGGGCAGGAATGATGGACAGGGAAAAAGAACTGCTTTATCCCTATGGACCACCAAATAGGGACTGTGACAGGATAATGCCGCCAACTCTGAAACACTACAAGCCAAGATAATAGCCACCAAGATTGCCACCTTCTGGGACAACGTAGGCAAGGGAATCTCCCAAATATTCTCAGATGGAGATTTCTGGAGAACCGAAAACACTAAGTTTAAATCCCATGGTGGCAAAAGAGATCGTACAGGTGGAGCCACATGTTGAACCCCCTGAATGAAGGTACAAACTAAAGAGCGTGGCTAGGGGTCGCTGGAAGAAGATTGCCAAAGAAGACACCTGGCCCTTGATGGTACTCAAGACCAACTTCTGATCAACGCCACGTTCAAGAAAGGTTAAGATCTGAGCCACAGAAAAGGATCGAGAATGAGCGCCAATCGACTCACACCAAGAAATGTACGCTTTCCAAGTACAATGATGTATCTTGCTGGAAGATGACTTCCTCGCCTTCACCATAGTAAAGTCACTGATCCAGACAAACCTCTATCCTTAAGTACCTTGCTTTCAATAGCTAAGCCATTAAAACCCATGACTGTAAAGCAGGATGGTAGATCAGCCTTTGGGACAACTGGTCTTCTCTGAGGAAGTCCCCAATGGATCAGATCTAGGTAAATCACTTCCCTGGAAAGGGATAGGGGGGACCTTAGGTAGTTTGGACATCCCCTGAACCTTTGCAGGAATTAAATCAGCACAAGGAGACTCAGGACTTTGAAAACTTGAAAAAGGACACACTTAGCCCCTTTTTTTGGTACCCCTAAAAGAAACATTTTGAAGACCTCCTTGACAGTCACAAAGGAAGTCCACAGGGCCGGAAACCAACAAAGATGTCCCCCCCACCCCATTAATAGGTGAGGGCAGACCTTCATGATGAAGGGGTCTTGTCTGCGGGTCCGGAGAACCTCTAGCTCTAGGCTTACTCGACCAAGGTTGCTTGGAACTTCCCGGGGAATATTTGAAAGATCTATTTCCCCTATTCTCTGTCCCAGAAGCACAAACATTTCTATGGGCTGAGAAGGAGGGCCCACGACTGCAACATGGCTCCTTCCCTTTCCTGAGTTGTGGAAGTAAGGTCCTTCCCCCCCCCCCCCCCCGTGACAACCTTAATGATGTCATCCAGGGTAGCCCCAAACAGGCGATCGCCTTGAAAAGGCAGATCAAAAGGAACTTAGTTGGCATTGTTGCATGTGCCTAATCACTACCGCTGAAACGGAAAGTTTGGACAGCACAGGAGCGGTATCCAGAGCTGCATCACAAACTGCAGCCCATGGACCAACTTGTCCGCTAAATCAACATAAGCAGCGGGAACTTGCTCATTCCCAGACCCTGACGCAAAAGACTGGCCCATTCAATAAGAGTCTGAGACACCAGGCTGAGGCAAAGACTGGCCGCAATGCTGAACCAGCTATAGTAAACATTCTGCGTGCCACAGCCTCTGCTTTCCTGTCAGCCGAGTCCTTAAAGGACGGGGATTCCTCTACTGGGTTAATGGTTGCTTTATTCAACCTGAAAAGCAGGGTCCACGGTCCACCACTGGTCGACGAGTCCACTTTTTTAAAAGTGACTCCTCAAAAGGGTAACGTACAGCAAAATGTTTGGGGACTACAAAGGGGAACTTTGGTAGTAGTTCCTATTCCTTACAGGAAAAACTTGCCAAAATAAAGCACATTAGGAAACACCTTTGTAGTGCGAGGTGACTTCTGTGTACCAAAAGGCACAGCCACGTCCGTGGCTACGACAGCCACATCCTCCATTTTTAAAGTATTACTGCAGTGCGTAAGAAGTGCGTCCCTTGACCGAGCCACAAACCTCTGCACCTTTCTGTTGAGCCGAGATGCCAACAGATCCACCTCGTGGGATGCCCCACCAGAGACACAACTGATGAAACACCGCCGGATGAAGGGATCACTCCCCTTGGTCCAACGCCTGCCAACTGAGGTAATCCGCCTGCCATTTTTCTACCCCGGGAATGTGTACGGCGGAGAGGGCTGGAACAACCTGTTGTTCCCACCTTAGAATGCCGGCTACCTCCAGAGCCACCAGGACACTTCTTGGTGATTGACATAAGCCACGGCCATGGCATTGTCTGATTGAATGTGCACTGGACTCTTCCAGTGTCCAGATCCCCTGAGCAGAATGCTTGCTGAGGATGCCTACCCAGCCGGACAGGCTGGCATTCATGGTGACCACTGTCCAATACAAGGGGAGGAAGGATTTTTCCCAGCCAAAGCGCCAGAGAACAAAGCCACCATATCAGGGACTCCTTCCTTCCCCGAGCCAGATCTGATTGTCTAGAGACTGTGGATTCTTGTCTTATTTGGTCAGAATCTCCCTTTGCAGGGACCTCGTATGGAACTGTGCAAACAAAACCACCTTTAAGGTAGACACCATCAAGCTCAGCACCCGCATGCAAGTCCGGAGGGATGACCATCTGCTGGACAGCAGGAGATGAATTGCAGCCTGCAATTTCTGGAGTTTGTCCAGAGGAAGGAGCACTCTTGCTCAGGCCCAGATAGTTCAACTTTGTAGACGTAACCAGGGCAGACTTCTGAAAATTCAGAATCCAGCCAAACTCCCCCAGAGTTTGTATTGGGATTTCCAGGTTGTCCACCAGAGCAACAGGAGACCGTCCAAGTAGCCCAGTACTGCGATCCCCTGTTGGCGTAGCCAAGCTCGGGCTAACACTTTTGTTACCCTAGGGAAGTCGCATCCAAAGAGGCATCACAGAAACTGCAGCCCCTGGACCAGCAGGTCCGCCAGCTCAGCAAAGGCTGAAGAGAGCTGTTCTCCCTCCAGGTCACGAAGTAAAATCTTAGCCCACTCGGTCAGAGTTTGCGACACCAGGGCAAAGGTGAATACCAGCCTCAGTGCCAAACTAGCCAGAGTGTACCTATTGCGGGCCACAGCCTCCACCTTCCTGTCAGCTGGATCCTTAAAGGCCGGGGACTCTTCAACCGGAAAAATGGTTGCCTTGTTCAACCTGGAAACCGGAGGCTTCACCACCCATGGAACAGTCCACTTCTTAAGAAGGGACTCCTCATAGGTGTAACGCCTAGCAAAGCGCTTAGGGACCCCACGGGGGCGATTTGGTCATCCCCACTCTTTAGCCACAATTCTGTCAAAATAGGTGGGGAAAGGAGAGGGGATCAGGTGGGTAGATGTGCTCCAAAGACTCCATTAGTCACCAGGGGAACCCCACAAAGTGTAACTGCAAGGGACAACCCACACTGTGCTGGCAGCACACACCAGCTGGTCACCAAGGACAGGCACCAAGTGATCCTCAGCAGACAGGGAGAGAACCCCACCAGACTTCCCACCCTGCAGAAACAGGCACCCACAGCAACCAGGATAATCTGCACTCCACACGCGGTGATCAGCAGGTGAAAGGATCCAGGACTCAGCAACAGGGGATGAGGAGGGCCTCCCACCACCAAAATCGCTGCCCACAGGGCTCCTCTGTCATGGCCGCCACTATTTTTAATGGCAAACCACTGCAAAATGGCCGCCGTGTATAGAAACAAACAGGCTACAACGAAATGGCTGCAACATGAGGCTTACCCAGGGAACCAAGAGGGAACCCAGGCCTCAAGAACAGACCCAGGCCGAACGGGGGGGGACTGGCCCTGGCAGGAGCCCCCAACAGGTACAATCCCCCCCACCCGCACAGACAATTGTCTGGTCGTTGGCAGCACACTCCCCCCCCCCCCCCAGCTCCCATTGCCAGCATAGTGCCCTGCCCCAACCCCAGGAGGTGGATCAGACCACCCAAACATATGTGGAGGGTTAGGGGGGGTAGGATGGGGAACAGATGAAAAAGGGGGGCACTAGACAGAGCCCCTCCTCATAAAAATAGGTGGCTGTCAGCTAGGAGGAACACTGACTCGGTCATATGCGACCTCGCAAGGTATATTAACTTGCAGGCCAGACCCCGTCCAGTGGGGCTATGTTGCGGCCGGAGCTTAGGTATGCTTGCGCTCGCTGGCCAGACTGGGGTGACCGCTGGATCTAGATTATCCAGCCCGTCGCCCAGTCCGGCAGTTGATTGTAGATCTCACAGAAAAAAAAATACAAAGAAAAAATTGCCAGGACCAGAGATCCCAGCAAGGAACTAGGTCCCTAATCCTGACTAGGCAGAAACAAACTGAGTGGCTATATCAGAGAGGAAGTATATCCCCCCCCCCCCCCCCCCCGGGACTGCTCATGGGTGTAGCTAGACTTTTTTTCTGCCTAGTGTCCTACTCCTGTAGGAAGCAGTATAACTCAACGGTTATGAAGATCTAAAGCTGTGTCCATGAACGAACAAAAGAGAAATACTGATTTTAACTTGCAAACATGTGTCAGAAATCGTCTTGGTCCCTAAAGTGGAGTTCCACCCAAAAATTTAACTTTTGCTTTATGGCCTCCTGACCCCCTGACATGCCACATTTGGCAATTTTTTTGGGGGGAGCAGGTACCTAGATTTGACAGGTACCCACTCCCACTTTTTGGGCCGCCTAGGCGGCTCGAGCGGGAGTTCTCTTCCCCTCCCTGCAATCTTCTGGGACACGTCACAGGTCCCAGAAGATTGCCCGTCCACTCAGGATGTGCAGCATGACTCGTGCATGTGCGGTGCACACCCGGGGCTGTGAAGCTGCAAGCTGTCACAGCAGGGTGCCCACACTAGAAATGCCGGCGCAATGGGGAGAAGAGTGAGAGAATCTAGGCTCCCGCCGGCCCCATCGTTGGATCCTGAGACAGGTGAGTGTGTGTTTCTTAAAAGTCAGCAGTTACACTTTTTGTAGCTGCTGACTTTTAATAAACACAAAAACGGGTGGAACAACGCTTTAAGTGGTTAAAGTAGTTGTAAACCCCCACATAAAAGTAGCTACTGTGCTGCACATAGCCCTGTACAGAGAGCAGAGTTGTGGAAGAGTCCCCAGCAGGCCACACCCACTGCAAAAAACTGCAGGAGGGGGCGGAGACAAGACCAGTCACCCTGCACAAAGAGAAAGAGCAGCAGTGAGCAGTCTATTACAGAAAGTTACTGCACATATCTGGAAGAAATACATAAAGATTCAAGAACACACATAATGAATGTATTATTAGACAACATTTGCTGATCCCAGAGTTCAGCTTTAAATGCTGCCTATTAGATATTGCATTTAATCCGTAGAGACTGGTAAAGAGGATTTCCTGTCCACCAGAGAATCTAAGGCTGACCTTGGCTGCGAAGAGACAGATTATTATCGCTTATAGAATCTTAATCA
The DNA here is from genome assembly GCF_965119305.1 of Pelophylax lessonae. NCBI lineage: Eukaryota > Metazoa > Chordata > Amphibia > Anura > Ranidae > Pelophylax > Pelophylax lessonae. Next base: position 26,914,811 of record NC_138773.1, on the reverse strand, counting down.
GATTAGGGGGATGTGGCTAACCTCTTGGACATTTTGAAATGAATTGGAAAGACATTGTTCCGTAACAGACTGCTGCAACCGTCTGGGCTCTATTTTTACCTCTAGTGAGGACAGAATTTAGGCAGACATGTTCCTCCTCTTATTGTTATAAAGACATCACATATACACTATATTACCAAAAGTATTGGGACACCTGCCTTTACACGCACATGAACTTTAATGGCATCCTAGTCTTAAGCCCCGTACACACGTACCGATGGTCGGCTTACAAATGTTCCTCTTTTCTCCCCGGGATGTCGGTGTCTGCTGAAAAGTGCAAAGACAGCACAAGGACAGCACAAGAATTTTGTCCGCCGACTGCAGAAGTGATGTCATGTAATGGTTAACTTTCCCTGTGTTTTCTATTTTCTGAGCATGCCCAGTCTTGCAAATCTGCGGTCTGTCGGCCGAATTGTGTACTGACAGGCGAACAATCGTCCGTTCTGGTGTCGGCATACAAATATTTTCATGTTTGCACGAAAGACTTTTGTCCGCGGATTGTGCGCAGACATCTGTCGGAGGCACCATACTAACACGCGTACAATCGGCAGATCCTTCGTCCACCGACGTTTGTATGCCGACGATCGGTACGTGTGTACGGGCCTTTAGTCTGTGGGGTTCAATGTCGAGTTGGCCCACCCTTTGCAGCTATAACAGCTTCAACTCTTCTGGGAAGGCTGTCCACAAGGTTTAGTAGTGTGTCTATGGGAATGTTTGACCATTCTTCCAGAAGCACATTTGTGAGGTCAGGCACGGATGTGGACAAGGCTGCCTGGCACGCAGTCCCTGCTCTAACTCATCCCAAAGGTGTTCTGTTGGGTTGAGGTCAGATCTCTGTGCAGGCCAGTCAAGTTCCTCCACCCCAAACTCACCGATCCATGGCTCCCGCACCTCTGTCAAATGAGGAGGGAGAGAAGGAATAGAGCCCCTACTCTGGCAAATCGCTGGATCAAGGTTGGGCTCAGGTAAGTAATGGGGGGGGGGGCTCTGTATTGAGGTGTTTTTTTTTTTTTTTACCCTAATTTAGCGAATGCATTAAAGGGGTTGTAGAGGTTTTTTTTTAATAGAAATAACAAACATGCTATATTGCAAGGGTTTTGCACAGAGCAGCCCCGAATATCCTCTTTTTGGGTGCCCCGGTGGCGCTTCTGGCTCCTCGCCTTCATCGGGTGCCCCCACAGTAAGCCGCTTTCCCTGGGGGCACCTGTGCAGGTGTGCCCCCGAGTTCTGCTGCTGCGTCCATTGACACAGGCAGGTGCCCCCCCCCCCGCATCACTGGATTTGGTTGACAGCAGCGGGAGCCAATGGCTCCCGCTGCTATCAATCCGTCAAATGAGATGAGAGCCAGCACGGCACTGGAACGAATGGTCTCAAGTAAGAAAAATGCATTGAGGTGAAAAACGTTGAGACTTTACAATTCCTTTAAGGTAAACAAAAAAAATGGATTTTTGACTTACCGTAAAATCCAATCTCTGGACAGAGTCGGGGCACGAAGGAGTCCCTGATATGGTTGTTTCGTTCTCCAGCGGTTCGCCTGCAAAATTCCTTCCTCCCCTTTTATTGGACAGTGGTCACCACGGATGCCAGCCTATCCGGCTGGAGAGGCGTCCTCGGCAAGCATTCCGCTCAGGGGATCTGGACGCTGGAAGAGCCCAGACTCCCGATCAATGTCTTGTAACTCTGAGCGATCAGACTGTGTCTGGCTCATTTGACGGATCGTCTTCAGGGTTGTCCATTGCGCATTCAATAGGACAATGCCACGGCCATGGCTTATGTCAATCACCAAGGGGGCACAAGAAGTGTCCTGAACAGAAGGTGGCCTTAAGTACCATCAAGACTTTGGAAGTCTTTTTCCAACGACCTTTGGCCACACACTCCCTGGGTGCATACCTTTCTTTAGGATGTCCGACATTTGGTTTCTCCAGTGTGGTCACCGTTGCCGCCTCCGGATCTTAAGTTGGAGCTTTCAGCTCCACAGAAGCCTCCCTTTGAAAATATTCAGGAGATTCCCCTGCATATACTGTCTCAGAAGGTGGCCTTTTTAGTGGCTATCACCAATGCACGCAGGGTGTTAGAACTGGTGGCGTTATCCCTGTGAATCACCAGGTAAGGTCAATGACAGGATAAGGTGGTTCTTCTCCCCTGTCCGTCATTCCTTCCAAAGGTTGTCTCCGATTTTCTTTTGAATGAAGACATTGTGTTACCTTCCCTGTGTCTCTGGCCTAAACATCCAAAGGAAATTGCCTTGCATGCCTTGGATGTGGTCTGGGCAAATAGGGTATATCTGGCAGCTGCAGAGTCTTTCAGGAAGTCAGACTCTCACTTTGTGTTCACGGATGGACCTTGAAAAGGGTTGTCTGCTTCCTCTGTGACCATTTCCAGATGGATCAGTCAGACGGTGGTTCAGGCCAGTTTCCTCCTTTCCCTGTCAAGGCACACTCTACTTGGGCACTCAATGCCTCCTGGGCTTTCCGTCATCAGGCGTCAGGTTTGCAAGGCGGCCACCTGGTCATTGGTGCACACTTTTACAAAGTTTTATTGAGTTGATGTGTTGGCATCTGCAGATGCTTTCTTTAGCCGCAAGGTTTTTTGCAGGCTGCTGTTTAGAGGATCTGGTCTTCTTTGAGGGTATATTGCCTTCAGGTGAGCTCTGGTTGTTTTGAGCTCCTATTTACCTGGTTGGCTATAGTTGGCCTTGGGAGCTTCTTTTTCGCTGCCCCCCCTCATGTTTAACACTGCTTTGGGATGTCCCAATGGTTAAGATCAGAAGCTGTGTCAGTCAATGAACGAAAGAGAAAATGGGATTTTTACTTATCGTAAAATCCATTTCTCTGATGTTGATTGACGGACACAGCGCCCACCCCTCTGTGGAGTTGTAATTCTTCTGACACTGCTTGTAACAAAACTGAGTACCTATAGCAGAGAGAGGGAGTATACCCCCTGGGACTGCTCATGGATGTAACCAGAATTATTTTCTGCCTAGTGTCCTACTCCTGTAGGGGGCAGTATAACCCAATGGTTATGAATATCAGGAGCTGTGTCCGTCAATGAACGAAAGAGGAAAAAGTTCTACCTTTAGAACCACTTGCAGTTCTTTGCATCCCCATGCATGTCTATTGGGAAGTATTGGACCAATTTGAAGGCTGTACGAGTGCACGGCCCCAGCCAGCATGAGTTTGGCATTGTGTACCCGCACCCTCCCAGCTATCAAGTTGGGAGCAGCGGCTGTTTAAATGCTTTTTTTCTTCAGCCCATGTGCCTACATAGAACAGCACTGAGACCACTCGCCATTAACTGTAAATGTATATTCACCACACAGAGATCTAATTTTATAGAAAGGGATGGTCAAAGTACACAATTCTAATTCTGGGGATTTAGGACAGTCTTCCTCTATCCTTTATAATTGTTTTTACTTGTTTTACTGATGACCTGAAGTTCCCCTCTCATGCAGGTTCATCAATGTATTCCCATGTAACAGCCTGTATTGCTCTGTACAACGTGCAATGATTTACACCTTATGACCACTTTATCAGGGACATGTCTCCAGTCACATAGATTGGTGAATGGCACTCGGGTTCACTGTGGCAGTCACGTGATGCCTAATGGTATCCATGGCGTAAGGTGCACCAGAAACCTCTCACCAAATGACACCACGAACAGATGAGCAAATGGAATGCTTCCAAGAATTCCTGCTACGTATACCAAAATATCAGACACCACCTCTTCCATGTGGTACCATAGAATGAAACGATGAGACCAGACAGTGTTCCTCCACTCATTCAATTCTGGTGATCAAAGCAGTACCTTCGTCACGGTTCTTTGCCGGTAGGAATTGGACCAAGTGTGGTTTCCTCACACATCTTTCCCCTTCTAATGTTTGGTGGCACAAATGAACCTCTCAATGTCTGCATACGAAAAGTGGTTATAAACCTCAGACATGAAATATGAAAAAAAGCATATCCCTCTATGGCAGTGGTTCTTAACCTGGGTTCGAGCGAACCCCAGGGGTTCGGTGAGTCAGTCTCGCGGGTTCGGCAGGGGGGGCAACGGGGCAATTGCTCCCCCCCCCCCGAGAAAATATTGCTGACTGTGAGCCGAGCGCACCCTGGGAAATCAGAGCTGCGGTTGGGACAACTCACAGCCATTACACATAGACACTTGACGCTCCGCCCCCCTGTACCTTCCCCAGCAGATCCCCAGCCTATCTCCTGCAGGCTGCTTGAGTGGGCGGGATGGGGATGTACCTGACCGCGGAGATCGCGCCCGCCTAGAAGAGGGAAGTGTGAGCAGAGGGAGCCGAGTGAATGTTCCTGGAGGTAGGCTCAGCTAGCTGTACATGGGGGATTAGTTTACAAGCACTTCTATGCCAAGTCTGCTGAGTTACTGCAGCTTAGCATAGAGGTGCTGTTAGCTGACAAATGGAAATGCATGTCCTTTTCATTTAGCTCAATAAAGCATTGTGAATGCCCCCTGGTGTGTGCCCTCCTGATACCCCATGGTATGCCCTTCCAACCTACCCACCCCAGTGTGTGCCCTCCTGACACTCCATGGTTTAATGGTTTTGTTAATTTTGTGCACCTATGTATAAATATATACCTAATGTTTTGAAATTGAAAAAATCATATTTTATTTTTCCAATTAAGAAGGGTTATGTGAATGCGCATATGAAACTAGTGGGGTTCAGTACCTCCAACAAGGTTAAGAACCACTGCTCTATGGTGTGTGCTTGTCTCAATCCAGAGCACTAAGTGTAATTTATGTTTGCTGCCTCCTTCCTCCGCTATCAGGAGTCACTTCAGACACAAAAGTAAAAAAAAAAGTGACAGGGGAGGGAGCTCCAGCACACAACCCTGTGATTGACAGCCTCATCTCTGTTCATGTGTGCTGTGTGAAGGGAGGTGTGACCTTTCCCTCCAATCAGCTCTCGAACTTCCACCCACTGAGCTCTGCGGTGTGTAGTTTCAGCTCTCTGCCCCCTGATTTCAGAAAAGCTTTATAAATGCTGGACTTTGAACAGGTGTAGAGAGATCAGTGCAGAAAAACCGTTGCAACTAATGCAGGAAGATTTTTTTAATCTTTGTGTATCACCTGAGGCCAGTAACTTCACCAGGATATGTAAGGGTTTACAACCACTTTCATGTAATGGTTTACTGACACAATTCTCTATTTGATCATTTGTGTCAAAAAAGCATACAAATAAATCTAACTTAAAAAAAAAAAGTGCAGTTGACAGGTGAATTTACTCATTACATATTAAAGCTTCCATTGTATCAGAGCTATACAGTGTATTTGTAAGTCTTTAACCCTCCCTGGCGGTATTCCAGAGTGTGGCTCAGGGTTAATTTTCAGTACCAAAAGAAGTAACCCCAAGCCACACTCGGGATTACCCCAGAACGTTACTGACCTTCCCTGCGATCCCCTCCTGTCCTCCTCACAGTCTCTCCCCACTCTGTGCATGGGCGATTGCCGGCACCTGCCTTCCAGGTTTCCTCCCTGCGAGCGTTGCGACGCAGGGGGGTGGAACCGGCGGCAAATTCAAAAATGTAAATACACCAAAGGAGATGATACAAAGCTGTTATCCTAACAGAATTACACTGTATCATCCCATTTCACCACAGGATTTCACCTGGTGACTTTTCCAGTGCTTTGTGCCTGGAAAATTTTGAACGACCATGGCGTCCAAAAAGCGTTTTTTTTGCGCAAAATCACTTTTAGACTAATTGGAAAACAGTGACAACTAAACTAGCTTGTGGAATTTGGGAAGTATATCAAATGATTTTTCAGAATTTCCAACGGAGCGATGTGCCAGAAAGAGACATCAAAATCGTCGCTGTCCTCACTTTCCGTACCTGATGACCAATTTTCCCACAAATCGCTATAGCTCAGTTCTTCAAGCAACTCCGTTTCGCTGTCGCTGTTTTCCAGTTCGTCTAAAAGTGCTTTTGCGCAAAAAGAATGCTTTTTGGATGCCGTGGTCGTTCTCTATTTTCAAGGCACAAGGAACTGGAAAAGCACAGGCAGGACACTGGAAAAGTCACCAGGTGAAATCCTGTGGTAAAATGGGATGATACAGTGTAATCTGTTCGGATCACAGCTTTGTATCATGTCATTTAGTGTATTTAAACTTTTGAATTTGCCGCCAGTTCCACATCCCCCCCCCCCCACCCTGCGCCGCAACGCTTGCAGGGAAGGGAACCGGAAGGCAGGTGCCCGCAGCAGCTGAGCACACAGCGGAAGGACAGCGGGAGAGATTTTTAAAATGTAAAAAAAAAAAACTGATTTCTATGCAAAAAATTTTTTTAGCACAAAAATCTGTACATAAATCAGACCACCAGGGAGGTTAAAGCCTTCCGTCATTCCATAATGGATGAGAAAGATACGTTAATCTGCCAGAAATCCAGTGAGCTCCTTTGTTTGAAACTTGCAATGAAATTCTAACACGCAACGTCGGCCCTGCTCCACCCCATTCTCCTATTCTGATCGGCATCTTAATATCATACGTGGAAAGTGTTCTGTAGTGTAGTGCGGGGGGTTGGGGGGGGGATTAAGACTAGGATTTCAATAGAGCAGAAGTGCTGTGTTGTCAGCTCAAAATGGAAGTTAGGAGTCGATTTCTAGCAGATCAAGCCCAATTTTTCAGTACTTACCGCTTTGTAGAAAGGTAAATCTTGAGGAAATGTGCATGTTTTGCAGAAATGTATGGCTCTTTTTTTTATACTTTACCTTTACGATAACCCAGATGGTATACTGGTATTGAAGAAAAAAAAAAAAGGGGGGGGGGGATTTTTACTTACCGTAAAATCCATTTCTCTGATTTTCACCGACAGACACCGCTCCTGATCTTCTTAACCACTGGGTTATACCGCCCCGTACAGGAGTAGGACACTAGGCAAAAAAAAAAAAGTCTGGCTATGCCTATGGGCAGTCCCAGGGGGTATACTCCCTCTCTTTGCTATAGGTACTCAATTTTGTTACAAAAAGTGTCAGAAGAATTACAACTCCATAGAGGGGTGGGTGCTGTGTTCATCAATGATCAGAGAAATGGATTTTACAGTCAAAAATCCCATTTTCTCTTTCGTTCATTGACGGACACAGCTCCTGATATTCTTAACCATTGGGATGTCCCAAAGCAGTATTAAAACATGAGGAGTGGGAACAGTGAAAAAAAAAACAAAAAACTCCCAAGGCCTACTATAGCCAACCAGGTAAACAAGAGCTCAACCAAAACAACCAGAGCTCACCTTAAAACAATAATACATCCTCAAAGAGGACCAGGTCCTTTAAACAGCAGCCTGCAAAAACCTTGCAGCCAAAGGAAGCATCCCTAGATGCCAACACATTCACTTTATAGAACTTTGTGAAAGTGTGCACTGACTACCAGGTGGCTGCCTTGCAAACCTGCGTCACTGACGCCTGATGACGGAAGGCCCAGGAGACACTGAGCGCCCGAGTAGACAGGAAAAGGAGGAACCTGGCTCCTGATGGAATAGACTTGAACCACCGTCTGTCTGATCCATCTGGAAATGGTCCCAGAGGAAGCTGACAACCCTTTCCGAGGCCCATCCATGAGCACAAATAGTGAGTCTGACTTCCTAAAAAAGACTCCGTAGCTGCCAGGTACACCCTAATTGCCCGGACCACATCAAAGGCATGCAAAGCAATTTCCTTTGGATGTTTTGGCCTGGGACACAGGGAAGGCAACACAATGTCTTCATTCAAAATGAAAATCAGACCAGCATTTGAGCCAAAATACACGCCAGATGACCACTGCCGAAACAGATAGCCGAGCCACTAGGGGAGCCGCATCCAAATAGGCATCACAGATAAACTGCAGCCCCTAGACCAGCTGGTCTGCCAGCTCAGCAAAGGCAGGGGGGAGCTACTCCCCCCTCCAGGTCACGGCACAAAAACTTGGCCCATTCGGTCAGAGCCTGTGACACCAGGGAAATGGTGAATATTGGCCTCAGCGCCGAACCAGCCAGGGTGTACAAATTGCGGGCCACAGCCTCCTCCTTCCTGTCAGCCAGGTCCTTCTAGGCCAGGGACTCTTCAACCGGATTCATGGTTGCCTTATTTAATCTGGAAACCAGAGGGTCCTCCACTGGTGGAACAGTCCACTTCTTAAGAAGGGACTCCTCATAAGGGTATCGCCTAGAAACTCGCTTAGGGACCCCAAGTGGGCACTTTGGTTGTCCCCACTCTTCAGTAACAACTTTGTCAAAATAGGAGGGGAAACGAAAACACGTTTGCCACTCTGGATGGCTTGTGAGTACCAAAGGGAATCTGCGCCTTCGTCGCAGCCACAGCTATGTCCTCTTACTTTAAGTCTCAAGCACAGATACAATCAGTGCGTCCATCAGCGCCTTTTCGTGCGCGGTTGCAAAAGTGGAGAAATCATCCTGACTATCTGGGGATTTAGGGCGCGTGGTCGCAGGGTGACCCACATTCCCGGCAGGCGAATCAGGTGGGGAGATGTGCTCCAAAGACTCCATGAGTCACTAGGGGGACCCCACAAAAAAGTGTAACACACAAAGGGACAGCCCCCACTGCACTGGCAGCACCACCCAGTTGCCAGTCACAGATAACCAATCGATCCTCAGCAGAGGAAGAGGACCCCACCAGACTTCACCACACCGCAGAAACCAGGCACCACAGCCACCAGGAGAATCTGCACTGCATGAGGGGCGCTCAGGAAATGAAAGGATCCAGGAGTCAGCACCAAGGGATGAGGGGCTCCCACCGCCGAAATCGCCGCCCACAGGGCTCCCGTTATGGCCGCCGCTATTTCCAATGGCAAACCGCCGCAAATTGGCCACTGGACCACACAAACATGGCCGCCATGCATTAAGCACACAGGCTACAAGAAAATGGCGGCACCACAAAGCTCCCAGTGACCCAGGAGGGATCCCTAGGCCTCAAGGACAGGCCCTGGCAGGAGCCTCCACCAGGCACAGCCCCCCCTGTGCACAGCCAATCGTCCGGCCGCTTCGGCGCACCCCCTCCCCCCCGGCCAGCAAAGCGCCCTGCCCCCACTCGAGGAAATAAGTGAAGGGGAGGTAGGACCCACACAGCACCAGCATAAGTGAAGGGGGGGTAGGATGGGGGGGACAGATGAAGGGGAGTGCCTGATGGATAGGAGGGGAACCGACCATTCCATGGAGGGGCCTAAGTCCACCCAGAAACCTCCAGGGGGAGAGGAGGGACAGCTACTTACCATACCAGGAACCAGACGGGCACCGCTGCAGACAGAACCCCTATCCATCCAACTGGGGGCTGTCGGTCAGGAGAAACACTGCGACTCGGGCCCAGACCTGGTCGTATGCAACCCCTACGAGGCATTTAACTCGCAGGCCAGCCCCTGTCCAGTAGGGCTAGGTCGTGGCCGACCTAGTGCGGAGCTGAGGTCTACGCGCGCTCACTGGCCAGACTGGAGTGGCCACTGCATCTAGATTATCCAGCCCCTCGCCCAGTCCGACAGTTGATTGTAGATCTCTCAGGAAAAAAACAGGGGGAAAAAAAAAAAATCTATCTATAAAGAAAAAATTGCCAGGACCAAAGATCCATGCAAGGAACTAGGTCCTTACTCCTGACTAGGCAGAAAAAAAATGGGTACCTATAGCAGAAAGGGGAGTATACCCCTTGGGACTGCCCAAGGGCAGAGCCAGACTAGTATCCTACTCCTGTAGGGGGCAGTATAACCCAATGGCTAAGAAGATAAGGAGCTGTGTCTGTCAATGAATGAAAGAGAAACAAATTAATTTAGAGATATGGTGCTACAACCCAATGATATGCAAGAATCCACCAGAGCTGTTGGGTGCATGATAAGCAGTTGCACTGCTGCTGGCAAAATCACAAAGGAAGACAATCTGCAACTCCATGCATGCTCTTCTTTAATTTTAGAAAACCTTCAAATTTATGGTTTCTCTACAAAAGACGCAACATCAATACAGCAGTTAACGTGTTTCAGCCTTGTTGGCCCTTAATTCATGTTTATGAATAAGACCGACAAGGCTGAAACACGTTAACCACTCCTGTATCGATATGGTGTCTTTTGTGGAAAAGCAATACATTTGTGGATTTTTAAAGAGTATGTATGGCGTAGCAGATTGTCTTCCTTCAGGATTAAAAAAACATACACCAGTTTTCATTTCGAGAGTTTTTTCCTCACTTGCCCTCCCCCTTCTACCAGGTGAGCAGAAATCAGACACAGACACAGAATGTTGTATACGTAATAAACTCGTGTTTCTACAAGAAACAAAGCAGTTAATATACAGAATATACAACTTTTTTTTTTTTCAGGCCTGACACCCCCTTCCCTTGGAGACCTGACTGCCTGCCGTAACGCACCCTCCTCCCACCCGCGTACAAAGCGAAGCTGAAGACAACTCTGTCTCCACCAAAAAAAAAAGTAATTTGATAACAGCGCCAAAAAAAACTAGCTCTGGAGTCACCGATAATGAATGTCGATGACGTTTGCTAAGAACATGTGTAACGTATTTAAAAAAAAAAATAAAAATCGGAAGTAATAAAAAGCGAATCTTTCCTGTTTCTCAGGTAAGGTAGCAACAGAGAGAAGCGCCAGAGTAAAATGAAAAGTGCTGATCGCAGGATTGATGGTGAATGAAGTCCTAACGGGTAAAATGTTTACCATTAAAAAATATCCAATAAGTTAGGGCTAAAAGCCAAATATTGCTATACAACCTTAATAAAAGGAAAAGAGCTGCGTGTCTACTAAGGATTGCAAAAAATTGGGACGCCTTCATCGTTTGAAGATAAGAGGGGTAAGTAATAAAACATACAGGGGATAGGATATCAGGCAAATGGGTGGAATAAAGACTAGATATTCAATATTGGCATCAAATGAATGCTATCTAAAAAAGAGCACAGGGTGGAAGGGGGAAAATGCTGCGTGGGGGCTTGACAGTCTGTCGCAGCCATGTCGTCTTCTATGACCAGTCCCTAGGTAACTGTAGAGTCCGCCATCAGCCATATATACATATAAACAAAGCGTAGTGTGCACGTATTTACAGGAGTTGAGGGGCCACATCATTACAAAGACAAGAAAAAAAATAAAAAAAAAGGGACAGCCACAGGATCGGTCATTGTAGAGCTCCACCCACTGCAGGATCGGTCTTTGCCGAGCTCCACCCATGAGGAGCTGATCTAGAAAAACCAAGGGGCATCCCCATTTCAGACCATACAAGGAGAGGGTTTGTGCGTTACACAGTCTTTGTTGTGGCCACAGAGAATTAAGAGAAGGTACAAAGGTCACACCATGACGGGTCTTGATACTGAGGGGTTCACAACTAAGTTTAGGGTTCTAGGAAAGTCTAGGACTTTCAGCGTAAGAAAGCCTGAAAAAAAAAAAAAAAAAACGGGGAGGGTCCACATCTCTTGGCTGCTGCCCTGTATAAATAACATACTCCCAGAAAGGAATAAAAGAACAGATAAATGAATTATATAGAAAAATAGGCCAATTAAAATGGCTAGCAAATAAAAAAATTAACATATTTATATACAGATAAGTATTCCCCCCCATGGGACTGAACAAATGAAGTGGACTGACCATCACAGTACAGATCTGGTCAATGTTGTAATGTATAGGCGTCTTAACGCCATCTTAAAGTGCCATACATAGGCCAGGCTGCTAGAATATTCAGGTCCAGAGAAGAAAAAAAAATATTCTAAATACCCACAAAAAAATACTAGGTACTGCAACGGGCACCCACCAAATGCCAAGTTGTCTTCATACTGGAAAAAAAATTGGGTAACAGGCCTGGATTCTTCTAAAAGGTTGTCAGAAACAAGCCCTGTGCCTATTATGACCCCCAGAGTCTGTAGTTTTGGCCACAGTAAGCAGTTATGCGAGCCCATGACCAGAACCTGCAACTGGGCTTGCAACTAGTTCAAAGTCCCCCGGCAGTTTTCAGTCCCACATAAACAGGGAATTTTGTTTTCTTCTATAGGGAATTTGTAGTCATAGGTGATCTCCTCGTTGACGTTGATCGCCTGCTTTGAGTAGATGACGATTTTCTTTTGGGACTCGATGGTGATGACTTTGGCGTAACAATTAGGCTAGGAAAGAGGAAAAAAAAAAAGGTTTTTAACATATATATGAAAAAAAAAAAATGCAAAGTAAAATCGTACAGGTTTAAGAATGAAATAAATATAGAAAAAAAATGCAGGTAAACATGAATTCTGCATCAATCGCTGCTTCTGCCAGGGTTACAGTTTGTCATTTACCGATTTCAAAGAGAACCTAGTTTTAAAAATGTTGTTTCCTAACACAGAAATACATAGCAGCATATGTAAATGCAGCAAATCTGACATTCACCAAACTTTCACTATAAATGAATCTTGTAGTTGCATGTGGCCTAACCCCTTCCCATCACCTTACCTACCATTTTAGGGTCTTTTACGCAGAAGGTAGGTAGGTGGGTTCCCAATCATGTGTGCACAGTGGTCACGTAATCATGAGCATTCCATTGGCTCCTAAACAATGACCGAGAGCCGAATGTAACAGCGATGGGAATCCCTAGCATTGAACAGTGCCACAGGCTGTCCACATAAATGCAGTGTTGTGGTGTTAAAGCTCGTTGCTGTGATCCCATTGTTATGCATATGGAAGGCGGCAACAGGTTAAATCACAGTGATTGATTCACCACCAGTAAATGTTTGGTGAAATTCACATTCACTGCTTTATGACTATACCCCATGATCTGCGTTTTCTGCTTGGCATTGCAGCATAATGGCTGTGCTTTACGTCTCTTACCATGTCTGGAGGTATTCACTAAACAGTCAAATGTTTGTGGACACCTGACTAACACACCTATTGATACAGCTAAATGTATGTGGTCACATCTCTAGATCAGTGGTCGTCAACTTATGAGCTAAAAGCAGCCTCAAATGCATCCCCTGACATCACCAAAGGGCTGGGACATAATGTTCAATATATGTAATGCTTGAGAGGACTGCCAAACTGCAGACCTAATAGAGAAAATGAGGGTCAGCGAGTGTGGACAGGATACACTGTTGGCTGGGGATATGTTGTAAAAGACAAAAGGACAGTACGAAACTGGAAACATGTTAGTTACATGAGACTAGCACATAACAATGCCACTTCAAAATCTTGTGTAAAGTCTTCCCAGAAGAAGATGGATGTTAGGGAGTCCATATTAAAGGGCAAGGTACTGGAAAAGGAAGTCCAACAAGCTCACATAGGTGTGATCGTCAGGTCTCCACAAATGTTTGCCCATAAAGTGTATGATCACAGCTGTCAAATTTAAGTGAGACATACCAGAGTATCAATAATTCTACCTACAGGGTTGTTTAAGTTACCATATATACTCGAGTATAAGCCGACTCGGCTTATACTCAAGTAACGGTCTCACCTTTTCAAAATGGCACCGCCCGGTGCCAACACATCACCGCGGTGCCATTTTTAAATGTAAGGCGCCTCACTGACAGGTAAGTGAGACTCCTCTGCAGCCCCTGCGGGCATGGTACAGGACATTCTCCTGTACCATGCCCACAGCACTGCATCTCCTGTACCATGCCCGTACCATCACCTGTGCCATCTCCTGTACCATGCCCACAGCACTGCATCTCCTGTACCATGCCTGTGCCATGCCCATACCATCACCTGTGCCATGCCCATACCATCACCTGTGCCATCTCCTGTACCATGCCCACAGCACTGCATCTCCTGTACCATGCCCGTACCATCACCTGTGCCATCTCCTGTACCATGCCCACAGCCCTGCATCTCCTGTACCATGCCCACAGCACTGCATCTCCTGTACCATGCCTGTGCCATGCCCATACCATCACCTGTGCCATCTCCTGTACCATGCCCACAGCACTGCATCTCCTGTACCATGGCTGTGCCATGCCCATACCATCACCTGTGCCATGCCCGTACCATCACCTGTGCCATCTCCTGTACCATGCCCACAGCACTGCATCTCCTGTACCATGCCTGTGCCATGCCCGTACCATCACCTGTGCCATGCCTGTACCATCACCTGTGCCATCTCCTGTACCATGCCCACAGCCCTGCATCTCCTGTACCATGGCTGTGCCATGCCCATACCATCACCTGTGCCATGCCCGTACCATCACCTGTGCCATTTCCTGTACCATGCCCGCAGCCCTGCATCTCCTGTACCATGCCCGCAGCCCCTGTTTTGTGTCTCGTGGTGTTCCAGTAGCTGCTGCATTTCCCACCCTAGGCTTATACTCAAGTCAATAAGTTTTCCCACCTTTTTTGTGGTAAAATTAGGTGCCTCAGCTTATATTCGGGTCGGCTTATACTCGAGTATATACGGTATTCCAATTAATGTCAAACCTTGGGTTATTACTAAACAGAGGCCTTCTCCTTGTACAGAATCAATTAAGTCAACAGTTAACAGGACAATGCCAGGTTAAATGAATAATGCAATAGGGGGAAGATTCCAAGGATATGTCATTATCATCTGGCAGCCATTCATTACACATACACGTATGCAGAACTAACATGTACTAACACCAAATAGATTGATCTTAAAAGGAAACTTGGAACTATGAGGCCAAGAGAACAACTCCTGGGCTCAGAGGAGCATTCCAGGCTTTATAATTACCAGCCTAGTGAGGTGTCATTTACAGCCTATAGCAGAGGTAATTTATCTGTAGAGATCAAAGGATAGAAGATCCTCTGCTGGCACGGTTTGAGCTTGCACACGCGCCAAAATGATTATCTTCTCGGTCATAATGACATGTTGTGCAAGCTATGTGTGCCTTAGGGCTGCTGATCCCTGTGACGGGCGCGGACAGTCAGAACCCAGGGGACCTCTCAGTTCGGAGTAAGAAAGGCTACATTTATAAATCTTTGCTAACAGTTTACAATTAAAGTATTGGAACAAAGATTGGTCAAACGATTGCAAAATCCCAGCTGTGTGCACAGTCCGGACACAGACGTTAGTCTGTACAACTTAGATTGTAAAGTCTTTTTTTTTTTTTTTTTTATAACATGTTATACTTACCGCCTCTGTGCAGCAGTTGGTTTTGCACAGGGAAGCCTGGACCCTCCTCTTCTCGGGTCCCTCATTGCTGCTCCTAGCCCCTCCCTCCTGTCAGGTGCCCCCACAGCATGCAGCTTGCTATGGGGGCACCCGAGCCTACTTGCAGCTCTGTTTATGCATTCAGACATGGAGCTGCCCTTCAGGCCCGCCCCATCTCTCTTCTGATTGGCTGACTTTGATTGACAGCTGCGGGAGCCAATGGCTCCGCGGCTGGGTCCCAGCCAAACAGGAGGGAGAATACCCGGCGGCCGAGGGATTCGTGGACATCGCTGAACAGAGAAGGACCTCAGGTAAGTATTAGGGGAGGGGGGGGGGGGCTGCTATACACAGAAGGCTTTTTATCTTAATGCAAAATAATTTATTAAGATAAAAAAAACCTTCTGACTTTACAACCCCTTTAAGGTGGCCATAGATGGATCAAAATTCGGCTGGTTCAGAAAAGACCGACTGAATTTCCATCAACTGGCCACTGCACTTAAACAGAAATCGATTTACCAAATTGACTTCTGTTCAACCGCCATGTCAGATAAAAGCTACTTGGATCAACAGGTGGGGTGCTAATCTCCGTGCTGCCACAATACAATACTGCAGTGGGGAGGATTCACCCATCCACCTCAAATACGTGGATGGGGGAATCAGTTTAGCGGTTTTCATTTAATCCCCTGGCTGAATAAAAAAAACAAACTACACATGGCCAGCTTTAGGCCCCATTCACACTTGCAAATAGGGGCAGTTACCAATTACATGCAAGAGACCCAGTGAGGGGTCCCCAGCAGTAGCTGTGGGCGGCAGCCCCTTTGACAGCAATAGGAGGCTGACAGCTCCCGCAGCTAATAGCAGCTGCATCCAGGACAAATCATTTGCATGTAATCACTCCATGAGTTATTACATGAGAGAAGCTGCAATTAACTGCAGGAGCAGGCAGCTTCCCGTTGCTTTCTTTAGGGCTGCTGCTCACATCTAATAACCTGGAACCCCCGCTGGGTCTATCACACAAATCAGTAACAGCCCTTTTCACAAGTGTAAATGGAGCCTAAATGGGACTTCTTATATTCATTATGGCACATTTACTTGGTGGACCTTCTAACTTCTATGGCAAACTCAATCTGCGTCTGTGACCCGTTTAACTGTTATGTAGCAGACTGTAGTGTTGGACAGAGAAAGCATTGCAATAGCAACAAGTGCATGTAAAGCCATGTTGCTCAATTTTGGAATAAGTAAAAAAAAAAAAAAAAAAAAAATTGACATAAAAGATTAAAACCACTGTCAGTTTATTATTGCTCTCTATGTCCAGTTAAGGGGGGAAGGGGGTTCCTTTCACTTCCTGTCCCAAGGATGCAACAGGAAGTGAGAGAGAATCTCTACATATTGAGGGAATTCCTGGCTTGGGAATTAGAATTTGTCCCCAATAGAAGATGCCACTGTAGAAATGATCACTGTAAAATGTAGGACTTTCCATTATGTTCTGTCTTCCTGACAATGGTCCCCAGGACAAATCGAGACGGTGACCACCAGGGAAAAAGCAATTAAGTCTTTACAGGAGTTCTAATACTTCCATGCTCAAAGGATAAGTTCACTTTTCAGAAAATATAATAAAGGCACATCTTTTTGCAGGTTAAAAAAAAAAAAAAAAAATTAGCATTTTTTTTTTTTTTTTTTGGAGCCTGTAAAGGTCTTCAGCAGATTTGCCAGTGTATTTCTGTGCCCTTATATCCTGTATGAGCATGGAGATACAATCTGACAGGAAGAGAAAATGAACCACCATGACACTCAGACAGCGCTGTGGCAGTTCGTTGAAAACCCCCAAGCTGACAGCTGCAAAGGCTGCCAGACCTTGTAGTATTCCATTCACAGGACACTGTGACATGGGCCCAGGGGGTGGAGCCACGTATTTTTCTTAACCTCTTACCGACCGACCGCCGCCTTTTTACTGCAGCAGTGCGGCCCTCCTGCGCAAACTGACGTAGACCTACGTCGATCGTGTGCCTGCAGCTAGGGGGCGAGCGCGTGCCGCCCCCACTCGGCAGAGAAGAAGCCGATGCACGGGGCAGGCGGCTCTGATTGCCGCCTGACACCTGCGATCGCTTCCCGCTGAGAGAGAAGGACGGACGTCTGTTGTAAACACAGCTGACCGTTCTTCTCCCTGGAATGATCACAGAGCCCCCGTGATCTTTCTAAATAGGAACACATGTCTCTATGATCATTTCACAAGCCACGCCCCCCCCCACAGTTACAATCACTCCCCTGGGCTCACTCCCCTAGGCTCACATTTAACCCTTTGATCACCCACAGTGTTAACCCCTTCCCTGCCAGTGTCATTATTATAGTAACAGTGCATATTTGTAGCACTGATTACTGTAGTAATGTCACTGGTCCCCCCTAAAAGTGTCAAAAATGTCAGTAAGGGGTCCGATCTAACCGCCCCAATGTCGTAGTTCCGCTAAAAATCGCAGATCACCACCATTACTAGTAAAGAAAATAAAAATGACATAAATCTTTTCCGTAGTTAGTAGACGCCATAACTTTTGCGCAAACCAATCAAAATACGCTTATTGCGATTTTTTTTTTTTACCAAAAATATGTAGCAGAAAACAAATTGGCCTAAAATGTTAAAAAATTTTGATTTTTTAATTTTTTTTTGAGAACGTTATATAGCAGAATGTGAAAAATATTGTTTTTATTTTTCAGAATTGACGCTCTTTTTTTGTTTATAGCGCAAAAAACCATAAGAAAGCTCTATTTGTGGGGAAAAAAAGGACGTCAATTTTATTTGGGTACAGCGTCCCACGACCGCGCAATTGTCCGTTAAATTAACGCAGTGGCAAATCGCAAAATATGGCCTGGTTATTAAGGGGGGAAATCTGACAGCCGGGGGGGGGGGGGGGGGGTGTTTAAGAATTCCCCGCTGTGTGTAACATGTAAGGAAAGGTAAACTTATCCTTCAAACATAAAAAGCTTTGGCTATACAATAGCATTAAAGCATCTCTATACAAGGTGGAGGTTAAAAGAGAGCATTCCTGAGATCTAAAGTTGTTTATGTCCTTTTTTTTTGCTCTTGAAAACAAAAACTCCCCAGTACTCTTAGTGCCGGTTCACACTGAAGCGGCACGACTTCGGGGGCGACCTGTGAAGTCGCGTGCACCGCGACTTCAGCACGACTTGCACAGACTTCATAAAATGAATGTCAATGCAAGTCGCCTCGAGGTCGCCCCGAAGTAGTACAGGACCCTTTATCTAAGTCGGAGCGACTTGTGTCGCTCCTATTGGAACGGTTCCTGTAGCAGTCAATGGACCGCGACGGTGCGTGACTTGTCAGGCTGACCAAGTCGCCTGACAAGTCGTACTAGTGGGAATGGAGACTTACCGAGCAGCAGTGGTTTATAAATCTGGCCAGGTTGCCACATTTGGTGGCGTCTATGATGGTGTCCTGGTCGACACGGAACAAATAGCTGCTTCCGATCCCTTGCTGAGCGTACCTCTTCTCCCTCATGTCCGCCACCACCTAGAACAGAGAAATCAGATTTTTATCGGTGGGAAAGAACAAGGTTAGCATGACCTTCCATTCTCAGACTCCTTCCTCTTCCCTCCTCTATAGCTGGGATCTGTGCACTCATTGGAGAAGAGCCAACCCAACCTAGAATAAGGTTTACCTAATTCATATCTGACCGGTACTTACAGTAGATGGAATAGACAACATAACAGCCAGAATGGTACCTTTAACATTGCTTCATTAAAAAAAAAAAAAAGAAAATGAACAAAAAAAAAGTGGATATTAAGTCACCTGACCGCTAAGCCACCGTTTACACCAAAGCAGACTTTGAAATCCTGCTTTCAGTGCGACTTCATGCACAGATGTCTATGCAAGTCGCAGTTGAAATTTGCCAAAAATAGTGCAAGAACTTCTTTTTCAAATCTGTGCCGCACAGCAAAGTCGGCGTCACACCGATTTAAACAGTTCCCTTGCTGACAATAGGGTGCAACTTGTCATGCGACTTGGACCTGGGAAATGTGCATGACAAGTCGCACTAGTGTGAATGGGGGCCAAGGATGGTGATCTGTATTGGTCCTTTGACTTGTGAGCAGCAGGTGGAGATTTCTCTAAGGTATTAATGATGTGGGACAAAAGTAAGGAAGGGAGGAGCTGCTGTGCTTTTCTGGACATTAGGGCTGCTGAGTGTTGTTGGAGGTCAGAGATAGTATAGACCAGTGATGGTGAACCTTGGCACCCCAGATGTTTTGGAACTACATTTCCCATGATGCTCATGCACTCTGCAGTGTAGTTGAGCATCATGGGAAATGTAGTTCCAAAACATCTGGGGTGTCAAGGTTCACCATCACTGGTCTAGACGCTCTGGGAATAATCATGTGCCATGCCCTGAGTTGGTGCATACTTCTGATATTTCTGATATGTGCTTGCTGTACTGGGTATTTGAATGAGAAATTCTCCTGTTCTTTTGCATTGCTTCCTATGTGTGAAATCCCTGATGTTCCTGCCAGTTCCTCTGCTTTCCTATTAGAAACTGACCACAATAAGCAGGAGAGCACAGCACGGCAGTTCTCTAGATGTGCTGGGAACTCAGTGATCAGACTTGTCCTGAAACACCCCTGCTGCACAGCCATTCACTGGGAAAGCTGTGTGCTGCAGTTTCTCCTATGCCCGCTCTTATGCTGCTGACATCAAAGGGAATGTGATCACTTTTTAAAAAAAAAAAGAAAAAGAAAAAGAAGAAAAAAAAAAAAAAAAAAAGGTATTAATGTTTTCTTTTATATTCATCTATACAAAAATATTCTCTCTTTTATTTCCATTTTAGGCCCCTTTCACACACTCCGTCCGTAGGACAGAGTCAGTTTTTCTCAGCGGGGGATCGATCCGCCGATCCGCCGATCCCCCGCTGAGCAGGAGGATGACAGCTGCGTCTCCGCGCTGTGTGCAGAGACACAGCTGTCAGTTCTCCATTCATCTCTATGGGGGAAATCAGATTCCTAAAAGAGTTGCAAAGGCAGAAAGTTTTTAAACTTGATACATTCTATGCATTAAGATAAAAAGCCTTCAGTGTGCAGCAGCCTCCCCAGCACCCCCTAATACTCGAGCCCCCTCTCCACGTTCCCTCGGCCGTCCGTGACGCTCCCTCCTGATTGGCTGAGACACAGCAGCGGCCCCATTGGCTCCCTTGGCTGTCAAAGTAAGTTGGCCAATCAGGAGAGGGGGGCACCGAACCGCAGCTCCATGTCTGAAAGAACACACGGAGCTGCAGCTCAATTCCGGTGCCCCCATTGCAAGCTACTTGCTGTGGAGGCACTCGTCAGGAGGGAGGGGCTAGAAGCAGTGACGAGGGACCCGAGAAGTGGAGGATCCGGGCTGCTCTGTGCAAAACCCCTGCATAGAGCAGGCAAGTATATATATATATATATATATATATTTTTTTTTTTTTCCTTGTAAAACTACCAAAGAAAAAACGAGACTTTACAATCACTTTAAATGCCCAATGATGGATCAAACTTTGGCTGGTTCAGCAGAAACCGGCTAAATTTTGATCAATCTATGGTCATCCCTGCTCAATCTAATGATTCACTTCTGTCAAATGGGACCGTTAGAAAATTTTTCTTGATCAGCTGTCTGCAGCCGCTGATCAATGTATTCTGACAGTGGAGGAATCCCGCTGTCAGAATACAATAACACAGCAGGGAGGATTCCTCTACCCTCATTACTTGTGTGGAGGAGGGAATCTGTTTTTTTTTTTTTCAATGGTCAGCTTTACCCCTCACGTCGGCATACCACACTACAGTGCAGTGGAGAAGAATACTCTCAATGATGCAATGATAAAAAATTAACCAAAAGTCTTAATAACAATCCAGCCTTTTGGTCAATCTCCTAAAACAGGAATTGTGTTACTGGCATGATCACCAGGGAAAAGAAAGGAAGAAAAAAAAAAGAAAAGAAAATGAATGCAGTCGCCACATCTAAGGATTGGTAAGCTGAAATATATTCAATTTTTGGCTTTTGGGTTTAATAATGCTTTAAGGCTTGATGTGTTTGATATTTTTTTACCTGACAACCTCATTTTTTATATTTCACTAAAAAATAAAAATGGTGTTATAAAATCAGAGTGTTATTTTTTTATTGAAAGTATTGATGTGAAAAACAGTAGCACAATTATCGTGCAAGCATTTTATTCTACAGCTTTCGAAAAAAGTTAGACGAAGGGGGCTTTATTGTAGAAGTTCACTTTTTGGGAGAAAAAAAAAAAAATAATAAATGCGCATTTTTTGCAGGTAAAAAAAAAAAAATAGAGAACGAAAAAACCGCATTTCTTTTTTTTTTTTTTTGGAGTCTGTAAAGCATTGCCTCAGCAATCAGCAGATCGCTGGTACCATGCAGGTCTCTGCCAGTGTATCTGCTTCCCTTTATAGGCAAGCAGATACAATAGGACAGGAAGAATCAATGAACTACCATGGTGCTCCACAGCGCTGTGGTAGTTCATTGAATACTACAAGCCGACAGCCTCAAAAGCTGCCGAACCTTGTAATTTTCAATACACATAGCCCTGCGAATCAGTGGCACGGCCGGGTGGGGGGGGACGGGGACGGGGCCTGTTTTTTTTTTAAATTGTGACAGCTAGTGAGGAGGCAGAAGAACCTCACTAGCCGTCACAGCGGAGATCAGGGAGGTGCAGGGGCCGGTCCGTTCGCAACAGGTTTACGTCCTGAATATGGTTGTAACATATTCCCTTTAACTGGTTCCCGACCGCCCACCGCCTTTTTACTGCGGCCCTCCTGCGCGGGACATAGACCTACGCCGATCGTGCACCTGCACTGCCGCTGCGCCCTCCCGCCCCCCACTCGGCAGCAGGGAAGCCGATGCAGTGGGCAGGCGGCTCCAATACCGCCTGACACCCGCAATCGCTCCTCACTGAGAGAGAACAACGATCAGCTGTTGTGAACACAGCTGACCGTCCTTCTCTCTGGAATGATCACAGAGTGCCTGTGATCCTATATAGCAGTGATGGTGAACCTTGGCACCCCAGATGTGTTGGAACTACATTTCCCATGATGCTGAGCTACACCACAGAGTGCATGAGCATCATGGGAAATGTAGTTCCAAAACATCTGGGGTGCCAAGGTTCACCATCACTGCTATATAGGAACACAGGTCTCTATGATCATTTCACAAACAATGCACTCCTCAGTTAGAATCACTCCCCTAGGCTCAAATTTAACCCCTTGATTACCGATAGTGTAAACCCCTTCCCTGCCAGTGTCATTATTAAGTTCACCTTTCTTAACTCCAAAGACATGTTGGTAGGTTAATTGGATCCTGTATAAAATTGGCCTTACTATGTATGTATGAATGTGAGTTAGGGACCTTAGATTGTAAGCTCCTTGAGGGCAGGGACTGATGTGAATGTGCAATGTATATGTAAAGCGCTGCGTAAATTGACAGCGCTAAATAAGAACCTGAAATAAATAAAAATTACAGTAACAGCGCATATTATTTAGCACTGATTACTGTAGTAATGTCACTGGTCCCCCCAAAAAATTGTCAAAAATGTCAGTTAGGGGTCCGATCTGTCCGCCGCAATGTCGCAGTCCCGCTAAAAATTGCAGATTGCCACCATTACTAGTAACAAAAAAAAAACAATAAAAATTGACACAAATCTTTCCCATAGTTTGTAGACGTGATAACTTTTGTGCAAACCAATCAAATATACGCTTATTGTGATTTTATTTTATTTTTTACCAAAAATATGTAGCCGAAAACAAATTGGCCTAAAATTTTAAATTTTGATTTAGAATTTTTTTTTTTGAGAATGTTATATAGCCGAATGTGAAAATAATTGTCTTTTTTTTTTCAGAATTGTCGCTCTTTTTTTGTTTATAGAGCAAAAAATAAAAAAATCGCACAGGTGATCAAATACAACCAAAAGAAAGCTCTATTTGTGGGAAAAAAAGGACATCAGATTTATTTGGGTACAGCGTCGCACGACCGCGCAATTGTCTGTTAAAAGTAACGCAGTGCCGAATCGCAAAATATGGCCTGGTCATTAAGGGGGAAAATCTTCCGGTCCAGAAGTGGTTAAGCAATCTTTATACCCAAAAGTGCAATGCAAAAAACACAAGGCTGCTGAAGCGAAAGGGTTAAAGTAAAAAGTAATGCAGGTGATTTGGGTGACTCAGATCTGGCAGACAGACAGGAGTGGAGATTACCATTATCCTAGCTTGGCATTCTATGGGAATGTTATATAATGGGTGTAGTCAGATCTGATTCAGCGCTATTTTCAACCACCATGAAAAAGAAGAGAACATTGCCAGTTCTTTGGCAACGACAGAAGATACAATAACAGTACAGGAGGAGATCAAATGTTCAAAGATTGAATGGGTGAGCTAATATTACATAGACTGTACATAAACATAAATTGTGTGCTCAGAACAATACTGATCACAGGGGGAAGAAGACAAATATTTCTCTCATTCTTTTTATAAGCTTCATTGTAAATATTTAAATAAGCAGACATTGCAGAAAAGAATGTTCTAGTTAATTATTGAGAAGGTCTGAAGAGGTGGAGGAGGAGATCACGAACATAAAGGAGGATCCCAACTGGTTGGTTTTCAAATCTAAAGCCGGCCATAATGGATCGAAATTTCTCAGGTTCAGCAGGGGACCGACTGAATTTTGATCCATGTTTGGGCACTGTGGTTGTACAAAAGTATATCGATCGATCAATTTGTGTACAACCAGCCTGTCGTATTTTTCTGAATGATTGCCATAGCCAGCAACACTGATGACTGTGTGTTGCCGGCAGGGAAGGCTCCCCACCGGCAGAACAAAACAGCACTGTGGGAGGAATTCTCCTGGTAACACGGGCTGTGTTGATGGGGGAATCAAGCAATTTTCTTTCCTTCCTCCTTGTGGTAGAAAAAAAAAAAAAAAAAAAAGATTGCCGTCTAAACACTTCAAGTGTCATTGTTTACACAGTTCCCTATTGAGTTTCTTGAACTGTGAGAAGCGGGAGCCCACCTCCCCGAGAAGAGGCTCCTCCCGAGAAGAGGCTCCTCCCGAGAAGCGGGGGCGCGTCTCCCGAGAAGCGGGGGTGCGTCTCCCGGGAAGCGGGGGCGCGTCTCCTTTCAATGATGCCACTGTATTTTAGGTATCCAAAAAGGTGTGTATGATGACATTGAAAGAGCCCCACACTTGGTGCTGAGAATTTTGAAGTCATACCAAACACAGTGCCTCCACTCTCATGTCTCCAAAATTTGGAGGTCAGTAACAAAAAGTAAAATTGTAATCTTCTGCTAAGCATTCAGTGGAGAGGACAAAGCCCAGCTTAGGACGCATTTCACACAAATGAGAAAAAAAGTTATTCATATAAAAATCACATGTCATAATTCATAAACCTCCACTAGCAGGGTCTGCAAGAGACTCCCAATGATAGGGTCTTGTCAAAAATATCAAGGTGTATATAGTATGGCAAAGCAGTTTTAAGGCTACGTTCACATCTTGGTGTTGCTAATTACAGGCGTTTTTTAGGCATTTTTTCAGGCGTTTTTGTGCAGGCGTTTTTAGGTTGACTAATGACCAATGGAAAAAAAATAAAAAACGCCTGTAATCTGCCCTTTTTGAGCGTTTTGCCTAAAACATCGGAACACTCAGATGTGAACAGGGGCGAACAGCGTTGACTTCACCTCTTCCCTGGGCTGGGTGGTCCTCAGTGTTACGCAATAATTGTAGGGCGCTGTGAGGACACCCCTTGATGTCTTACACGGTTTTGTGGTTTGAATCATTACAGTGCCTTGCAAAAGTATTCGGCCCCCTTGAACTTTTCAAACTTTTGCCACATTTCAGGCTTCAAACATGAAGATATAAAACTGAAATTTTTTTGTGAAGAATCGACAACAAGTGGGACACAATCATGAAGTGGAACTAAATTTATTGGATATTTCAAACTTTAACAAATAAAAAACTGAAAAATTGGGCGTGCACAATTATTCAGCCCCCTTAAGTTAACCACTTCAATACCGGGCACTTTCACCCCCTTCCTGCCCAGGCCAATTTTCCCCTTTTAGCACTGTTGCATTTTGAATGACAATTGCGCTGTCATGCAACACTGTACCTACACCAAATTTATGTCATTTCCCCCCCACATACAGAGCTTTCTTTTGCTGGTATTTGATCACCTCTGGGTTTTTTCCTTTTTGCTAAACAAATAAAAAAAGACCGAAAACTTTGAAAAAAAAAAAAAAGTTTTTTGTTTATGTTATACAATTTTTTAAATAAATAATTTTTTTTCTGCACTGATGAGACTGCACTGACAGGCACTGATGAGGCGGCACTGATGGGGTGGCACCGATATGTAGCACTGATAGGTAGCACTGATAGGTAGCACTGATATGCAGCATTGGTGGGCACTGATAGGCGGCATTGATGGGCACTGATAGGCGGCACTGGTGGGCAGCACTGATAGGGAGGGCACTGGTGGGCAGCACTGCTGGGGAGGGCAATGGGGGGCTCTGAGCCCTGATTGCCATCACTGGGGTCATGGGTGGGCATCCCTGGTGGTTCTAGTGGCACCCCCCCCCCCCGTCAGGGGAGCCGCCGATCAGGGCTCCTTTACTCGTGCCTGTCAGGCACGAACTAAGGAAAGCCGATCAACGGCTCTTCCTGTTTACTATGTGACCAGCCGTGATTGGACACGGCTGGTCACATGGTAAAGAGCCTACATCAGTAGGCTCTTTACCGAGATCGGAGATGCAGGGTGTCAGGTTGACACCTCGCATCACCGGGGGGGCGCGCAGAGCTGTATTATCCTGCCGCCGTCTTATGACGTCCGCAATCCCGCCATCAATTTGCTATAGGGCGGGCGGGATGTGGTTAATACTTAGTAGCGCCACCTTTTGCTGCGATTACAGCTGTAAGTCGCTTGGGGTATGTCTCTATCAGTTTTGCACATTCCTCCTTGCAAAACAGCTCAAGCTCAGTGAGGTTGGATGGAGAGCGTTTGTGAACAGCAGTTTTCAGTTCTTTCCACAGATTCTCGATTGGATTCAGGTCTGGACTTTGACTTGGCCATTCTAACACCTGGATATGTTTATTTGTGAACCATTCCATTGTAGATTTTGCTTTAGGTTTTGGATTATTGTCTTGTTGGAAGACAAATCTCCGTCCCAGTCTCAGGTCTTTTGCAGACTCCATCAGGCTTTCTTCCAGAATGGTCCTGTATTTGGCTCCATCCATCTTCCCATCAATTTTAACCATCTTCCCTGTCCCTGCTGAAGAAAAGCAGGCCCAAACCATGATGCTGCCCCCACCATGTTTGACAGTGGGGGTGGTGTGTTCAGGGTGATGAGCTGTGTTGCTTTTACGCCCAACATAACGTTTTGCATTGTTGCCAAAAAGTTTGATTTTGGTTTCATCTGACCAGAGCACCTTCTTCCACATGTTTGGTGTCTCCCAGGTGGCTTGTGGCAAACTTTAAACGACACTTTTTATGGATATCTTTAAGAAATGTCTTTCTTCTTGCCACTCTTCCATAAAGGTCAGATTTGTGCAGTATAGGACTGATTGTTGTCCTATGGACAGAGTCTCCCACCTCAGCTGTAGATCTCTGCAGTTCATCCAGAGTGATCATGGGCCTCTTGGCTGCATCTCTGATCAGTCTTCTCCTTGTATGAGCTGAAAGTTTAGAGGGACGGCCAGGTCTTCGTAGATTTGCAGTGGTCTGATACTCCTTCCATTTCAATATTATCGCTTGCACAGTGCTCCTTGGGATGTTTAAAGCTTGGGAAATCTTTTTGTATCCAAATCCGGCTTTAAACTTCTCCACAACAGTATCTCGGACCTGCCTGGTGTGTTCCTTGTTCTTCATGATGCTCTCTGCGCTTTAAACGGACCTCTGAGACTATCACAGTGCAGGTGCATTTATACGGAGACTTGATTACACACAGGTGGATTCTATTTATCATCATTAGTCATTTAGGTCAACATTGGATCATTCAGAGATCCTCACTGAACTTCTGGAGAGAGTTTGCTGCACTGAAAGTAAAGGGGCTGAATAATTTTGCACGCCCAATTTTTCAGTTTTTTATTTGTTAAAGTTTGAAATATCCAATAAATTTCGTTCCACTTCATGATTGTGTCCCACTTGTTGATTCTTCACAAAAAATTACAGTTTTATATCTTTATGTTTGAAGCCTGAAATGTGGCAAAAGGTCACAAAGTTCAAGGGGGCTAAATACTTTCGCAAGGCACTGTAGGGGGGCGTTATTCAACTCAGAAGACTGAGGACATTTTGTGGAAGAATTGTACAGTGGGGGGCAGCACCTGATTAAAGGGGGGAATAATTGCTCGGAGTTGGGCTTTAAAGCGGACTTCTGGGCTCCTCCTATCCCCTCTCATCCCCATCTAAATGATTTTTAGCATTGCATAAAAACCCTAAATACTATTTTTACTTCAAGTCTGCAGTCAGGTGACTCTGCAGTCTTGAGGCTTCCCTCGGTTTCTATTTATATAAGGCAGGGTCCTCCTTCAGGTGTTCACGGAGCTGCCCATTGGCTGTCCAGCAGTGGAGTGGTCTTCATCCAGAGGAGGAATCTGCAGCAGAGACACCAGCGCGATGGGGCCTGTGGGGGGGCGTGAACACATCACAGCCACAAATAAGCAGTCGCCCTCCCACAGACAGTGGACTTAAGCTGGGTTATACAATTTTCCTTAGATTTTTTTCCTTTAGATTTACCAAAACCATATAATATGAGGTCAAACCTAAACACTCAATTTTGTATGCAATCAGGCAGGCCCTTGTACTACATAGCTGAAGGTAAATCTAAAGGAAATTAATTAACAACAGTTGTATAGTGTGTATCCAGCTTTAGGCGACCTTATCTTGCTTCACAAGGTAGGGAAAACAAAGAGTGCAGAATGGACATTTAAAGGTTTCGATGAAAAAAATGGCATTTGAATGGGATAGATAAAACTTTTAGATGAATATAACATAATTGATATTTCCGATGAATGGATTTTTGAAACTCTATAGTAGGTTATGGTAGGCAGTCATGAATATGAATGCTGCAGCACCATCTAGTGGATAAACAAAGCCTAACCTAGCTGTGAAAATGGATGTAGCAACACACCACCTAGTGGCTGAACAAAGCCTCACCTGACGGATGTTTTGCCCGACGTACTCAATCACCATCTCATCAGCAGCGATGGGCTCCATGGCGAAGAGACCCCACTCATGAATCCGACTGCGGCCGAATCTCAGCTTCTTCTTACGGAACTGTACAAGCAGATAACATGTTTGCAGTTTATTTATAGGCAATACATCATGTCCTACCAATACTGGTTTTTCCCCCCGGAAATAAGCCCTACCCCAAAAATCAGACGTAGCGTTATTTTCTGGGATAGATGCAACATTAGCCCTACCCCTAAAATAGGCCCTATTCAAAGTCCCTGCAAAATCATGTAATCCGTTCTGTAAAAAGATTTAACCACTTCCGGACCGTCTACTGCATATATATTGCAGCAGGGCAGGCCGGCTGTGCAAAGTCACGTATAGGTGCAGGGGTTCTCGGGGGTGAGCATGCTGCCAGAGCGCTGCTCCTGCTGTGATTAGACACAGCAGGAGCCAATCAGCGGGTCCGGCGGCATCGATGGCCGCCGGCCACCCCCGATAGGGGAGGGGAATGACAGAACGGCCATCTGCCTACGTAAGCAAAGCAGATTGCTGTTCTGTCACAGAGGAAGGGTGAGATCTTGTGTTTCAGCTAAGCTGAAACACCGATCTCTCTTTCCCTCTAACGCAGGGGTGTCAAACTACATTTCATCGCGGGCCGCATCAGTATTATGGTTGCCCTCAAAGGGCCAGTTATATCTGTAGGATTAGATGTCCAGAGCACCCCATGTCCTGGGGGAGCAAAGAGGAGCCTTTCTACAGCTGCACAGAGGAGTGCAGGATCTGGCAAAGGAGTTCTGTCCTCTCTGCTGTCGACTACATTGACAAGGTGGGGGCAGAGACAAGGGGGTGCTGCAGCTGCAGGAGAGGTGCGAGGGCCACATGAAATGGCCTGGGGGGCCACATTCGGCCCGTGGGCCTTGTGTTTGACACCTGTGCTCTAACGCATCCATCCCCAACACAGTTAGAAAGCATTCCCCTAAGAGCACACTTAACCCCTTGATCACTCCTAGTCTTAACCCCTTGATCAATCCTAGTCTTAACCCCTTCCCTGCCAGTGTCATTTATACAGAAACAGTGCATTTTTTTTTAGCACTGATCACTGCATTGGTGTCACTGGTGTCAGATTTATCCACAGCAATGTCGCAGTTCCAATAAAAATCACTTATCGCCACCATTACTAGTAAAAACAATAAAAAAAAAAAAAAAGCCAGAAATCTATCCCATAGTTTACACTTATTACTAATAACTTAGTACTAATAAGTACACGTTTTAGGATTTTTTTTACCAAAAATATGTAGCAGAATACATATTGGCCTAAACTGATGGAAAATCAGGATTTAGTAATTTTTTTTTTATTGGGAAAGTTTTTTTAGCAGAAAGTAAACAAACTGCATTTTTGACTTATAAAATCCATTTTCAAGGCGGCAACGGAGACCACACTGGAGGAACCAAATGTCAGACACCCTAAAGAAAGGTACGCACCAGGGAGTGTGTGGCCAAGGGCCTTTGGAAGAAGACTGCCAAAGCTGACACCTGGCTCTTGATGGTACTCAAGGCCAAATTCTGTTACCCCCCTTTGAAGGAAGGTCAAGACCTGAGCCTCCAAGAAAGAGCGAGGATGGCGTTTAAGAGACTCACACCAGGCAATTAACATCTTCCACGTAGGACAGCCGCTTCCTCCAATTTTAAGGTTTTGCGCATCGAAACAACCAGTGCGTCCACCCGCGCCTTATCCTGCGCAGCAGAAGATAAGAAGGGCCTTCCCAGCAAAAATCCACAGCAAAATGTCCGAAAACCACCCCCCCCCCAAGATGGCCGCCGCCATAACTGCAGACAAAGGCTACAACAAAATGGGGGTGGGGGCAAGAGCGGTGGGGGTCACAACAGGACAGAGAGAAACCCAGGAGTGTGAGGGTCCAACCATCCCAGAGAGAGGGCCCGCGTCCACCCCAAAATCCGCCAGGGGGTGAACGTGTATTCACCATACCGGGAACACAGGCGGGCGCCAGCTCACGACAGGACCCCACGCCACCAGAGTAGGGGGGCTGTTGGCCAAATAGGAGCGCTGCGACATAAGCCTAGACTGTCATGTGCATCCTAGCGAGACGTTTAACTTGCGGGGCCAGTCCCTGTCCAGTGGGACTATGTCACGGCCGACCGGGCGCGGAACTAAGGTCTGCACTCACTCGATGGCCAGACTAGGGTGACCACTGGATATGGGGGTCCAGTCTGTCGCCCATCCTGGCATAATTGCTTGAAGATCTCACAGGAAAAACATTCCGGAGAAGAAAAGACTAGCTAAAAAAAAAAAAATCTATAGAGAAAAAGTACTCCCATGCCAGGACCAAAGATCCCAGCAAGCAACTAGGTCCTTACTCCTGACTAGGCAGATTAAAACTGACATCCTATAGCAGGAAGAGAGAGGGTATACCCCCAGGGACTGCCTATAGAAATTGTTTCTGCCTAGTGTCCTACTCCTGTAGGGGGCGGTATTACCCTACTGATATGCATCAGAGGACTGCGTCCGTCAATAAACGATAGAGAAAAGGTATTTTACACAAGGAGACACACTGCACATTATATCATCTTTTTAAAGAAGGGGATTACATGATTTTACAAGGACTTTAACTAGGGCTTATTTTTTTTACATAATTTCCTGAGCGGACAGGGGGAGAGAAGACAGGGGACACAGGAACCTTTTTGTAAAGACCGTAAATAAATAAGACATCCCCTGAAAATAAGCCCTAATCTGTTTTTTGTAGCCAAAATTAATATAAGACCTGGTCTTATATTTGGGTAAAAAGGGTAGCATAGCTTACAATGTAAAGTCTCTCATTTTAAAATCACCATGCAACACAAAAAAATAAAATCCTAGGTCATCCAGTAAAGAGCTGTTACTTGTTATAAACCTTGTGTTTCCTGTAAAGCCTAACTTTCTGCAAATGTCCTGTGAGGCTTTTCTTTCTAGTTTTTACTATGTTTGGGGGGTGTGGCAGCAGCATGAGTTATGGGGTGGTGGAATGCAGTTGTATACCAGTGTGACCCACGCCAATACAGGCTGCTAGGTTCTGACAGCAGGGGTGCTAGGAGCCAAAGTCAATCAAAATGCAGAGGGCATGCAGAGTTAAGGATTGGCGGAGAATATTCTTGCATTGCTTTGCCGGTTTTATCTATGCTACTATAGGCTGCTGAGCTCTGACACTAAGGATACTAGGAGCTGCTGTCAATCAAAATGCAGAAGTGTGCCAGCAGGGACAGGGGTGTCCATCAGGCTGGCTATGTGGACCACAACATACCTGTAAGCTCCAATTATGAGCTGAAGGATGCAAACTGACCATGCTGATAAATGACATACTCAAGAGTTACTTTAGAGGCATATGAATTCATTTAGGGAATGTCATCATTAAAAGGTTACGAACCCTTTAACTTTTATTTTTCCTAGGCACTTCACCAGAGAAAAAAAAGTCACCAAAGAGACTATGGTCTATTTTCTTGCAGCAGTGAGACTTTTAGTGATAGTTATGGGATATGTAACAACATGGAAACCTTTGTCATGACATTTGTCACAACTGACAAGGCAGAGTTAGCACTGTACTGTAGCATTTCTCAACCTCTATATACATATCAAGTATGTATTGTTTCCATTACTACAATGTCAACATCGCCCTCTTGTGTTCAGAACAAAGAATTACAACCACTTCTTACCTTCAGCTGGTTGAGCTTTAGCAAGTCGCTGTCCAAAATTGAGAAAGAGCCGATGGCATTGAGTAGACGCCTTTGCTCTGAGCGGCGCTCAGACAACACCCTGTTTGTACCCTGTATTAATAGGGAAAAAAAAAAACACATTAACAAAGAAAAACTATAGACTTTAAGACTTTAGGCGTAAGCAGCATGCCAAGAAAACCTTGGGTATCCTCCGCCCGCTGCAGATGCTCCACCCAGCTTATCCCCTGCCCCCTGCAGATGCTCCACCCAGCTTATCCTCCGCCCGCTGCAGATGCTCCACCCAGCTTATCCTCCGCCCGCTGCAGATGCTCCACCCAGCTTATCCTCCGCCCCCTGCAGATGCTCCACCCAGCTTATCCTCCGCCCGCTGCAGATGCTCCACCCAGCTTATCCTCCGCCCGCTGCAGATGCTCCACCCAGCTTATCCTCCGCCCGCTGCAGATGCTCCACCCAGCTTATCCTCCGCCCGCTGCAGATGCTCCACCCAGCTTATACTCCGCCTGCTGCAGATGCTCCACCCAGCTTATCCTCCGCCCGCTGCAGATGCTCCAGCTTATCCTCCGCCCGCTGCAGATGCTCCACCCAGCTTATCCTCCGCCTGCTGCAGATGCTCCACCCAGCTTATCCTCCGCCCACTGCAGATGCTCCACCCAGCTTATCCTCCGCCAGCTGCAGATGCTCCACCCCACTGCAGATGCTCCACCCAGCTTATCCTCCGCCCGCTGCAGATGCTCCACCCAGCTTATCCTCCGCCCGCTGCAGATGCTCCACCTAGCTTATCCTCCGCCCGCTGCAGATGCTCCACCCAGCTTATCCTCCGCCCGCTGCAGATGCTCCACCCAGCTTATCCTCCGCCCGCTGCAGATGCTCCACCCAGCTTATCCTCCGCCCGCTGCAGATGCTCCACCCAGCTTATCCTCCGCCCGCTGCAGATGCTCCACCCAGCTTATCCTCCGCCCGCTGCAGATGCTCCACCCAGCTTATCCTCCGCCCGCTGCAGATGCTCCACCCAGCTTATCCTCCGCCCGCTGCAGATGCTCCACCCAGCTTATCCTCCGCCCCCTGCAGATGCTCCACCCAGCTTATCCTCCGCCCGCTGCAGATGCTCCACCCAGCTTATCCTCCGCCCGCTGCAGATGCTCCACCCAGCTTATACTCCGCCCGCTGCAGATGCTCCACCCAGCTTATACTCCGCCTGCTGCAGATGCTCCACCCAGCTTATCCTCCGCCCGCTGCAGATGCTCCAGCTTATCCTCCGCCCGCTGCAGATGCTCCACCCAGCTTATCCTCCGCCCGCTGCAGATGCTCCACCCAGCTTATCCTCCGCCTGCTGCAGATGCTCCACCCAGCTTATCCTCCGCCCGCTGCAGATGCTCCAGCTTATCCTCCGCCTGCTGCAGATGCTCCACCCAGCTTATCCTCCGCCTGCTGCAGATGCTCCACCCAGCTTATCCTCCGCCCACTGCAGATGCTCCACCCAGCTTATCCTCCGCCAGCTGCAGATGCTCCACCCCACTGCAGATGCTCCACCCAGCTTATCCTCCGCCCGCTGCAGATGCTCCACCCAGCTAAACCGCCAGAGGCAAATCTGTATTTCTGGAGTACAGACTGGCATCTATGCTTCAGTGTGAAGACAATCTGCAAAATCATGCTTTCAGCCTTCATTCATAAATACACTAACAATATTATTGTTACAAAGTATTTTGATTAGATCATTATGTAAGGATTATTATTACAGTATGTTCATTTTTAGTTTTTGCTATTCCCCACACATTGGACATATTTCCTCTCACTTTCTGCTTGTGTGCGCATCCTTGTGTTTTTTCTGCCAGGAATGTCCACTGCTCATACATCAGTACAGTGTGCGAGAGGCCTCTATGTTCTGCCTTGACTGGTAGAATATGAAAACCTCCTGCCTGGGTAATGGGTAGCTGCTAGCTGACATGGTAGGTACACAGATAAGAAGTCCGTATCAGCGCTATTGATGGAGGATAACCTGCTGTGCAAATGGAACAGATTTTTTGTTTCTTCTTGTACTTAGGGGAGACTTTCAAGGAGGGTCAAAGAGTGCATGAGTTAGCCCTGGGGGCAGGACACTCAATGCACATACAAGATGGCCAGATAAAGCAGCGGGCGGTCTTGCAATGGGAGATCCCAATGTCGTTTTTTGTTTTTTTTATCTACAGGGTGTGATTTCTCTCTCGAGATTGTGGAGATCAATTAAACTGCAAAGGGATTTGTGAAATCTGTGTGGTAGGAGTATGAACACACTGATGAAGGGTGGAGAGATTTTTGGAATGTAGTGACCAGTTGTAGTGTTTCTCGATGGATGTTAGGAGTATGATGTAATTACAGTCTGCACTTCTTGATTCCTCCACTTAACATGAATCACTTTTGTTTTGCTGTACGGGAAGTATAGTGCTTCATTGAACCTCTGCCAATACTCACAAAGATGCATTCTGACAATTACCCGGGGTTGTGACATCAAGGCTTCCCTTTCGGGATGAGTCACAGCCTAGATGTACACAAAGAACACATCTATCTTACACTGACAGCCATGCCATGTCAGCAACACAGCTCCTCTGCAGTGGACTCCGATTGCTCAGCTTTATTAGGTCTGATCACTCAGTTATGCTAAGATCTTGTAACACACCTCTACAAATTTCT
This sequence comes from Pelophylax lessonae, assembly GCF_965119305.1. Classification (NCBI taxonomy): domain Eukaryota; kingdom Metazoa; phylum Chordata; class Amphibia; order Anura; family Ranidae; genus Pelophylax; species Pelophylax lessonae. Next base: position 26,880,154 of record NC_138773.1, on the reverse strand, counting down.
AAAGTGACAGGACCGGAAATGACAGGCCGGAGCCCTGAACCCACTTAGGAGAGCTAGGGATAGCTTGAAAAAAGTATCACAATTTCAAATCAAGGTGTAATCTCCCAGGAGGGTGCAAATGATCCCATTCTGATCTGTGCGGTGGTTAATGAGCTAGCTGGGTCGATAACGTGCCACCCCCCTTCCTATGGCTGTTCAACTGCACTGCTCATTTTTTAAGGTGTGGGGGACAAAGCTCATCTCTGGCAGCAAGCACATGCTGGAGGCCGGATTTCACCAAAGCAGTGGGGAGGGGTGACTGACAGACCAAGGCATCAATGCACATACCTGCCAGCACACAATGGATTTTCAAATGCAGTCCAATGCTTTTATTGCAAAACAATCACATCATCAAAGAAGAAGGGCAGCTTTCGGAGCTGCGCAGGACCCCTTCATCAGACATGCCTGCGTGGCTCCAAATCGTCACACTTGTTCTTTGATGATGTGATTGTAATAAAAGAATTGGACTACCTTGACGATCCATGATGTGCTTGCGATTATGCGCATCGATCCGTGATGTATCCAGCTGGTAGTCACTACAGCACCCATTGCGAATAAGCCTTGTGATCCAAGAAAGTGTGCGATGGAAATATAGATGGATCTATATTTCCTATTTCCTATTATCTATGGATGGAAATATAGACAAGACAGTGCAGTGCAACGCAACGTTCCTGTATATGTCTACAGCAGTTTCTAAGCTGTTTTTTTCAGTCAAGGCCCCCCCCACCTAAAATTCTGCACAATCTTGAGGCACCCCATTCTAAAATGTAAAGAACTAAAAAAGGTTTAGATATCACAGCAGCACCCACACACACAGGACACCCAACATTAGAGGTGATTTATTCTTACAAAGAAATATACCTCTGCACACCGGTACGGATTAGTATTCCAGTGTTTCTCTAATTCCGTAATTTCTTTCCCTCACTTAACTAATGTGACCCCAGTGCTGATGGAGTAGGATACGGCATCCTCCCTATCAACCAATGAGATCACTGGTTATTAGGCTGGTCCGCAAGGCTGTAATGGTGCACAATGAAAACTTATGGCTTTATCTAACAAAAAAGGTAGACTTGATCCATCCATTGGCTTGTACACAATTTTTGGACAATTTGGGACTACTAAGGCACCCTGGTGTAACCACCTCAATACCGGGCACTTGCCTGGGCCTGTTTTCAGCGCTGTCACACTATGAATGACAATTGCGCAGTCATGCAACACTATACCCATATGAAATGTGTATCTTTTTTTGAGACAAATTGAGCTTTCTTCAATGCTATTTAATCAAACACTGTTTTTTTGTTTGTTTTTTTTTTTTGCTAAATAAAAAACAAATTTGGAAAAAAAAATAATTATTTTTTTTAGTTTGCGTTATAAAATATTGCAAATAGGTAAATTTTTCTCCTTCACTGATGTGGGCTGATGAGGCTGCACTGATGGACACTGATGGGGCGGATCAGTGCCCTGATTTTCTGTGTACATAATATCCCATCATGCTTGCTGGTTACCCATTCTCCTTTCCTCACACTGACAGCGCGGACTGTTGATAACTGGCAAGTCTGTTTACATTGTGATCAGCTGTATTTAGACACAGCTTATCACATGGTAAAGGGCCGCTGTAATTGGCGCGATCTGTGATTAGCTGTGTATGAAGGACACAGCGATCACAGAGCTTGCCAGATAAACGCCTCAGGGGGGTATGGTTCCAGGAGGACGTCCATGGATGCCCTCCCAGAACAACAGAGCCACGCTGTAGCTGTTTTTAGGCTAAAGCACGGTAATGAAATGGTTAGAAAGGCTGCTCCAGACTACTGTAAAGCTCTGTTTCAGCTGATATTGCCTGCCCCTTCTGGTTGGCATTCACAGAACACCAATACTGCACACAGAGGAGAAGGGGCAGTGGATAGTGCTGTTGCTCCCCCAAAGGAATGCCCATAAATTGGGCTTCAGTCTGGGGTGAAATCGAAAGCCAGCAGGAGAAAATGAGAGAAGGAGGATATGCTTTTAGTGCACAATTCAGCCACAGATCAGAACAGTGTTCAATGCACTTAGTTCTCTGGGGAAATCTACAACGATTTGGAAATTGTAATAATTCTTTAACTTGAAAGAAGACGCAATAAAAAGGCACACAACAAAACAGAAGAGAAAATGGCAAACGCAGCTTGGCATTTCGATTTGTTCACTTTGGTACAAACTGTCACCTGGTCAGGCAATACAGACCTGCATGTCGCTGTCCAGTTCCCGTACGGATACAGGAATCACATCCAGGTACTTGTCTTTGTCCTTCCTGCTGATAGCATAGTAACCTTCACTGCGCGCACAACCTGTCTGGTGCTCCCGTAGACCATCCTGCTTGTTCCGTTTTTTCTTGGGATCAGCAATATTGGTGAGTGAGGCTGTGTTAAGGAAGACAATAGTATGCAGCAGACATGTGCTCACACAACATTGTGCTGCCAGACTTGAACCAATACAAACATTAGAAACACAATTTAAAGAATAATTCCAGGCATTGACATTTTTTATGATGTAATTGCGTAGGGTGGAGCCTGATGTGTGACGTCACCACGCAAAGAGCTGCAGCGGACTTACCAGAGGGGTTTTATCCGTTTTTTTTTTTCTTGGGTTTTATCTGTTTTTACGATATGCTACTTGTCATCATGTGAGTGTAAATTTATACTTTTAATAAATATACTACCACACTATGAGGCTTATCACTTACTATTTGAGTTGAATTGTCCACCAAGGAGTGCAGGAGCATCATTAAATAGAGCTGCCTGGTGATCAGATCTCAAGCATTAATTAATCACTCACTTCTTCATGGTCAATTGAACTTGGTAAGCAGTTTGTGGTGCTGGTTTTCTCCACAGGGGTGTTTTGCATGGAAGATTGAATTCACCATTTTAAATATATTTCTTATTTGCACTTGGACTTTTTATGGACTGCTATTCACACTAGCTTTTTGATATTTATTCACTGTGTTTTAAGAAGCACATTATTTGTTTTTAAATTATTGATTCGTTACTCGTTTAGTGCTGCACATTAATGTTTGGTACCAACATGTTATACATCGTTATATTGGTCCAGCTTGGACCAATGTAATGATGTATATACCATACCTGGCCCATGCCGCTGAAAATTCACTGACGTAGACACTGCTGCTACAGAGATCTCCACTTGATTCCGAGTCCCGTGCTGAGCAGCTGGCTTGACTTATGAATACAGGAGGTTGGCCGCTCAACACGAGTTGAATAAATGCAAAGCGTTCTCTAATTGGATGAGGTGGAGAGGACACAATGTGCATTCAGTCAGCAAATACAAATCATTCCCTGAATGGCGCCTGTGCCGAAAGGCTGACCTCCTATGTTCACAATACAGGAGAGGTGCATTTCGGGTATCTTAACGAGCATGAGTGAAAATACTAGGCATCAGCCCTGATATCAGTGCAACCCTAGTATGTACATAGTTACCCACAGTATATGTACGTAGTTACATTGGTTCAAGCTGGAAGAATGTGATTATGTATAGCATGCTAATGCCTGGAACTATTCTTTAAAGTTCACGGTGGATATTTAAGACCACATAAATTCAGACTGCAGGTCAAACAAAATGCGGGACTTTATAGTGACCCCTTATAGCTCTAAAGCAGGGGTGTCAAACTGGCAGCGCCCCATCTGTTGTGGAACTACAAGTCCCATCATGCCTCTGCTTGTGCGAGTCATGCTTATAACTGTCACCCCTGCAATGCCTCCTTGGCCTTTTAGTTCCGCAACAGCTGGAGGGCCGCCAGTTTGACACCTGTGCTCTAAAGAGAACCAGTTACTGATAGGCATTAGTAATATTCTGAATTTCAACTTTTGACTTGTTATAACAGTGCAACCTTACTGATCAGACCTTTTTTTACCATTTCCAGGCCAAGCCAGTTCTGGCACTCTCCTACATATAAAATTCATCATTGTTTTGCTAGAAAATTACTCAGAATCCCCAAACATTATCTATGTTTTTTGAAGCAGAGACCATAGGGAATAAAACGGTCGTGGTTGCAACTTTTTATGTCACACCGTATTTGCGCAGCAATTTTTCAAAGTGTTATTTTTGGGAAAAAACGGTTTCAGGATTTAAAAAAAAATACATACTTAAGTTAGCCCGATTTCTTTGTATAATGTGAAAGATGATGTTACACCGAGTAAATAGATACCCAACATGTCACGGTTTAAAATTGCGCACACTTGTAGATCGGCGCCAAACCACCGTTTTAAAAAAATCTCCACAGGTGGCGCTTTAAAATTTTTTTTACAGGTTACCTGTTTAGTTACAGAGGAGGTCTGGGCTAGAATTATTGCTCTCGCTCTAACGTTCGCCGCGATACCTCACATGTGGTTTGAACGCCGTTTACATATGCAGTCACGATGTATGTATGCATTCGCTTCTGCGTGGGAGCACACGGGCGGTTTATATTATTTTTTTCTTTAATTGTTTATTTTACTTGTATTTTTAAACTTTCCATTTAATTGTTTTTTTTTTTTTTTGAACACTTGTATTCCTATTACAAGGAATGTAAACATCCCTTGTAATAGGAAAAGCACATGACAGGTCCTCTTTGCAGAGCGACCCCACATCTCTCGTCTAGGCCTGAGATTAAAAAAAAAAAAAAAAAAGCGATCTCAGGCTCTCCACGTAAAAAAAACAAAAAAAAAACAAACTAGCAGGGTTTACATCTGCCGAAACCGAACGGGACGTCATACCCGGCCTTGGAAGGTCATAGGGATGACCAGGGACCGTCTGCTCCTCGGTCAACTCTATGGTAAACTGCTGCTGCCGTCTCTGGCTCGCTGATCACACGGGCGAGCCAGTAGAAGCACCGGAGGGCAGCAGGAGGTGGGGGAATGTCACCTCCCCCCACCTGTAAAAACAATAAAGCTGATATTGTTTTTACTGTGCAGGGAATTGCCAGCAGAAAAAAAGATATCGGGATGATGCCTGCAGGTGCACCCATCATACAGATATCCCCACTCAAAGTCCAGGGCGTCATATGATGTCCTTGAGCGGGAAGTGGTGAACTTTTTACCAAGTTTACTGGGCCCAAACCATTATGTGGAAAGACTGGTGCTGGGGGGGGGGGGGGTTCTGTAGGGATCTAGCAGTGGGTTTTATTTGTCGGAAGTCAAATCTTTGTGATTAAAGCAGTACGACTCAAACTTCTGCTCTGATGTTCCTGAAAATGTTAGGTCTAATAGCCCTATAACACCAAGAGAGCCAGAGCTTGCCCAATTTGGAATGGCCTACTATATCAAAGAACCTTTCAGGCTGCAGTATTAGCTGTCCAAGGATATTTGTATGAGGAACCCAGTGGGTGTCATTCAGCCAGTCTGTACTGTGGTCCTCCTGTAGCAGTCTCTCGTAGGTTTCCCGCAAGAAATACATGTCTTCTGTATCCAACCCATTGTTCCAAATGTCATAGAGAATTGTCATCTGTTCAAACTCGCTGCGCACCTCGTATTTTGGCGGGGAAGGTGGTATTATAGGACGGCGGTTCTTGTGAGACCTCAACTCTCGCGTTGTTATCCAGTATTCCTCCTCATCTTCCTCTTCCTCGTCTTCTTCATCTGACGTAACCTCCCCAGGCTCTATCACTTCCTTGGCTTGTTGCTGCTTTCGGTTTTTACTCTTAGAGTCTTCATGAATTGCTTTGGCCAAAGCCTCCTCCAGTTTCCTGGAGGATGACAAATGAAGGTTGCCAACTTCCAAGAACCCTGTCCTGGCTTCCAGTCCTGGTACTAAGCCACCTCCAACGCAAATTACCTCCTCTGGGGCCTCCAGCACAGGCTGACCCAAGTCGACATGGAGGAAGTCGCTGGGCTTTTCCAAGTCTAAAGACACTCCACGATGCCTCTTGGGAGGTTGTTTTAATGAGGCAGGTATCTGTGCGTAACTGTGCTCCAGTAAGATCTGCCGCACGGGGGCAAAGAGGAGTTCCTCTAGATTTTCAGTTCGTTCTGGCTCTAGCGGCTCTTGTACAGAGGCAGGAGTTGGTTGTGGCTGCTGTGGAAGTTCTGGAAGAAGAGTTGGTTTTACCTCCTCCTCTTGATCATAATAATCATCTAACATATCCTCTCCATCCGGTGGCATGACTTCTTGTACAACGCGTGGCGGGTTCGACTTGACCAGACAGGCATGGTCCCAAGGGAGGTTTAATACTGTTAGCTGCTCTGGAGGTATCCTTGGAGGGGAAGGCTCTTTTGGAGGCTGTGGGACCAGTACAGGCTCTGCTTTGGGGCTCACAAGCTTCTCTGGAGAATGTACCGGAGAAAGAGCCTTCGGTGAAGGCAATGGAGGTTCCTCTGCTGGTGGCAAAGGTTCCAACGCTGGCTCTTCCTGTGCTTTCTCTAGAATCTCAGGGGGTAGTGTCTCTGTAACCATGTGATTCGGCGGTTTGCTCTCAGCAGGTTCAGGCTCCTCTTCTGGAGAAAGGAGGAAGGTGACGGTTTTTCGCCTCTTCTTGGGTGGAGGAAGAAGTGGTAACGGCGGAGATGGAGGGGCAGATGGTTTGGGGGGTGAGACTGGAAGAGGCTGGCATGGAGGCTCTTGGGGTAGGGGTTCTAGATGGGTTTCCTGTTTGACCGATGGAGACTCATCTGAAAAATAAATAGAAGTAGTCCGCATCAAAGCAAGAACACAAAATTACAGAGAAACAAGAGTCATTAGGCGAGACCTTTCATTTTCTTTCCACATTTATAATCAGCGGCTCAGGATCAAAAGTGAGACCACTGCATTAGAGGTTTATTACTTTTTTTACAACTTCATTCTTTGGCTAACAATGATTCAAAAGCCATTGTCCTGACCTAGCTCAGATTGACCTTTGAACTTTGGTCAGCAGAGAACCAACTCCCAGCAAATCTCGAAAACAAATCTGCCATTTCTTTTCATTTGGCAAAAGATTGCACACTGGGTTGATTTACTAAAACTGGAGTCTGCAAAATCTGATGCAGCTGTGCATGATAGCCAATCAGAGTCTACATTCAGCGTGTTCAATTAAGCTTTAAAAAAGAAAAAAAAAACCTGGAAAGTGATTAGTTTGTATGCACAGCTACACCAGATTTTGCACTCTACAGTTTTAGTAAATCAACCCCACTGTTTTACTCAAGCTGCAGTCCAGTGAAATCTCTGCTGACTCCACTATTAAAGCACAGTTGTGCAGGCTCCTCTCCTGGACTGCAACGGTTTCCTTTGATTTCACTGCACAGTGTGAGCTTCTCAAAATGTGCATTAGAAGCTTCAGGAAGTTCGATTGAGCCCGCCTCCTTTCCTGGCATCCTCTAGTTATTTCCTCCTCAGACTGATTGTACCTGGCTCGTCCCTTTCTTTCATTGGATTTCACTTCTTTCAATCATGGGGGCTCAGCATCATATATAAAATACAGCCTGCCTAGGAACACCCACTCCTCCAGAATTACATCCACCTCTTAAGTCAGTTTAAATATTTCTATGCCTCCTCCCAAAAACCAACCCACTGGTTACATTTGGAGGACACTCAGAGGAGGACTGAGGCAGAGTGCTGTGATGTTTTCAGGAGCATAAAACAAAACAGAGGGTGCACTGGCCTAGTGCATTACAGTAAACCCCCCGCTCAGTTTTTGCGGTCCCGGTATATTGCGTTTTTTTTTTTTTGTAATGTTATTTTACTATATAAATCATTAAAAATGAAATATTTTTGTGTTTTCCATAGCTCTTGCTATGTCTCTCAGTATCTTTTATGTGTTTAAATGAGTTTCTATTGTTTTAAAAGTGTGTTTAAAGACCTTAAAATGCTTTTACACGTACAGCGACAGTAAAAAAAACATGCCTACAATGCATTTTAATAGGGTTTTTCTATTTCGCGGATTTTCACTTTTCGCGGCTGGGTCCGGAACGTAACCCCCGCGATGGAGGGGGGTTTACTGTATCCTTAAAACTTGACTTTATGTAATGTAAAAGGTATTATACTCACAAAATGACAATTGCATCAAAGCTCATCATAAAAAAACAGCACCACCCAGTCCATTAAAGATCCAACAGGCTTTTCGACTTACGCACTTACGCATACGCATTTTCGACAACGCATTTCGACTTACCTCTTCCTCAGAGTCCTCAATTCCTCAGAGTCCTCAAATGCATTAGACTGCTGGATCTCCAATTGTCCTGTCACATGTCATGATGTACTGAGGACTGGATGGTGCTTTGATGCAGTAGAATACCACCTTTTATATTAAATAAAGTCATGTTTTAGGATAATGCACTAGGTCAGTGCACCCGCTGTTTTGTTACATGGTTCCAGTGTGTGCAGACTTCCCCAGTCTAATGAGGGAAGCAAGGCAAGACTTATCCATGAATGCCAGGATTGAAATATAGTCTACTGGTATTTCTGGGCTCAATCTCAAACACATAAGATTTTGTTTGCTATTACTTGGATGTTTTCAGGAAGCACCTCGATAGCGCCCCTGACCTACCATGATCTGCCTGTCTTGCATTGAAAAGAAAAAAGAGCAGTGATGACATCACTGAGTCTAAAATAAGGTATTTAATGAAAAAGGAAAGGTTTGATTTTAAAATTGTATTACCATGTTGATTGGGGGGGGGGGGCAGTAAAGACACTTTATGTTTGTTTTACAAAGCAAAAGAGGCCAGCTTTAAGTCATCTAGCAGGACTTCATTTTCTGATTAAAGCTCCACTTTAATAAACTGCCAAAAAACACACTGACCAAAGAGCAGTAAAAACAATGTTTACAAAGCTTATAATAATTTGGTCAAATCCCCATCATTATCTTAGGAATTGGGGTGGGTGGTAAGTATCCCCCCAGAAGAAGCAAGACTGACACACTGCGACAAAGTGAATGCCTTGCAAGCACTTGTGCCATTTGGTTTATACCAGTCTATATGGTGTTTAGCAGGATGCTTGGTGAGCTGTGAAGTTCCAGGAAAAGGGTGTAAAATGATCTGAACACTTACCCAGGCTCTCCTCTTTCTCTATGACAGGTTCAGGTTCTGGAGGAGGTTCTGGTGGGCTGGGAGGTCTGAAAGGTTCAGGAATTGTGTGAGCCTCTAAGGTCTCATCCTCCTCCTGATCTTCCTCATCGTCAGAGGAGGCAGGGGATGAAGAAGATGATGATGATGATGACGAAGAGGATGAAGAGGAGGATGACGAGCTGCTGTCCTCGTCGCTGGAGCTGTCGCTGTCATCTGAGACGATCTTGTTGGAGAGCTTGGCCAGAGGGGTCTCATCTGAGCAAAGACCAGATAGAGAGTACAGGATGAAATACGTTCATACAAGTCATAAACCACAAGAAAGGACAATGCTACAGACAAAACAAAGACCCATCTACAGATTTTATTTTCACCAAATTCATCGTTTTCCTTTCTTTTGGTACCTACTGCATATCCCATAAACTGCAGATATCTTACACCAAAATGAAAAAGACTCTTTGGGTACCTATTCTTTTTTTTTTTTTTTTTTTTTTAAACAGCCCTTGCCGACTGCCGCACGACTATTTACGTCGGCAGTCAGCCCCTCACAGGCAGAGCAACGTAGGGCTACGTCGCTAGCCTGTAAGGGTTTTGGGAGCGAGCTCGCGCCGCCGGATGCGCACTCCTGCGCGGTCACGGGCCCCCGCATGTGTGTGTGCCCGACGGACCCGGTCAGGAAGGGGGTAAAATCTTCCGGGGCTTAAGTAGTTAAAGCTGAACTCTGCAGATATAAAAGACAACTAAACAAAGTTCTGTGTAAGGACTTAAATTTGACCTGATATGATCCTCTTTGTAGTCCTTGTACTACATATTGTGATATAACAATCGTGAGCCAACAAGGGACATGCTGATGGGAGGAGAGAACACCGTGAAATAGAATGTGAATAGATGAATGCTTCGGACTGCTTCTTCTCATTTCTCTGTCCAATCACAGGGGAGGGACAGGACTCAGTGTTACTGTACTGACCTACCGAACAAGTCTGTGCTGTATGGCAGAACTGTGTAAATCTCAGGACTGGGTGGAAAGAAATACAAATCTTTTGTCAGGCAAAGCTTATATACAAGTAGGAGTATAGAAAAGATAAGGTACATAGTTAAAGAACAATGGCCCCATACTAGGTAGGACAGAAAATCATTTTACCACAGAGAGCCCATATGACATAGTGACACCAGCCAATACAGTGGTGGAATATTATAGGGTCAACCTTATAACACAGGTTTGGGGAGGAGGGGAGGTCATTAATCACTTGCCAACCGCCCACCGTAATATTACTGCGGCAGGGCGGCTCGGCTGCGCAAAATCATTTAGTATTGCGTGATTTCGTGCACGTGGTTTCGGCGGCGCGGCGGGAGGCGGGCCGCGGGAGGAGTGTCGGCGATTGCCGCTGCCCTCCCGCAATCGTCAGGGAAACTGACCAAAGACCCGCCTACTTATGTAAACAAAGCAGGCGGATCTTCTGTCAGACAGGCAGGGACAGATCAGCAGTTTTAGCTAAGCTACAACCCCGATCTCTCTGTGCCTGTCACAGAACCCCCCCCACACACACACACACACAGTCACTTTAGGCATACATTTAACCCCCTTTGATCACCCTCAGTATTAACCCCTTCCCTGCCAGTGTCATTTATACACTAACAGTGCATAATATTTAGCACTGGTTACTGTATTAATGTCACTGGTCCCCAAAAAGTGTAAAAAATGTCAGGTAGGGGCCCGATCTGTCAGCCGCAATGTCGCAGTCCTGCTAAAAATCGCTAATCGCCGCCATTACTAGTAAAAAAATAAATAAATAAAAAGTCCAAAAATCTACCCATAGTTTGAATATTCTGTAACTTTAGAGCAAAACTAATTAAAATACACTTTTTGGGATTTTTTTTTTAACTAAAAATATGTAGCAGAATACAAATTGGACTAGACTGATAAAAAAATGTATTTTTAAAAATTTTTTTATTGGGAATGTTTTTATAGCAGAAAGTAAAAAATATGGCGTTTTTTTCAAGATTGTCGCTCTTTTTTTGTTTATAGCGCAAAATCTAAAAACCGCAGAGGTGATCAAATACCACCAAAATAAATCTCTATTTGTGGGGGGGACATCAATTGTATTTGGGTACAGCGTCGCATGACTGCGCAATTTTCCGTTAAAGTAACGCAGTGCCGAATAGCAAAAAATGGCCTGGTCATTAAGGGGGTAAAAGCTTCCGGGGCTGAAGTGGTTAATACAAACACAGTGTGTGTGTGTGTATTTAGCCATTCAGCTTTAAAATACTATATTTTTTTTTTTTATGTCGCTAAAATCTGTCATCCACATCACAGTCTCACCGTCAGAATCTTCATCCTTGGTGCTGCTTTCATCATCATCTTCATCCTCATCCTAAAGGGATTGTAAAAAAAAAAATAAAAAAAATAAATAAATACTCAGTGGATAAAAATACAAAATCATTTGAAACTGAAAGCGGAAATTTCAAACTTATCTAAAATCACTCCAGAATCCTCAGTTCAGAGGGTAATGGTAGCCATCCAGAAATTGCCACGTATTGCTGGAAGGTCATGGGGAAGTGAATTCTCTTTTTTTTTTTTTGTACTTCCTAACTCCACGTTTAATGCCACTTTAAATTGTTTGCGCCAAGCTGGCCTAAGCAAAGTATGTACTGCACTAACAGATGTGCTTGCTGGGCGCGCTGTATAAAGCCTCCGCCACATACAGCACTGTGTTCCAGCAGTGGGATTGGGACTCCGTCTCACTCCTGGAACAAAATAAGAGTAGAGCTGAGTACTGCTCACCCATTCATGGGAAGCTTTGTATTCTATAAATCCCTGAGGATGATGTTCCCCAATATTCCTGAGGTGGGGATTGGGACATCATCCGCCCACCTCAGCCAATTGGAGGAGGCTTTGTATTCCTTCATAAAATGCAAAGCTTCCTGTGAATAACTGAGCAGGACTCAGCCAGACTCATTTTGTTCTGGAAATGGGACGGTAAGTCCCCATCCCACTGCTGGAACACAGTATGTACGTGTTAATGAACTATTTAAGGGAAAATAAAACATGGGGTTACACCTTACCATACATGGAAATTGTGCACACAATATTATAGGAAAAAACATAAGAACTATAAAAGGAATGGCAGTGGCTGCACTGTTTTCACCCATAGGGGCTATCTATAGGGAAAGCTACAAGTGATTTAAGAAAACAAAGTCCTGAAGTTCAAAAGGTTATAATTAGATTTCACAAATACTTCGTATTCAGAAATCTAAAAGTGGCTTCACTGAGGAGGCTACAGATCCAGCTTTAAAGTGTGTGCCCAGCTGAGAAAACTGCTGAGGTTTTTCCTCACTTCCTGTCTGGTAAAAATGTTGTCAACTGGTTGAAGGGTAAATCCCTAGAACTGTGCTCCTTGATAACAGTAAAACCAGACAGTGGTTCCAATTCTTCCACACTATAAAAATCTAGAATATTTTTGGCTTGGCATACATTTAGATCACTCTTACAGTAGAAGGCATGAATCCCTAAAGAATAAAACTCACTGTAAATACTTTTATGATGATATTTTCCAGGTGGCAATGTCTGTTTCTCTCACCTTATCAGATGCAGATTCCTCAGAGGCTTCTTCACCCTCGCTGTCTAAATGGAACGGACTCCTGCATTTGTTTTTTGCTCGTGCACCCTCCCTCTGTGGAGGTTTTACTCCTGGCCGTGCTTCGGATGGGGTCTCCTTCTCTCGCTCTACTGGATGAGAAATGCGTCGGTTAGAGTGGGAGGATGAGAGGAGAGGAGAGAAAATGGAGAGGAGAGGAGAGAAAATGGAGAGGAGAGGAGAGAAAATGGAGAGGAGAGGAGAGAAAATGGAGAGGAGAGGAGAGGAGAGGAGAGAAAATGGAGAGGAGAGGAGAGAAAATGGAGAGGAGAGGAGAGGAGAGGAGAGAAAATGGAGAGGAGAGGAGAGGAGAGGAGAGAAAATGGAGAGGAGAGGAGAGGAGAGGAGAGAAAATGGAGAGGAGAGGAGAGGAGAGGAGAGGAGAGGAGAGGAGAGGAGAGGAGAGGAGAGGAGAGGAGGGGGAAAGGAAATGAAGGAGGAGGGGGAAAGGAAATGAAGGAGGAGGGGGAAAGGAAATGAAGGAGGAGGGGGAAAGGAAATGAAGGAGGAGGGGGAAAGGAAATGAAGGAGGAGGGGGAAAGGAAATGAAGGAGGAGGGGGAAAGGAAATGAAGGAGGAGGAGGAAAGGAAATGAAGGAGGAGGGGGAAAGGAAATGAAGGAGGAGGGGGAAAGGAAATGAGGAGGGGAGAGGAAAGGAAATGAGGGGAGGGGAGGGGAGAGGAAATGAGACTAGGGGAGGGGAGAGGAAATGAGACTAGGGGAGGGGAGAGGAAATGAGACTAGGGGAGGGGAGAGGAAATGAGACGAGGGGAGGGGAGAGGAAATGAGAGGAGGGGAGGAGAGAGGAAATGAGAGGAGGGGAGGAGAGAGGAAATGAGAGGAGGGGAGAGGAAATGAAGAGAGGAGAACCGTTGGGATGTGTCTACTTCTACTCACCGTCCTCTTCCTCTTCTGCTGGGGTGGATGGCCGCGGCCTCTTCAGATCGCCGTCTTCATCCTCTGATTGCTGCTTCCTCTTGACCTGTGTGCACCAAGGAGAATCAAAAACATAAGCCTAAACATAACAGGAGCATGAAAACAGTCTTCAATGTTCTTGTTGACCTTAGGAACCAGATTCTCCCATAATGCATTAGAAATGTGAAAGAGATTGCCTGACTGGCTGCTATATGCCAAAATAACATGCTCCCCATAAAAGCCTTTATAAATTTTAAGGCAGTTTGCACAGAATGATTCTCCAATTACAAACGTCTGTCAACTCACCTTGAATGACGGAAGCCTCAGAGCCTCCCGCAATCCAGTGCCAAATCCAAAACCTTCAGCGCCTCCGCTCTTGGCCCAATCTACCAATGAGAGCAGGCCAGGCTCTTTAGGACGGGTCTTTTCCTTATCTTCCTCCCGGGGGACAGGCTTGGGCACACTCTGAAATGGCTGAAGACAGAGACAAAAACACACGATCAGCAACCAGTTCTTCAATGAAAATTCTACTCCGAACATCTGGACTCCCCAGTCTATTCTACTCCATATCTTGTTTAGTTTAAATATTTAACTTACGAGGTACAGAAAGTAGAGGTGTTAAACCAAGTCTAAAGGCTACGTTCACATCTTGACATTGCTGATTACAGGCGTTTTTATGCAGGCGTTTTTGGGTTGACTAGTGACCAATGGGAAAGAAAAAAAAAAAAAAACGCCTGTAATCTTCCCAAAAAGAAGCTCCTGTACTTTTTTGAGCATTGGGCGATTTGCTTAAAAAGTCAAAACGCTCAGATGTGAACAGGGGCCTTTAAAATGAATAGGATTGGTCTTGTTGGGCATTTTTTGAGCTGATCCTAAAAAAACTCCCCAAAACGCCTACATGTGAACTTAGCCTTAAAGCGGAAGTATCGCCGCTTTTTACCTTTTACCTACAGGTAAGCCTATAATAAGGCCTACCTGTAGGTATAATTAATATCTCCTAAACCTGCAAGATTTAAAAGGGTTCTGAACCCCAGTGGGTGGTAAGGATCAGCTCTCATGTGACCACTGTGATTGGCTGTCTCAGCGGCCACAGGATCCGGAGCCATTCCTGCTGGCTACCAATCATTAGTGGGGACCAATTGCTTTCTTTGGCAGCTCAGTCTCCACAGTCTGTCTGATCCATCTGGAAATGGTCACAGAAGAAGCAGACAACCCTTTGCGAGGTCTGTCCGTGAGCACAAAGAGAGCCTGACTTCCTAAAAAGACTCCGTAGCTGCCAGGTGCACCCTTATTGCCCGGACCACATCCAAGGCATGCAAGGCAATTCCTTCGGATGTTTAGCCTGGGACACAGGGAAGGCAAAACAATGTCAAATGACAGTCGGAGACCACCTTAGGAAGGAATGACTGACAGGGGCGAAGCACCACCATATCCTTGTGAATCACCAATAAGGTGAACAACAGGATAACGCCGCCAGTTCTGAGGTGATCGCCATCAAAAAAGGCCACCTTCCAGGCAGCGCAAGGAGGGAAAGCTCCCAAATATTTTCAAAGGGAGGCTTTTGTAGAGCTGAAAGCACCACATTAAGATCCCAGGGGGGCAACGGAGCCCGCACTTAAGGAACCAAATGTTGGACACCCTGAAAAAAGGCACACACCAGGGAGTGTGAGGCCAAAGGTCGTTGGAAAAAGGCTTCCAAAGCCGATACCTGGCCCTTGATGGCACTCAAGGCCAATTTCTGTTCAACCCCCCGGTAAAAATGGATTTTTGTAAGAACTTACCGTAAAATCCTTTTCTCTTAAGCTCATTGACAGACGTAGTCTTCTTGATTCTCAAGAGCTGGGTTATGTTGTCTCCGCAGGAGTAGGACTAGGCAGAATGACAAAACGTTCTGGCTCCACCCTAGGGGCAGTCCCTGAGGGTATATCCTCCCTCTCTCTGCTACAGGGAATCAGTTCTGTTTAAAGCAGTACAGAGAATTTAACCCAACCCAACTCAATGATAGAGGGGCGGGTACTACCTCTGTCAATGAGCTTAAGAGAAAAGGATTTTACGGTAAGTTCTTACAAAAATCCATTTTTCTCTATCGCTCATTGACAGACGTAGTCTTCTTGATTCTCAAGAGCTGGGACATCCAGAAGCAGTGCCACAAATGAGGGGTGGGATTGACAAAATCAAATCCAATCTAGAAGGCCCAACCGGTGCCAAACTAGAAGTTTTAAAGGCTCAATTATAAACAAAGAATGAGGCTAAAGAAAAAATTTTCCAACGGAAAAAAACCCTCGAGGTAGACCACTGGTCTCCTCAAATTGCGGCCTGCAAAACCTTGCGGCCAAATGAGGCATCAGACGATGCCATTACATCAACTTTATAATGTTTAGAGAAGGTATGCACCGACGACCAGGTAGCCGCCTTGCACACTTGGACCACTGACGCCTGATGGCGAAAGGCCCATGACGCACTAAGTGCCCGAGTGGAGTGCGCCTTAACAGGGAACGGGGGCTCCCGACCCTTAATAGAATAAGCCTGCACTACCGTCTGTCTGATCCATCTGGAAATGGTCGCGGCAGATGCAGGCAACCCCTTTTTGGGTCCATCTGGGATCACAAAAAGTGAATCCGTCTTGCGAAACGAGTCTGTCGTTTTCAAGTATACCCTGATCGCCCGGACCACATCCAAGGAGTGCAAAGCAAATTCCCGAGGATGACTGGGCTTAGGACACAGGGAAGGTAATACAATTTCTTCATTCAGATGAAATTCTGAAACCACTTTTGGTAGGAAGGATGGATTCGGACGAAGAACCACCTTATCTCTATGAACCACCAGATATGGTGAACGACAAGATAATGCGGCCAGTTCTGACACCCTGCGTGCAGAAGTAATAGCCACCAAGAAGGCCACCTTCTGGGACAACGTGGGTAGAGGAATCTCCCTAATATCTTCAAAGGGAGGTTTCTGAAGAACCGACAACACTAAATTAAGATCCCAGGGGGGTAACGGCGCGTGCACTGGCGGAGCCAGATGTCGCACCCCCTGGATGAAATTCCGCACCAAGGAATGAGTAGCCAAAGGCTTCTGAAAGAAGATGGCTAATGCTGAGACCTGACCCTTGATAGTACTCAAGGCCAGTTTCTGCTCAACCCCTTGTTGCAGAAAAGCCAATATTCGACTAATCGAATAAGACCGAGGACGGAACCCCAAAGGTTCACACCATGCAATGTAGGACTTCCATGTGCGATGATAAATCTTTCTGGAAGTCGCTTTCCTTGCTTCAACTAGAGTAGGAATAACTGAAGCTGACAAACCTTTGTCCTTCAGCACCTGGGTCTCAATAGCCAGGCCGTTAAAGCCAGCGATCGTAAAGCAGGATGGAAGATCGGTCCCTGAGACAGTAGATCCTCCCTGAGAGGAAGTCTCCATGGGACGTCCGCCACCAGTCTGACCATGTCGGCGTACCAAGCTCGACGAGGCCAGTCCGGAGCTACCAGGATTACTGGGATTCCTTCCTCCTCTACCCTGCGAAGAAGTCTTGGCAGTAACGCGAGAGGAGGGAAGGCATATATTAGCTGGTATTGCCCCCACGGGGCGATCAGTGCGTCTGCGGTTTCTGCTAGAGGATCGCGGGAGCGAGCCACGAATCTCTGAACTTTCCTGTTGAATCGTGATGCCAACAGATCCACATCCGGGGTGCCCCACCGTAGGCACAACTGGTGGAAAACGTCTGGATGGAGGGACCATTCCCCCTGATCCAGGGTCTGACGGCTGAGATAATCTGCCTGCCAATTCTCCACCCCCGGAATGAACACCGCAGAGATTGCTGGAACAAATCGTTCCGCCCAGCGAAGAATGCAAGCCACTTCTTTGGCCGCTCGGACACTCTTGGTGCCCCCCTGATGATTGACATAAGCCACGGCCGTGGCATTGTCCGACTGGATCCGAACCGGGCTGCCCTGGAGCTGCTCGGTCCAGTGAATCAGACAAAGTCTGATCGCTCTCAGTTCCAATACATTTATCGGTAACCTGGATTCTTCCGGGGACCAAAGTCCCTGGACAGATAACTGACCAAGAATTCCTCCCCATCCGGATAGACTGGCATCCGTGGTCACTATCGTCCAATATATTGGCAGAAATGACTTTCCCTGGCTGAGCATCGGAGACCGAAGCCACCAAACCAGAGACTCTCTGGTCTGTTTGCTCAATCGTATCTGATTGTCCAGGGATTCCGATTCCATCTGAGAAGAATCTCTTGCTGAAGAATTCGGGTATGGGACTGGGCAAATGGGACTGCTTCGAATGAAGCCACCATCAACCCCAGAACCCTCATGCAAGTCCGAAGGGAAGACCAGCTGTTGGACAGTAACAACTGGACTGCTGATTGAATCTTTCGAAGTTTCCCTACCGGAAGGAAAACTCTCGTCCTGACTGTGTCTAGAATTAGACCCAGATATTCGAGCCTCTGGGTGGGAACCAGAAATGACTTTTGCTGGTTCACCAGCCACCCGAATTCCTGTAAAGAAATCATAGTAATTTCTATGTTTTGTAGCAAGGTCTGAGGAGACTCTGCATGAAGCAGAAGATCGTCTAGGTAACCTAGAATCGATATACCTCTTTGGCGCAGAAGTGCCAACATTGGGGCCAACACCTTTGTGAAGACCCGCGGAGCCGTGGCGAGACCGAAAGGTAACGCCACAAACTGATAGTGGTTCTCCTCTACGGAAAAGCGTAGAAAATGCTGATGTCCTGCGAAAATGGGAATGTGAAGATAGGCGTCCTTGATGTCTATGGACGCTAGGACATCCCCTGGATGCAGGAAGGCTGCTACCGTGCGAATGGACTCCATTCTGAATCTTCTTATGTTGACGAAAGAATTGAGTGCTCTTAAGTCCAGAATTGGACGCACTTTGCCCTCTTTCCTGGGTATTGTAAACAGGTTTGAATAAAACCCTTGAAACCGTTCTGTCCAAGGAACGTGGACTACCACTCCTTGTTGTAGTAAATCTGTGACTGCTCTCCGCAGATCTTCTAAACGATCTGCGGATAGACGGATATTGGAAGGGAAGAATCGCGCCGGTGGGAGAGATCGAAACTCGATCTTGTACCCTGACCTTATGACTTCGCAAACCCATTTGTCCGGGATTCTGGAAAGCCATGGATCCGGGAACCGGCGAAGACGTCCCCCCACCCCAGTTATGGGTGGGGGCGCACCTTCAGGCTTTGGATGGTTTATCTTCAGGTCTGGAGGGGGCGGGCTTTTGCTTGCCCGACCAACGACCCCTGACGCCTCCTGTAGGAGCTTTGGAGGACTTAGTTTTTTCACCCGCTGGACGAAAAAACCTCTTGTGAGCAGAAAAAGAAGGCCCTCGTCTTTGACGAGTTCCTCTACCTTTAAAATTTTGCGGTAAAAAGGTGCTTTTTCCACCGGTGAGATCCTTAATGATCTCATCTAAGTTGGCTCCAAATAGACGCTCTCCTGAAAAGGGGATATTAGCCAATGCTTTTTTGGAACCTTGGTCGGCTAACCAACCTTTTAGCCACAGTGTACGCCTGAGAACCACTGCTATGACTGATGCTCGCGCCATTAATGGAGTGGCGTCTAACGCCGCATCACATACAAACTGTAACCCCTGTATCATTTGTTCCAACAAATCTGATACCGCCTGAGGGACTTCTTCTAAGTCCCGGCGTAACCACTTGGTCCATTCAGTTACAGCCTGCGAAACCAGACCAATAGCAATTATTGGCCTGAAAGCTGATCCAATCAAGGAAAACATGGTGCGAGACATAGCTTCTATCTTGCGATCCACTGGATCTTTAAAAGACGGAGCGTCTTCTAAAGGAATAACCGTGGCTTTATTCAATCTAGCAATAGGTGAATCCACCACAGGTGGTTCTGTCCATTTCTTAATAAGGGTTTCCTCAAACGGATAACGCCTGTCAATGCGTTTAGAAATATTAAAAGTGCGTTTTGGCAGACGCCATTCTTCATCGATTGGATTGCCAAAACATTTGGGCAATGGAAAAACCTTTGCCACTTTGATTTCTGATGGAATACCCTGTAACCTTAAAGTTTCTTGAACAGATACAATGAGTGCGTTTACCAACGCTTCCTCTCGGGCTATGGCGGATGCCGAAACATCCTCCTCACTGTCTGAAGAGACAGGACCCGAGACACCAATACCAGATGAAGTACCTGCAACTGCAGAAATAGGCTCAGAGTCTGAATCCGAGGTTTCAGATAATAAGGGGTTAGGCGGGGGTCGCTTTCTTGCGCCCTGTCCCTGACAAGCCACTTCCACCCGGGACACAAAAGTTTCCATAATAGCTGACAAAGATTCAATTGTCAATGGGGTGCTGGAGGATCCCGCAGACCCCTCGAGGGGATCCGGAGGAGATACATGAGTGGCAGGGTCCATGTTAATACAGGACACCTTTGCCAGCAAAAACAAAAAAACTTTTTCTTTTTTTTTTTTTTTTTTTTTTGTGTGTCTCCCCCTAGCGCAATAGCGCCCCTCAGAGTACCTGCTTCTCGATCCCAGAGAGAGAGAGAGAGGGACCCCCAAGGCTCACCAACCGATGCAGTGCAGTTTCCAACAAACTGCAGCCAGCGTCTGTCTTACACAGACTGGAAGGAGCTGTTTGCTTTTTCCCGGGCAGAAGGCGTGGCTCCGCCCCCTGTGTACGCCTTCCGGCGTTCCCAGCCCTCCACGAGGAAGCTGGGCTCACAAAACATGGCCGCCCCCATAGAAGAGACATAAGACTCCAAAAACATGGCGGCCGGCGTGACCTGAGGACATACATGCATTCGGTCTACGGCAAAATGGCGGCGGACCGCCGATATCGTCTTCCCAGCACATCCACCTGTACTCTGCTAGAGGTGACATATGGATCTACAGAGATACACTGCACATAAGGTAGGATTATACCTCCTATGTCCGCTGTAATGTTACAGTCTGCTGGGTAGAGTGTTAGCTCTTGAACCAAGTCCACTTCCCACAAACACATGCTGTATTACAAGGGGGACTTGTAAGTATCAGATATATACTGACCATATATGGAGGGGCTCATAATATATACTGCCTCATAATGAGGAAAAAAGGGAACGTTTACTCACCATACCGAACCGACAGGCACCCCCTCTTCACAAAACCCTCTCCACCGGGGTGGGGGTTTGTGGACGCCTCGACTCTCTGGTACCTGGCGTCCAAGCGAGCTTTTAACTCGCAAAGTCAGTCCCTTTACTGGGACTCCGTCGCGGCCGACTCAGCGCACTGGTCTGCACGCGCTTTTAGGCAGAAACCGGGGTGACCACTGGATCTCAACATCCAGCCCGTCGCCCGGCCCCGCATACTTACTTGAATATGTCGCGGCCGACCAAGCGCAATGCCATGGTCTGCGCGCGCTCGTAGGCCGGCTGGGGTGACCACAAGTGTCGCCCAGTCCGGCATTTTTGCTTGAAGATCTCACAGGAAAAAACACTGGAGAAAAACTACCTAAAAAATGTCTTTTTCTTAAAGAAAAAAAGTCTTGCCAGGACCAAAAGATCCCAGCAAGGAACTTAGGTCCTTACTCCTGACTAGACAGAAAAAAACTGATTCCCTGTAGCAGAGAGAGGGAGGATATACCCTCAGGGACTGCCCCTAGGGTGGAGCCAGAACGTTTTGTCATTCTGCCTAGTCCTACTCCTGCGGAGACAACATAACCCAGCTCTTGAGAATCAAGAAGACTACGTCTGTCAATGAGCGATAGAGAAAGGAAGGTTAAGATCCGATCCACAGAGGAGCAGTGAGGATAATACCCCAAGAGACTCAAACCACACAATGTACGTCTTTCACGGAAGGTAGATCTTCCTAGAAGTAGATTCCCTAGCTTTAAACAGCGTAGGAATCACCAACTCAGACAAACCTCCATCCTTCAGCTCCTGGTGTTCAACAGCC